>NC_090929.1:853034931-853336053 GCF_040938575.1 Ambystoma mexicanum | reverse complement strand
ATTGTCACTACATTACACCAATATGAATACATTAACCAACATGCATATTACATCATATGAAACATTGTACCAAACAAGTCATTGCAGATAAACAATAAATAACAACAGTTGTTCAATACAAACAAGAGAATGTACCAGCAATGTGTTACACAGCCTGCGGAAAAATATAAAATACAAACATGTTTGTAAGCAGATTGTCATATTAATAAAATCATATTATACTGCATTGAGATTCCACCAATGTGCATAGTCACCTAATCTCTTAAATTATGAAAAACCAATGCCCAACAATTGTGCATTTGTGTGTCCACCACCAAATGGAACTTGTGTACTACCAACCGACCTCAAACTCTATGGTAGCCTAAAATGTAATGAGTTTTATAAAAACTCCCATTCAACCCATGGATTCAAGTTAGGATATGTCTGAAACCCTCATAATACTCAATTGACCCCTATTATAAAGAACAATTATCCATTGATCTTTCCTAGGCTCATAATTAAATATACATGATGTCCAATGTCAGTGAACTCTTCTTTCCAATTAAATTAGGCCTTGTCCCTCAAATTATTACCAAATGTACAACTTATATGGAGCAGGAGAAAGCAACAACAAAGGTGCACCCGCATCAATTGGGTATTCATTTGCACTAGGGCGATGTGTCGACACCCACTTGTATGTTTAACTATATGCAACGTGCTTCCTCCACCTGCTTACGGCACTCAACACATAATTACCTGATATTTTCTTATCTCTTGTGTAGAAGTTATTGTTGAAAATATAAGGCTTTCCTAATGCTGCTGAAGCTTCCTGCTTCTGATATTCCTCTAACCAATGAATGTAAGGTCACATGAAAACACTTCCTCATGTGAGACAAAACATCAGAAACCTGGTGTGGCCTGCTTTTTTGATGGAGTGTGGAGAGGAGTGTTCCTTGCAGGAGAGATGGCTGGATTCTGTTGGAGAGTGTGTTCTCAATTTTTACTACGTTCTGTATGGCACAACAATCTCACTCCTCTCAAGCCATAGCGAAACACGGAGCATCGCGAGGAGTGTGGCGAGGAGTCTTCCTTGTGTTCGCTGTGTTCGGTGTTTGCGATGGCTGTGTCTGCGGCTCCTGCTAACGTTGGTGACAGTGGCACCCTGAATCTGGCACACTGAATCTGAATCTGGACCGGAGAAAGCTTCTGAAGTCTCAAGGCTATTGGAGGACACTGCTTCAAGGTATTTTGTGCCGACCCTGTATATTGACTGTGGTGAGGGTTAATTTCCTTTTTTGTGGAACATGCCGGGTAATACACCATACAAAACAAAAAACTACAAATTGCGGAATGCAAAGCCATATGGTAAATCAAATGGTTATCGTAGGGTTGGAAACCATGCAGCTCAGGACTCTAATAGAGACTGTAATATGGATAATGAAAAAGAAACCCCACGTGACCCTTCTCAGATGGCCCAGGCTGTCCCTGGGCAAATAGCTGAATTTTTTAAACCAACAAAACGCATTTCCTCAAAGAATCGTGGGGCGCAAAACATCTTGGGCAACAAAAGATCTAATTCAGTGGAGGAAGAGTCCCCTGCTGTAAACCAGGCTAATGACCTTAATATCTAGATGATCCGCAGCTACCACTGATGGGTGATAATGAGGAGGGGCAGGCAACAGTTACAACTAGTCCTAAACCTAGCCCTCTTTTGGAGGGGACATCGGGTATATGATTGTGAGCATCACTGGAGATTTTTTCTTCACTGCCATCCTCTCAAAGATGTGGACAAGCCCCGAACTTTGATTACCAGATCAAGGGTGTCAGCACTGAACCTGTAGAGCCCCCCATAACTTCCCTTAATGATCAGTCTGGGCACTTCGGTGCGTTGGTCTCAAGAGATGTCCTTCATTTTGATTCAAAATTATATTGAAACTAAATGGTCTATCTATAAAGAAGAAAAAAAGCAGGGCACTCAATTGCATGAACTAAAAGCTTATTTTTATTCAAGCTGTTTGTAGGCACCCTTTGGGGAGAGTGAAATCGACTCCCTGGTTGTTGTGTG
Organism: Ambystoma mexicanum; assembly: GCF_040938575.1. Classification (NCBI taxonomy): domain Eukaryota; kingdom Metazoa; phylum Chordata; class Amphibia; order Caudata; family Ambystomatidae; genus Ambystoma; species Ambystoma mexicanum. The sequence continues at coordinate 853,334,009 of NC_090929.1, read as the reverse complement.
TGAAAGTACTCCAATTGACTGTTTGGATTTGGGGATTGCAGTGCCTAGTGTTCATGATGTTGACATTTTCACAATCCCTGCTGTGTTACCCCACACACAAACAAACCCGGAAGAAAGCTAAAACAAAGAAGAGAGTACTTGTTGAAAGCTCTCCCACACCAATACTCAGTGAGGTATCTATTCCACCACTAAATTCCACAATATGCACACCCCCAAATAACAAACAGAAGGGGAGGCAAAATAAGAAAAAGGCAACTCGTAGAAAGAAACGTCAGTTGCAGTCAGCGGGTATGCTGACTGGCTACTGAAACATGATGACACTGGGGCTTCTGTCATTGTGGCTTTGGATGGAAATAGAGGTGATCTGCCCATACCCACCAACTCATCAGAAAGCTTTCATAACCATGTCAAAATAGGGGCTTCAGGCTCACCCCTGCTATCCAATGGTACGGACAGTATGGTGCCTATTGTAGCAGCCAAACAACCAAGTCTGGAGGCCCTTGTCATAGTGGATATATATAAACTAACAATACGAAAAAAGGGCTTTCACCACACAAAGGGACGCCTAAATAGAGCAGAACTTTTGAAAATGTTTGCCAAAATCCAGTCACTCTGTATACTCACCTCTATTGACTTTGAGTTTATTGGACCCATAAAATGTGCATCAGGTGTTATGGCACCGGTTCATTGCCATCTACCACTGACTGCAGCCTTTATTAGAGCTCAAAGTGAGTCGCTGGAGTTCATGGGTTATTAACTTGACCGGGTGCCTGAGCCTGTTGATACAGGAACCTGCTGTGAACACTGCAGTCACTCCATGAAACCAACTACTCGAGTTACCATGAAACAAAAACCTGCCCCAAGCACTTTAGAGAATGAGGTGGGATGGAGATGGTTGAAGATGGTACTCGCTGCTCATGATGGCCAAGGAAATTGGATTTTTAAGATTGTCTCCTGGAATACGAGCGGCCACTATCATTTTTTGCAAGACGGCCCCTCTCTAGATTTCCCAATCAATCATTCTGTGTTCCTTTTGCAGGAGACATCACTGACCGTTCCTTTCCTTTTGGATGGTTTTGTAGTATACCAGTGCATGGCAAAAAAGGAGAATAAAGTTCACCCGTTCAGTCGTATGATGATTGGGGTCATGTAAGAGTTAAATTCTACCATGATGACTCCTTTAGAGGAGATGGGGAATGTTTTGGTGGTGGAAATTCTGAGATGTTCCAACCCACTAGTCCAGGCCCTGCAACATTACTGTGCATTGCTTGCAGCAGAAACATCAGAATGGCCGCCAGAAAGCATGCTGCTCGCTAAAAATCACCAGAAAGTGCGCAGTAAAAATCTGAAAAATAGGCCGCCATCCACTTTTGCCTATGTCATTGGTAACACAGGAGACCACTGTCAAAACCCACCATTTGGCTGCCCACAGAGCAAAATCATTACAAAAGAAATGCAGAGCTGTTTTAAAAATCTGTTTTTCCCTGGCTGTCAAATTTGCAAAAATCATGTCTCACAAACCACGCAAAAAGATCCAACCTCCTTGTTGGTTGTTGGGTAGTGAACAGCATTCTACTTCAAGAATCCACATAAATATAATGTTAGCAGGATTATATGTCATCAGAACAAAGTCCACTTTTGAAGATGGTTGCTGGAAAGAAATCTGTCAAAAATGGGTGTAATACCGTTACTCACCTCTGGCAATTTTAAAACCTGTCATGTGTAAAGTTGTACATTGAACTCAAACTATGCCAAAGAAAGACTTGCGATCAGAAGCCTAAGAAGTGCTCTCTGCTAAGAAACTGGCAGGCTGGTGTGAAAGGAACTGGGAGGGGCACTCTGGCATGTTGCTCTGAGTGGAGACAATGGAGTCCTTGAGCTGAATGGAAATGCTAATTCGAGTGTGACTGACAACAACTGCTCTGGCAGTAAGATAAGCCATGTAACTCTCTGACTCAGCCAAGATCTTGGAGGCGGGCCAGACTGGAAATGTGGATTGAAACTGGAGTAAATATATGTTTAAGGAAAAGATTGTATGGAACTGACAAACATATGGAACTTAGAGATTATTAAAATGAAAAATGTGCTCACAGTTTAAAACTAATCTGGAATCTGTGCGACATCAGAGACTGAACCACAGAAATGTTCATATTCTAGCTCTGGTGATTATGCTAGGAACATGACAAATTCCAGTAATATGCCCAGAGGGTATGTGCATGTATGGGTAAAAAATTGTACAGATCCGAAAATGTGTAACCGCCCAAAAGTGCGAAAAACTGTCATTTGTGAACCAAAACTTGTAGGAACCTGAGACTTTGACAGAAACTTACCTTAGTCAATCTATCATGTAAATGTGTATTAGGAACATGTTTTGCATATTGTAAATATGTTTTTTATGAAAAATAAAATATACTGTACAGAGACAAAGGGGAGGTTTTCTCCTTAAGCCATAAACATGACATATAATGACACCCTGTTCTTTTCTCCAATCAGGAGAAGGGGAATTCTCTGACCTATCAGATCCATAGAGGGTTGGGCATAGACAATCAGCCTCCCCACCCACTTTGAAAAAATGGATAAATAGGGACTGTTGTAGACCCACAGACACACACTTTTCACTCATGAACTGATCCACTGGCAAGGCACCCTGCAGGAAGATCCAGACTCCAGAACGAGACTCCAGATCCAGACTCTAGAACCCTGAAGCAGAGGCATAATCCAAAAAGCTGAACCCTTTTCAGCAGGAATTTAAAAATCTTGGAAACCTGATTAACCCCTAACTTCCACAGGGCCTAACCTAACTGATCCAACAGCCTGGCTGTGATGTCGCTGCTACTGTCCAAGAACCGTGCTAGAACACAAGATCCAGATCAGCCCAGCCGAGTTGTAACCCAGAACCCATCAGACCCAGTCCAAGAGGCCGCGCAGACCAGAGTGCCTTGCTGAGAGTGGAAGCCAGGTGCCTTGAAATCTGTCCAGTGGCGAGTGAAGTACAAACCTTTGACCAGATCTTTGACGGGTCCATTCCATTCCAAAGCCATAGTTGTAAGTATTTAGTGTAGAACTGTCCATAACCAACCTCTTAGTATTAAGTAACCCAATCCAACCATTCCAACCTATCCATAACTGCATTATTGAATCTCTTTTGTCTATCCTAAATTCTTCTCTCATCCACATAATCCTTGATAATTGTAATGATAATCATCTTGGCGCTAATATATATTTTCTGGAGAAAGGCAATCATCTCGTGCAGACAGAAACCATCCGGAGGCGCCTCTGGATAGGTGGCTGGGCTGTCGTGTAGTTTGCGGCTCCATAGACTCTTTAGTGCTAAGAAATCTTTGTTCCAAATCTTCATTCAAATCTTCTTGAAACTTGACTTTTTGAGAAAAATCGACCTTTATTAAAATCTCTGTAACTTTTGAACCGTATGTTCTAGGAACAAAATTTGAATGTCATTTTGAAGCGAACATCCAATTCCTTATATTTGTTCCATAATTGCATTTCTCACACACGGATAAGTTGCCGTGAATTTGCATTTGGCTCAATTTCACCCCATGTAAAAAAACAGTTGTTTCTTGCTTTCAACTTCTTAATTTCGTTTTCCATCTGCTAATCATTCTACAATCATTGCTAGTGTTGACCCGAACCAATCCAAAGCAACTCTCACTAGTTCTGAATCTCATTCAGCAAATTAAAATCATTTTAGCATTATTCCCATTAAATTCAAACCACATCTAAAAGCAATTGACCTGTTTTAAAATGATTACTGTTCTCTCTAAGCTTGCTGGGGGGAATTGGGATTGAAACTCCAAATTGTTGATTGTTAATCCTGATACCTGTGTGCCTTCATTCATCTCTTCATATTGCATATTGGGGGAGTGAGTAACAACAGGGGGAATGAGTGATTATATTGTCTTTGGTTGAATTTATATCAAGTTTCCTTCTGTGTTGCATTCTTTCCTATCATTGCATTTCCTTGAACCGCACAAAGTTATTCTCTGCTACATTGTTCTTCCTATTCCTACTCTTAATTGATTAAAGAGATTGTTGATATTGTCATATTACCCATTGCCGATCATTGTTCATATTCATAAGTGTGATTTTCAGATATTATCCATATTTATAAAAGTGTGATATATATATTGTTCAATTCTTCAAATAAATCTTTTAATTTGCAAAACAAACCTATTTCTTGGTTCAGTGAGACCGGGGAATTCAAAGAGAGGGGCGTTATATAAGGGTACATCATCCAGAATTAAAAGAACTTTTGACATAAAGATGTATAATAAGGGTTTCCATTGGGCATCCCATACTATGCATTGACTTAGTTGGAGTGCTGGATTGAAATCACTTACAGATTGGGGGCTCGTGTGCAGGATTTCTGTATTAGAACTACCACATGTGCAGCTTAATACAGTGTGCTAACTGACAGGATACATACATCCTGTTGGGCTACCACGCTGTGTTACACTGTGAAAGCACCCCTCAAAAGGGAAATGTCTAAGGAAACGGTCTGTTTTGCAAAATAAAATAAAAAAACTTCTGTAAGTCAGGAAGGAAATTAATATTTCCAAAATGGCGACATTGGTAGACATCAAGATAGCTAGAGAACACCTTTTACATAAGTTATTTGTGAGAGGTGAGTGGACTGAACAGGACCCGAATGTGTGGTTGCAGGCAATCACACAACAGATCACTGCAACAGGGTTATATACCTGGAAAGATCAGGGTCCCTTACATGTGGCCCTGAGTGAACTATATATGTCTCCTAAGGCCAAGGATGAGCAAAATAAGATTGCCAAGATAGTGGCATATCTATATTTATCTATGGGAGCCATACAGGACAAATATGCTGAAGGCCAAGTTCTGGCAAGTAGGCAACTGATGGCATTAGAAAAGGCCCAATCTGATCTGGATTCTTCTGAGCAGAGGCTGCAGCGGAGCCAGGAGTCAGAAAATGAAAGCAGGCAGTATATAGTTAAAATTAAAGAGGATATGGGTATCCTGCAGCAGGAAAAGGCAGACCAGGATACCAGAATTCTGGCCTTCCAGATGGAGTACCAAGAAGGTTTGGACTCTCTACTGCAGAGCCAGAAAAATGTCAACACGGCATGCACAGAGCAGGTAGCCACCCTGCAAAGCCACCCAGATAGAGAGAAGGCAGAGAGAAATACATTGATTTTGAAAGACCTGGATACCCAGGCAGAGTTTGATGAAGAGCGCCAGAAAGCTGGTGCCCTTCAAAGACGACTGGGCAGCACAGAGGCAGGCTCTTGCACAGGAAAGGGACACCTTAGGCCAGGAAGTCTGTCACGTAAAAGGGAAACTGGAAGAAAATCACCTGGCCCTCCAGGGACTGGATGACCTCCAAAAAGAGCATGCAAGATTGTTAGAGCATACCAGGAGGGTGGAAGATGCTCTGGCAAGGAAGGAACAGGCCAGTATGGGCAGGACTCAGAAAGTAACCCTCTTGCAGCAAAGACTGGCCCAGTACTCAAAAGCAACCCATGAAGCACAGAGAGAAAATTAGGCTCTCTGTGAGAATAATGACAAGCTCCACAGGCAGGTAGCCATGCAAGAGAGACTGATAGAGACTAGTAAAGCCTTGATTGAGGAAAATAAAGCTCAGGTTCTTGCATGGCAACAGGGATCAGGGGCTGATAGAGATGAGGTTCGCTGGGAAAGGGAAAAACCTGAGCATAGCCTCAGGAACCCTAGTACCAGAGGCCTTCATCTCTCCCAGTCCCTGGACTCTGCCATCCCCATGTCCACTGGAGCATATGAGCCCAAGGCCACGGGGATGGCAGATTACTATCCAGTCAGAAGTATGGGGCTCATAGGCCAGTACCTCCCAGGAATGGAAGGGCGGGCACCTGGGTATGGGTACCCAAGTACTGTGAAGTTTAGTGGGGAACGCCAGGAGGGTAGGCCAACTAAGGGCATGCTAAAAACCTGTGCCCAGCTAGGACAGTGTGGGGGTCAGAAGACTCCTCTGAGTGCCCCAGGACACAGGAGACTAGGTCCCCACATTCTACCAGCCATTCCCAGGCTCGCAGAATCCGGGATAACCTAGAAGATCAGACGGGCACCTCTGGGAGCAGCGCCTCTGAGTCAGAGGATGAATGGACCAGGGTGACCCGAACCAAGAAGGCCAATAAGGCAAAAAGGGCCTCGATTAAGGAACCCTTAAAGCAAATCAAGGCAATAAGGAGCATCATCACGCCTTATCATAAGAACACTAAGCATTCTGTTTGGGAGCACTTAGAGCTCTTTGAGCAGATGATGGAAACTTTCCATTTGAAAGACAGTAGTAGCTGCATTCAGTATGTGAAATGGACATTCTCACCAGAATACTCCAGTTTCTTTGCAGGGCTGGAGGACCAAAATCATTCTAGATGTTCCACCTATAGGGCGGCCATCTTGAAGCATTTTTCTGTTCACAGAAATCCCCAAGAGGCTCGCAAGGCAGCCTACAACTTGCAATGTGGGGAGGATCAGGCCCCACAAGAATTTGTGCAGGAGTTAAAGCGTGCCTCTGCGCAGACTACCAGAAGGGTGCGCATGGACAGCAAAGAATTTGTTAATACTTTTTTCCATGCTCTACCAAAGTACATCATGACCCAGCTAGTGAGAGATTTTCATGAGAAAAGGTCACTAGACCGGGTCATTGAATAGGCCACCCAGATCTATGAGGTGCAAAAGCCCATAGACAACAAGAATACTCGAAAAAGCCCCAAAACAACCAACCCCACTGCTGCTGCTAAGGTGGCAGAGGTAAAGGTTGCCCCCATTTTAGATTTGGAGATGGGGGGCCTAAAAACTTGCTGGCACAACAGAATAATTCCAAGCCCAGAATGCCCTTGGGCCAGTCACAGACAGGGAGCCAAGGAGGTAGTCCCACAAATGGGATCCCTCACTCCCCTGACAATGTAAGTCCCCGCTACAAGGGGAAAAGACCCATCCTGGGTTATGTGTGGACTCCTCCAAGGGGGGGGATCCAACCTAGCAGCACCTAACCCAGGGAACTTCCCTACTCACTTTCCACAGGAGAGCAGAAATTCCCCAAATCCTGGGCAGAACTTTTTCGCCAGGTACCCACAGAACTTTCAACCCCAGAACAATCCATCCTTCTTTCCCCACTTTCCTGAGCCCAGACAACCTAATCTGGGAAAGGGGAGGCCAAGGGTGGAGGGGTACCCAAATCTTCCCAACCCGGGTACTACCAGAGAAGGGATAGCTACCCTTCCCGGGATCAGCCCAGGGGAGAAATTTGAACCCCGTATCAGCCTGAGAGGGTTTCACAGCGAGAGCGCCAGGTCCAAAACATGGCACAGGATCTGGGTCACATGCTGAGGGCTCAACAGAACCCTCAGATGGGCATGCCGGCACAGAATGCCTCCAACACTGGACCTGGTGCTCCAGAACAATGACGGGGGCAGCACCCAGACAACCCACCGGTTCCCAGGGAGGCGGCACAAGGGGAAGGGAGGTGTAAAGCCTTGGAGGAAGCCTCCTTCCCCACTTGTAAAAAGCCCCTGGAAACCCAGGAACCGGAACCAAAATCTCCTGCCCCGGGAAGTCTTCCACCTATGGAGCAGAGGGGGGGTAGGAGAAACAAAGTACCCAAAAAGACCCATTTTGTGGAGGAGGTACAGATCTTCCAATTTGAAGGAGAGGGGTCCTCAGAGGATTCTGGGAAAAGGATCCTCTCCTTCAGAGAGGGGGGAACTCCTCCCAAAGAAAAGTGGGTCCCAAAGGATTCAAATCCAGACTGGGTAGATGTGGGGACTGAGCTAGCGCCACCCATCATCCAATCCCAGAACCAACAACATGAAAATCCCCTGGTTCAAACCCATCATGGTGACTGCCTCCAAAAAGGGGGGGGGGCAGAACTGGAACCAGGAGAACTCAAAACTTCTCCCATCTCTAGTTGCCACCTTTTCTTTTCAGATTCCCTATACTCCCAACACAATTCTGCCCAAATCTCTTCTCTCTCAATGTCCAAAACTAAAAAAACTCACCCACCAGTTGTCCAAAAATGTACATTATCTGTGCCCCCTGGCAGAGAAGGAGGGAAGATACTATGCCCCGGTACAAATACAGGGGCAGGGTCAATTTTGGCACTGGTGGACACTGGATCCCAAGCTACCCTTCTGTCCAAAAAGGCCTTTGATAACCTGAATTCAGAAAGGGGGGAGAATTATCAAATTCCTCTCACCTCTCTTCCTGGACAACTTCAGAACTTTGACGGGAAGGAAATTCCCGTCAAGGGGACTGCGGATTTGGACATTAAAATTGGGCGACATAAGGTGAAGCACCCGGTCATATTTGCGACTCCAGAGAGCACCCCTTGTTACTTGGGAATGACCGCCTGAGAAGGTTGTCACCCCTAATAGACTGTGTATACAAGGTCCTCTGGACCCAGACTAGCCGACCATAAAATTGAAACAGAGTGTCAACCATGTTAGTTTAAACGTCACATGTCACATGGTTGAACAAAAATCTGACCAAGTAGAATTTCACTTCCAGAACAACCAAATTCCAGACGTGACAGTAATAGCAGTAGGACAATAGACTGTTGATGGGGGGGTCCTCTCTATTTCTGAAAATCAACCTTCCTTCCAGTCTAAGGTGGCATTCCACACTGGAAGGAAACACTCTGAAATTCTTTACCAATCCACAATAAGACATTCCCACTCCCATAGTCCAGAAAGATGAGAAATCAGCTCAGAGCCTGGCGGATATTCAGCAAATTGGAGAGCAGTTGTTCATCCCTGTTCAGTTAAATGAAGGGAAGGACTCTGTTCTCGCCCAAGTGTGTGTGAACAACGGTAAGAGCTTCATCAGCAAAGCCATGTTCCGCCAACTCCCAAAAGATCCAGCCATTCCCACATTTTGACTGATAGACAAATGGGAAGAGGATCTGGAAACACCCAATTCCAAACATCTCCAGCTAAGCAGGTGTATGCTCAAAATCTCCATAGGCAACAAGAGCATAGTCCATAATTGTTTGGTCGTGCGAGACGTCACTGCCACCTTTTACTTAGGCAGTGACATTCTCATTCGCTTTGCCATTAGTTTGGACCTAATAAACTTCAAATCTTGGTCCCGATTAGCAGATAATCCCATGGGTTGTGATGACCCAGAGATAGCATTTAGGTCAGCACAAATGCTGCCTTATGAAGTTGAAATTCAGATTGGAGAAGAAGTCACCATCCCAGAAAGGACCCGACAATTCTCCCTGGAAGTGAAAGTTAAAAGAGGACAGAAATTGAAAAACCCTGATGCTTATATTCATCTAAATGCTTCTCTCCAACAGCAAAGGTTGGGGGTAAACCCAACACCACTAGTCAATATAGAACATGACACCATTACAATAGAGGTGGATAACAGCGACTTAAAGAGTATCACTCTAGCCGCAGGCACCATTATTGGAATGGCGGTTGATGACCGACATTTTTACATTGATTTAGGAAATTAACTGTTCGGACCAATCCCCAAGGACTGTGTTGACAGTGACAGTGATGACAACACAACGCCAGACAGGATCTTTACCCGGCATGGGGGGAACTTCCTGGGGTACACTTCCTGCCCTTATGGTAAGGAAGATGTGACTTGTGACTTCAGGAGGGATGAGGTGATTTTCCAGGTCCATGAGGGCTGCCTTTCCCAGCTGAAGCCATCAGTCAAAATCAGCACTTTGACCAGGGACTTCTCCACCCAGCTGGAGGAGTCCACTGAGATAGCGAAACCAGAAGTCTTTCCAGGCTTCAGGCATATGGTTGAAGAGAGAGTCAACCTAGCTGATGCCTGTGAGAGTCTGGAGCAGAAGCAAAAGTTGAAACAAGTTTTCTAGGATTTTCAAGATCTCTTTGCGGTGGACTCCTATGACTGTGGTCGCACCGACATCCAAACAACAACAATTCCCACGGACCCTGGCATGACTCCAGTGTTTGTGAAGCAATATCGCTTGCCTCTCGCATCAATGGAGTCCCTTACTGACATAATTAAGAACCTTGATTCCCGTGGGATAATCCGTCCAGTCCACAGCATCTTCAATAATCCGGTGCTGGGGATATTGAAGCCCAACAGCCAGTGAAGACTCTGCGCCAACCTTAGGGAGCTCAACAAACGGGTCCATACTTCCCGATGGCCACTTCCCTACATTGACCAAGGGCTGCCCCAGATCCAGGGGTCCCATGTATTCACTCCAATAGACCTGACCAATGAATACTGGACTGTACCTGTCAGTAGGGAGGACCAATACAAGCTGGCCTTTACCTTTGGGGGGCAGCAGTACACATGGACCCAGACTCCCTTCGGATACATTAACTCCGGCAATGAGTTTAACATTTTTCTACATAAGGCCATGCCAGACCTGGGTGAGAGGGGTAACCTGGCTTATGTAGATGATGTCCTCATGAAAAGCACAACTGTGGAGGAACACATAGCAGAGATCCATTATGTTCTGACACAGTTGAGGGTCGCCGGAGCAAACCTTTCCTTTCAAAAGGCACAGTGGTGTAGAACATGTGTCAATTTCCTGGGGCATGAGATTACTCCTCAGGGTCTCTGACCCCAGGAAAAGAAAGTGGAAGCACTCCAGAAATTGAAAGACCCCACAACTCTGCAGGAACTAAGGAGCTTCCTTTGACTGACTAATTACAGTAGAAAGTTCATTGAGGGCTACGCAGAGATCACAAGACCCCTGATTCATCTTTTGAAGTGGGGAGTCAAGTGGGAGTGGGGTCCAGAACAAGCCGAGGCAGTAAGACAACTCAAAAGAAGCCTCTCACAAGCACCTTGCCTAGCTTACCCTGTCAGAAACAAGGAATTCTTCTTGGAGACAGGGTTCTCTAATACATGCTTAACTGCAGTATTGTACCAAAAGCATGAAAAGGTCAATAAAGTAATCTCCTATGTGAGTAAAACTTTATCCTCTGTGGGGGAAAAATTCAATGACTGTGAGAAGGCATTCCTGGCAGCGGTGTGGGCATTGAAGAATTACCACCAGTTTATCCAGGGGGAACACATCATAGTGGAGACTCCACACCAGCCACTGCAATATCTCCAAAGTGACAGAACCCGGGCCGGAAATGTGAGTAATTCCCAAATTACTTCCTGGATTCTGTCAATGCAAGGCTTTCCTGTAGAGGTCAGATATGGCCAAAACAAGAGTCCCCTCGTGCAAGGTCTGGCTGCCTTGCATGATTGTTCCAGAAAAAACTGTCTCGAGGACGAGAGTCTAAAAATCAAGGACAACATGGAGGCATACCTCAATTCCCCACACAAAGTCTTTGAAGAAGACAAGTGTGAGGGAATGCTAACTGTCTATGTGGACGGATGCTCTTACTATGTTGACAACAACAGGGAAAAAAACTTGTGACCGGCGGAGGGAATGCATGGATGAATGAGATCCCAGAACCCTCCGCTGGGTACAAGATTGGTCCCCGAAGTAGCCAAGTGGCAGAGTTGATGGCGGTGCATCAAGCCATCCTCACTGCTGTCCAACATCAACTCCACAAACTGGTGATAATTACTGATTCGGATTATGTACGGAACAGGTTAGTGGAGCACCTGGTTAATTGGAAAACCAGAGTCATGTTATATGCTAATAACAAACCCTTGAAACATGGGAAGTTAATTCAAAATATTGATGATCTGGTCAACTTGAATGGGATGACCATCTACTGGAAAAAGATCAAGGGTCATTCCAAAGTAGAGGGACCAGACAAAACTGGAAATGACCTAGCTGATCAGCTGGCCAAAACCGGGGCCATCCAAGGGGATCTAATTGAGATTGAGTCCCTGTTGGGGGAAATCCAGGTCCCTGCTATCACTAGGTCCCAGACAAATGCTCACAATGATCTCTCAACTGCACAATGGAGTAAGGAGACCCCAGATGCTGATTTGATTACGGCTCAGAAAGGGTATCCAATAATTGGTAAGTTTTATCAAAACATTGAGGACCCTGAGAACTTTCCCCTGATGGATACCGATTACATTGGGAAAGAGGACCTCAGAGTGTTGATGAAATGTCCAAAAATGTTCCAAATGCAAGACGGTTTGTTGGTAAGGAAATCCCTAGCTAGCCATGATCAGTGGGTGGTCCCTACCTCATTCCGAAGCCTGATGTGAAGTCACGCCCATGATGTGGCCACAGCCGGTCATAGGGGGTTTCATACAACACTTGAAATCTTAAGAGAGGTTGCATACTGGCCACACATGGGGCAGGACCTCGACCAATACTTGAAGGGGTGTCTTGTGTGCGCACAATTTCAGCCAACATCCCTCACACACTGTGCACCTCTCCAAAAGAGGGGGATGACACTGCCTTGGTCAGATTTACAAGTCGACTTTATCAGGCCCCTGATTCGCTCCTCTAGGGGAAACAAGTACATGTTGACCGTGACATGCTCGTTTACTAAATGGGTAAAATGTCTCCCGGCCCCAAACTGCAAGGCAGCAACAGCAGCTGCCCTGATGATCAATCACATCTTTTCGCGTTTTGGACTACCCCAAAGAATCGAGTCAGGCAGAGGTAGCCATTTCACCAGCGAAGTAATGACAAAGATGTGGGAGATACTTGGGGTTAAAAGGAAGCTACATATTGCTTACCGGCTAGCCTCTAGTGGTGCAATGGAGAGATACAATAGAACAATTGTGAGCATATTAAAAAGGTTTGTGGCAGATTCTGGGCCAAGTTGGGATATTCGATTACCTCTTGTCCTAATGGCCATCAGATCTACCCCTTCATCTGCAACTAAAATGTCACCGTTTGAGCTGATGACTGGATGCAGGAGGTCCTTCCCCAGCATCTGCTCTATAGAACTCAAGAGCAGACATTGATTAATGCCTCCACAACTCATGAGTATGTTGAAAATCTAAGAAAACACCTTCAACATGCTTTTGCATATGCTCAGTGAAATCTAGAGAGACCTGCAGACAGCATGAAGACCCACTATGACTTAAAGACTACCAGAAAGGAATACAATGTAGGAGACCGGATCTACTTATACAATTTCCAAAGAAACCATGCCAAACAGCGAACATTTTTGCATACCTGGAGGGGTCCTTTTGAAATTGTAGACAAAATCTCACCAGTCCCCTGCAAAATCCGTAATCCCAAAGGCAGTTTGGCAGAGGGGGAAGATAAGTGGGTCCATATTAATCAACTAAAGTGTTGCCATCCTAGGTACACTCTGCAGCAACTGGAGGTGTCTTCCGGAAACCCCAGAGGGGGCCACTCCAGCTCCATAAAATTCCAACACTAAATAGTCCATATATAGTCTATAAAATATAATAATAAAAATGTGTCCTGATTATCAAAATATATGTGTCCTCCCCACTACATTAATAGTGGTGGGCAAATGTCTACAAATATGTTTTTGCTTTGTCATCCTAGGATAAACTATAGTTGATTGGAGACCATGAGACTAACCAAGGAGGACTACCCGGGGACCGGGAGCAAAGATCCGAGGGGCCTGGAGTATCGCTCAATACTCCCATCAGGACTGGCGAGGAGAACCGATTGATCCACCCCTGATCGAAGAAAAGATTATGAACTTTGCCATTTGTGGAATCAGAAGAGATGACACTGACATCCCAGTCTTGCGAATTCCCATTGATGGTCGATCAACGCCAATCGCAAGAGGGGGGGCTTGTGTGATGTTTCAATCCACTAGTCCAGGCCCTGCAACATTACTGTGCATTGCTTGCAACAGAAGCATCAGAATGGCCGCCGGAAAGCATGCTGCTCGCTAAAAATCACCAGAAAGTGCGCAGTAAAAATCTGAAAAATAGGCCGCCATCCACTTTTGCCTATGTCAGTGGTAACACAGGAGACCACTGCCAAAACCCACCATTTGGCTGCCCACAGAGCAAAATCATTGCAAAAGAAACACAGAGCTGTTTTAAAAATCAGTTTCTCCCTGGCTGTCAAATTTGAAAAAATCATGGCTCACAAACCACCCAAAAAGATCCAACCTCCTTGTTGGGTGGTGAACATCATTCTACTTCAAGAATCCACATAAATATAATGTCAGCAGGAGTATATTTTATCAGAACAAAGTCCACTTTTGAAGATGGTTGCTGGAAAGAAATCTGTCTGAATGGGTGCAGTACCGTTACTCACCTCTGTCAGACGCTGGTGATTTTAAAACCTGTCATGTGTAAAGTTGTACATTGAACTCAAACTATGCCAAAGAAAAACTTGCTATGCTATCAGAAGCCTAAGAGGTGGATACAATTCAAAACTATATTTTAAAAAGGCTTGAAGTAAGAAATTGGTTGATGTATTTGTTAAAAATGTAATTTATGTTTTAGGACCAGACAATTTCAGACATTGGGCCTCATTACGACCCTGGCGCTAAGGGGTTAACAGCGCCGTAAAAGGCTGCGGTGCCGTTAACCCCTTAGCGCCTAATTACAAGGTGCCTTTGCGGCTCCCGACCTTAACGGCTGGCAGCCGTTAAAGTATGGACCCGCAAAGGGACCTTGAAGGTAATTACGGTACCGCAGTTTGCGGTACCGTAATTACCGCCTTGCCCTTTCCCATTGAGCCCTATGTGGCAAAAATGGGAATGGGGAAGGGCCAATGGTGCATGGGGAATTACCGCCCCGCCAACCTTGGAATGGGGTGGTAATTCCCCATTGTACCATGGCGAACTTGTTACAATACCGCCAGCAACCATGGTGCTAATAGTGCCATTAGTTACCGCTGGTGTTGTAATATTAGGACTTTGGCGCTAAACCATGGTGCTATTAGCACCATGGTCCATGCCGGAGTCCGCCATGGAGAAAGGGGGAATTACCACCCCATTCCAAGGTTGGCGGGGCGGTAATTCCCCCTTTCTCCATGGCCTTTCCCCATTCCCATTTTTGCCCCATAGGGCTCAATGGGAATAGGGAAGGTGGAAATTACGGTATCGCAAATTGCGGTACCGTAATTGCCATCAAGGTCCCTTTGCGGGTCCCTACTTTAACGGCTGGTCCAGACCAACCGTTCAGGTCGGGTCCCGAAAAGGGACCTCATAGTAAGGCACTAAGGCGTTAACGGCGCTGCAGCCTTTTATGGCGCCGTTAACCCCTTAGCGCCAGGGTCGTAATGACCCCCATTGTGTTTAAAAGTTAAAGTTTCCCACACTGAGCTTCAAAGACATTCCACACCCTTTTACCCAACAAAGGGATATTCCCCCTGCTCTCTGCTAAGAAACTGGCAGGCTGGTGTGAAAGGAACTGGGAGGGGCACTCTGGCATGTTGCTCTGAGTGGTGGCATGTTGCTCTGAGTGGAGACAATGGAGTCCTTGAGCTGTTCATCGGAGCGTGGGAGAGCAGTCGCCGGTAGCCTGAGGGATCTGCAGGCTAAGGGAAGCCCTGCCTGGCCCTGCGGGCCTCCGTGAGTTTATTGTGTGGCAGAAAGTTTTAATTTGCTTTCGCGCTCTGAGCACATTGTTGTGCCTGCTTCCCCGCTCCCACTTCCTGGTCCTCTTCTCCCCTCCCCTCCCTTCCCGCCTCCCAGCCCGCCCACCCCCCCATCTGATTGGCTGCCTGGCTGCCTCCCTCTTGGCCTACTGGACGGCTGCTCCCCCCGCTCGCTTCTTTGTTCATCGGAGCGTGGGAAAGCAGTCACCGGTAGCCTGAGGGATCTGCAGGCCAAGGGAAGCCCTGCCTGGACCTGCGGGCCTCCGTGAGTTTGTGTGGCAGAAAGTTTTAATTTGCTTTCGCACTCTGAGCGTGTTGTTTGTGCCTGCTTCCCCCCTCCCACTTTCTGGTCCTCCTCTCCCTTCCCGCCTCCCTGCTCGCCCACCCCCCCCTCTGATTGGCTGCCTGGCTGCCTCCCTCTTGGCCTACTCGACGGCTGCTCCCCCCGCTCGCTTCTTTGTTCATCGGAGCGTGGGAGAGCAGTCGCCGGTAGCCTGAGGGATCTGCAGGTTAAGGGAAGCCCTGCCTGGCCCTGCGGGCCTCCGTGAGTTTATTGTGTGGCAGAAAGTTTTACTTTGCTTTCGCGCTCTGAGCATGTTGTTTGTGCCTGCTTCCCCCCTCCCACTTCCTGATCCTCCTCTCCCTTCCCGCCTCCCTGCCTGCCCACACCCCCCTCCCCTCCTCACTCTGCCTATATCCACCCCCTTCCTGGGCAGCCCCCTGCCCGGCAGCCCCCTCGGCTAGGGCCCCTTAGGCAAAGGGTGGCTCCTATGGTTGCGGCTCCCTGTGTGTCTGCAGGTGTCGGCAGGGGATGCCAGGCACCTGTACTTCTTCTCCACCTTCTCCCGGCCCACCCCATCTATTCCTGGTCACTTCTTCGCATGGTGTCTTCACCTCACTGTGTCCCACAGTTGTGGTAAACTAGGGATTTTTCTCCCCTCGCAGGATTCTCAAACTTAGGTGGCCTCTGTACCTAATACGCACTCACTATTCTGAAATGTGGTAAACTAGGGTTTTTTCTCCCATCGCAGGATTCTCAAACTTAGGTGGCCTCTGTACCTCATACGCACTCACTATTCTGAAATGTGGTAAACTAGGGTGTTCTCTCCCATCGCAGGATTCTCAAACTTAGGTGGCCTCTGTACCTAATACACACTCACTGTTCTGAATGTGGTAAACTAGGGCTTGCTGCTCACTTCCTGCCTGCGTGCTCTCGTATCGTCTGTCTTCCCCCTCCACTCCCTCCTACTCCATGGTGCTCTCTATCTCGCCTATCTTCTCTAACTGCTTCTCTATTGACTATCCTGCTCTCCTCACTAAATCTGGTAGGAAAAAGTTTAAAAAGGACATTCTGGCCTCCAACCCAGGCCTCCCTATCGCTGACACCTACACTAGTGCCTGCTCCAAGGAAACTCTCACTGACATCCTCTTTTCCGTGCCTTCGCCTGACCTATGGACCCTTCATATGGTCTCTGTGCTCTCTCCTTTCTCCTCTTCTCCCATTAATGGTGGCACCCGTTGGGATGTCCTCTTGGCCTCCTTCCACTCCTCTAAGGCCATCATTAATGTCTACGCTAATGGGGCCGTCTTGGTCCAAGGCCCTCAGGCCAACCTTTACCTCTTTGATAGAGGCTTCCTACGCCTCATCAACGTCCTTTCCTCTCCTGCTGTCCCCCCTCCTCTGTCCTCGGCTACCTTGCCTCTACCCTCCCTCCCTGCCCCCTCTCTTGCTCCTTCTTCACCTCCCTCTTCTACACCTCCACAGGGCGTACCTCTGATCTGTACACCTCCCCGAAAGTCCTTCAAGGATGGCAACCTTCTCCACATTGCCACTCTTAACTCTCGCTCTACAATCAAGCATTCTTCTGATATCTGTCACCTTCTTGAGGAACTGGACCTTGATGTCCTCGGTCTCACTGAGACATGGTTCACGGCCAGCTCTGTCACCAGCTTTGACACACTCCTACCTGATGGTTACAAGATCCTCTCCGTGCCCAGGCCCAACCGTGCGGGGGGTGTAGCCCTTATCTTCCCTGAGTGGATTCCTGCCACTGTCACTCCTACGCAGACCTACTCCTCTTTTGAATGCCTTGTCTGCAATCTCTCTCTCTCCTAGCCATTCCCTTACCGTGGCTACTATCTATCGGCCACCTGGTCAAATCTCCTCCTTTCTCTCTGAGTGGGCTGACCTCTCCTCCTCACTCCTGTCCTCAACCACTCAACTCCTCTTTCTTGGTGACTTCAACATCCACTTGGATGCCTCCTGTCCCCCCACGGGACTCTTTCGTGACCTCTGCGACTCTCTCTCACTCTCTATTCTCCCGTCTGGGCCTACTCATTCTGCAGGGCACACTCTTGATGCTCTGATCTCTTCTGACCTTCCCCTCTCCATCCCTCTCTCCGCTCCTATCTCCTGGAGTGATCACTTTCTCCTATCCTCCCACCTCACCCTCCCTACCCCACAGGCAAAGCCACCCTCATCATTGCCACCCACCTTCTCGGTCATCCGACCCATGAAGCGCGTGCCAGTTGAGGCTTTCGCTGCCACCTTCTCACCCCCCCCCTTCGGCTGACTCCCACCCTGACACAGCCCTCTCCATGCTCCACTCTGCTATATCTGATACTCTTGATATCCTTGCCCCTGTCATGAGAATCTGCCTGAAGCCCAAAGCCAAATGTAACTCCTGGTATGACTCGGAGCTCGTCACCCTTAAACGCAAGTGCAGGGTGGCAGAGAGGAAATGGCGTGCTTCATGTTCATCCTCTGACAAACTGGCCTGCCGCCTGCTCCAAAGGCAATACCGTCTCTCCGTTCTCACCAAGAAGAGAGCCCTTATCCAAGCCTGCATCTCTGCGGCATCTAACAACTCGGCCGAACTCTTTAAAATCTGCAAGGAGCTTGCCAACCCTGCTGCAGTCTCTACCTCTCCTGTCCCCTCCCAGGCCCACTGCACTGCACTGGCCTCTCACTTCATCTCTAAAACTCAGGACATCCTGTCCTCACTCTCCTCCTATCACCTCCCTTTCTTCCTGGCTCTTCCTCTGGCCCTTCTGCAGCCACCCCTCCTCCCTCCTTCTCTGCCTTTCCCCTTTTTTCTGCTGACGAGGTTTCCAGACAAGTCTGATCTATGAAAGTCTCGTCTAAACAGGTTCACCCCTGTTCCTCCAAAACTATCAAGGACGACATTGACTCCCTGGCTCCTTCCCTGGCTAACTTTTGCAACCACTCCTTTGCCTTTGGAGTCTTCCCATCCCCCCTTTAGCACTCCCTTGGGCACCCTCTTCTTAAGAAACCCTCTTCTGACCCCTCCTGCCTGGCTAACTATCGCCCAATCACCATCACTCCCTTCCTGGGCAAGCTCCTGGAGAAACTGGCCATCTCCCAGCTTAACCTCCATGCTGAATCTGTTGGCAGTCTTCATGACCATCAATCTGGCTTCATAGCTGCCAGAAGAATGGAAACTGCTCTCCTGAACATCCGTGAGGACCTGCTCTTGAACCTCGACTCCAACACTCTGTGAGTTCTCATTCTGCTCGATCTCTCTTCTGCCTTTGACACTGTCAACCATACCATCCCGCTCAACCGTCTCCGTGATAACCTGGGTATCACTGGTCAGGCTCTGGTGTGGCTGACCTCTTTCCTCTCCAATCGACCCTCCCAGTTCCAACTGGGGTCCTTCATCTCTGACATCTTTTTCTCCACCTGTGGTGTCCCCCAGGGATCAAATCTCTCCCCCTGGCTGTTCAACCAGTATCTGGCACTCCTTGCCCACCGCATCGCCGCTCTCTGCCCCAACTTTCAGTGCTATGTGGACGATACCCAGCTCATTGTCAGGGTACCCTCGGCCTCCTCCTCTCCTTCCCTCATCTCTGACTGTCTGTCTGCTATCCAGGAATGGTGTGCCGCCAATGACCTCTGCCTTAATGCCAGTAAGACTGAGATTCTACTCATCGGCACACCCACTCCCTCCTTCCCTGCAGCTCTCTGGCCGGCCTCTCTTGGCCCTCTTCCTGCTCCTACCTGCAAGGCAAAAAATCTCGGGGTTATCTTCGACTCCACACTCTCCTTCTCTCCTCATATATCTGACGTCTCTAAGAAGTCACACTAACAGCTGCACCTCCTCAGAGGTATTCCTCCCTTCCTCTCCTTCCCCCAGAAGCTCACTGTCTCACAAGCCCTGGTTCTCTCAAAGCTTGACTACTGTAACAGCCTTTATCTTAATCTGCCTGCCTCCACTCTCCGCCCTCTGCAACTCATCCAGAACAGAACTGCGAGACTTGTCCTTGGCCTCAAGCCCAGGGACCGTATCTCTCCAGGACTGAAGTCTCTACACTGGCTCCCAGTGGCTGCGAGGATAAAGTTCAAAACCCTCTGCATTGTCCACAAGGCCTTCTGGGGCCTGGGGCCTAAATACCTTCAACTCTCTCTTCCTAAATGTCTTCCTTCCCGAGCCCTTCGCTCATCCGTCTCCAACTCCCTCAGGGTCAGCCGCTTCTCGAAGCAACGAGCTGGGGGTAGATCTCTCTCCGCGGCAGGGGCCTTCCTCTGGAACAGCCTTCCTGCCTCCCTGAAACTTGAGGAGAACCATCTCCGGTTCCGGAAGCACCTCAAAACCTTCCTCTTTGCTTCTGCTTTCTCTCTCCCTCTCCCCTGCTAATTCTTCGCTGAAACTGCACCGAATCTGCAACTGGGCCACTCTCACCAACCTCGGTCCTGGGCCCAGCCACTCTCCACTTGCACTGCCTCCCTGGCAACCCCTGCACTGCGGGACTGTCTCTGTATCCCTACAGCCCCCCCTTCCCAGCACTTGTCTGCACTTACCTTTCACTTGCCACCAGCTGGCCCTTTATTTATTTTATTCTACTTACCTTGTACTGCACTTCCCCCCTCCCTTTCCCCATGCACTTTCTCCCTTCCCCCTACCCCTGCACTTGCGCGATCTGAATGACACCTGGCCTAGTAGGATCGTTGTCTGTCTTCCCCTTGTTCCCGCCTTCCTGCCTCGTCGCGCCTTGAAACACTTGTGTATAGTCGCGTTATAAATGCCATATCATATCATATCAAATGCTAATTCGGGTGTGACTGACACCAACTGCTCTGACAGGAAGACAAGCCATGTGACTCTCTGACTCAGCTAAGATCTTGGAGGCAGGCCAGACTGGAAATGTGGATTGAAGATAGAGATTATTAAAATGAAAAATGTGCTCACAGTTTAAAACTAATCTGGAATCTGTGCGACATTCAGAGACTGATCCCGGAAATGTTCATATTTTAGCTCTGGTGATTATGCTAGGAACATGAAAAATTACAGGAATATGACCAGAGGGTATGTGCATGTATGGGTAAAGAATTGTATAGATCCGAAAATGTGTAACCACCCAAAAGTGCGAAAAACTGTCATTTGTGCACCAAAACTCGTAGGAACCTGAGACTTTGACAGAAATGTACCTTAGTCAATCTATCATGGAAATATGTATTAGGAACAAGTTGTGCATATTGTAAATATGTTTTTTATGAAAAATAAGATATACTATACAGAGACAAAGGGGAGGTTTTCTCCCTAAGCCATAAACATGACACATGATGACACATGATGATACACTGTTCCTTTCTCCAATCAGGAGAAGTGGAATTCTCTGACCTATCAGATCCTTAGAGGGTTAGGCATAGACAATCAGCCTCCCCACCCACTTTGGAAAATGGATAAATAGGGACTGTTGAGGACCCACAGACACACACTTTTCACTCATCAACTGATCCACTGGCGAAGCACCGTGCAGGAAGATCCAGACTCCAGAACCAGACTCCAGATCCAGAATCTAGAACCCTGAAGCAGAGGCCTAATCCAAAAAGCTGAACCCTTTTAAGCAGGCCTTTAAAAATCTTGTAAACCTGATTAACCCCTAACTTCCACATGGCCTAACCTAACTGATCCAACAGCCTGGCTGAGCTGTCGCTGCTACTGTCCAAGAACTGTGCTAGAATCCAAGATCCAGATCAGCCCAGCCAAGCTGTAACCCAGAACCCGTCAGACCCAGTCCAAGAGGCCGCGCAGACCAGAGTGCCTTGATGATAGCGGAGTCCAAGTGGCCTGAAGCCTGTCCGGTGGCGAGTGAAGTCCAAACCTTTGACCAGATCTTTGACGGGTCCATTCCATTCCAAAGCCATAGTTGTAAGCATTTAGTGTAGACTTGTCCATAACCAACCTCTTAGTATTAAGTAACCCAATCCAACCATTCCAACCTATCCATAACTGCATTATTGAATCTCTTTTGTCTATCCTAAATTCTTCTCTCATCCACATAATCTTTGATAATTGTAGCGATAATCATCTTGGCGCTAATATATATTTTCTGGAGAAAGGTAATCGTCTCGTGCAGACAGAAACCATCCGGAGGCATATTTGGATAGGTGGCTGGGCTGTCGTGTAGTTTGCAGCTTCATAGACTCTTTAGTGTTAAGAAATATTTGTTCCAAATCTTCAACAGCGTATCTTTCATTTTGAAATCTTGACTTTTTGAGAAAAAGCAACCTTTATTAAAATCTCTGTAACTTTTGAACCGTATGTGCTAGTAACGAAATTTAAATGTCATTTTGAAGCTAACATCCTCAACTTTCAAAGGAATAAACAGCTATTTCTTGCTTTCAACTTCTGAATTTCGTTTTCCATCTGCTAATCATTCTACAATCATTGCTAGTATTGACCTGAACCAATCCAAAGCAACTCTCACTAGTTCTGAATCTCATTTAGCGAATTAAAATCATTTTTAGCATTTTTCCCATCCAATTCAAACCACACCTAAAAGCAATTGACCCGTTTTAAAATCATTACTGTTCTCTCTAAGCTTGCTGGGGTGAATCAGGGTTGAAACTGCAAATTGTTGATTGTTATTCCTGATACCTGTGTGCCCTCATTCATCTCTTCATATTGCATATTGGGGGGAGTGAGTAACAACAAGGGGAAAGAGCGATTATATTGTCTTTGGTTGAATTCATATCAAGTTTCCTTCTGAGTTGCATTCTTTCCTATCATTGCATTTCCTTGAACCACACAAAGTTAGTCCCTGCTACATGATTCTTCCTATTCCTACTCCTAATTGATTAAAGAGATTGTTGATATTGTCATATTACCCATTGCCGATCATTGTTCATATTCATAAGTGTGATTTTCAGATATTATCCATATTTATAAAAGTGTGATATATATATATATTGTTCAATTCTTCAAATAAATCTTTTAATTTGCAAAACAAACCTATTTCTTGGTTCAGTGAGACGGGGGAATTCAAAGAGAGGGGCGTTATATAAGGGTAAATCACCCAGAATTAAAAGAACTTTTGACATAAAGATATATAATAAGGGTTTCCATTGGGCATCCCATACTAGGCATTGACTTAGTTGGAGTGCTGGATTGAAATCACTTACAAAATCTCTTGGAAAGAGTGTGTGAAGGGAACTTGTTTGTTGATAATCAATGTGTACAATCCTCTGGGGGGTAGGTCAACTGAAAATATTTTGTATACAGTGATGCTCTGGTAACAATCTGGGTCAAACCCCCCAAAAAAGACAGAATTACATTGGGTGGTGATCTAAATGCCAGATGTGGCGAGTTTCGTTCTCCAGTCCCTGATGGGTTGATTGAGCCAGATTGTAAAATGGTTTTAGAAGATGCAAACAAGGTGGGATTAAGTGGCTTGGTTTTCTTAGAGAGTGGAAATTGGAAACCCTAAATGTGAGAAAAAAAGGATCCACATGGTCATTAGGTAAAAAGGATCCAACCCTTGATTATTTTTGTGGCACTAGCCCAGTGTTGGAAAGGGTAGTCAGTCTAAATATTGCAAAAAGGGATGTCAGGAATCATGCAGCGTTAAGTCTTGACTGGAATAGTGTGCAATCATCGGAGCAAGGGGGGACCCAGTGAGTTTATTAATAAGCCATGATAAAACAAAGTAATATGAACTGAAAGTAACATCACTAATGTTTGTGTATTAATGCGGGAACAGGTCCAAAGTAGTACTACTATTTGACTTAACGCCTGATGAATTTGAAGACTGGCTGTCCTCCCTTGTGAACAACTCTGGTATAAAAAGGGAGGCAACCATAACTTCAAATGAAAAGAAAACTTCATATGTTTTTGATTTAGAAATATTGAAGGCTAAGTGTTTCAGTCCAGACTCTTAAAAAATCAGTATAACTGGCATAAGAGAAAGAGCTGTCAGGGTTCAATTTGTAAAATGGCAAAAGATGTAGGCTGCAGTTACTAGTGGAGATCATAGACATGAAGAGGTTAATCAGGGGCAAGAGGCACTTTGGAGCGGGACACTTTGAACCCTATTAATGAGGAAATTTAGATCACATTTATGGAGGAGAGGATGTTTGATTCAAAGATTAGAAATAGGGCGATTGAACAAGGAATTTATGGGTGTATAGAAAATGTGGGGCAGCATTTGAAGAACTCAAGGGCCCCAGGGCCACATGGGTTGGCTGCTGCTGTGTTAAAAGGGGACGTCCAATTATGCTTGAGTGTTCTGTGTAGTTTATTTCATAGTGTATGTGCAGACCGCAGGATTCCTGGAACATGGAAAATATTGATTTTAGTCCCGGTTTTTAAGTCTCGTGAACGTTTGGTACTGTGAAATTATCAATTATTATCTCTCCTTGATATCACTTGCTAAGTCTTCTCCACATTTGTTTTGGAACACCTACAAACGTGGGTGACCAAAAGTTAGATTCTACACCAATTCCAAACAGGTTTTCGTGTGGGGTTGAGTACTATTCACAACACACAAATACTTGACACAATAATTTCTCAGATCACCAAGGGTGATGTACCTTCTGTATTTATCACATTTGTTAATTTTAGGTCAGCTTTCGACCAAGTCAACTGCACAACCCTGTGCGGTTATCCAGGGGATATCCAGGCTGGCTGCTAGAGATTGTGGTGTCTTTACATACAAACACCACATCGCAGATCTGTCTCGATAACTGTGGGCACTTGTCGAGTTCATTATGTATCAACAGGGGGGTAAAGCAGGGTTGTCTGCTGGGCCCCCTGTTGTTTATTATCTATATTTCAGATTTACTAGCACGCCTGGCGAAAATTTCAAAATGCCCACACAAGATAGGAAACATCATGGTGCGTGCAATGTTGTATGCGGACGACTTGGTGGTATTTGACCATCTGCTAAGTGGCATGCAGGCAGTATTAAACAAACTTGGTAGGTATGAGGGGGACACGATGTAACTGTGAACCTGGGCAAAACAAAAACTATGTTGGTATCAAGGAAACAGATACATTGACACAAATGAAATACTGTTCTGGGGATTATTGATTTCACCCACACTTTCAAATACTTAGGCCTGGAACTGTCTTGCAAGGGTGACTATAATGTCATTGTCGAGTCTAGATACAGAAGAGTGAAGCAAATCACTCACCTGATTCGTAAACATGTTAATTAACAGGCAGGGTTTTCTGTGAGGGGTGCACTCACCTTATACAAACAATGGTCTTATCCTTCCATCGTGTATGGTCTTGAGGCATTAACTGACAGGGATACAAAGTGGCTAGATTTAGCAGAAGGGTACTTTTGGCACTATGTTCTGGGTCTACCTCGGAATACCCTGATTCAGTATATTCACCTTGAGATAAGCCTAACATCATTAAAAGCTCTTTTACTCAAGCAAAAGACTGAATTATTCATCCGGGCTTTAATGTCACCTACATGCCCTATACTGACGATATTTGGTAAACAACAGGTCACGGTTGGGAACAAACCCAGGTCTGACCCATTTATGGAGCAGGTCAATGACTTGTTTTCAGTGTTGATTTGGTGCCATGAACCTACAATATGTTCTAATTTTGGCATTGTAAAAGAGCGGTGGGGCGCAGAGTGCCAAATTGGGACTGGTTAAATAACTATAATCACCTATATCAGTTAACTTGTACCCTATAGTGACTCACGTTGTCCATAAATATCTGCGACCACAACAATATTTGTTACTCTGCCCCCACCCAGCTGTCCACAGATTTTGTCTAATGTTGCTCACTAACCAGTTACCTGTGTGTGCAACAGACAGGGGTAAGTGGAATTTACCCCTGAAATCCAGGTTCTGTCTTATATGTACATCAAACTAACATGGAGTCGGTGAAGCATACACTAACTGAATGCCCTTGGCTGGGACCACTTAATATGACCACGTTGGGAACATTTGTTCATAATTTAAATGCGATGAAATCTGAGGAATTCGGGCCAGTAAGTCTGAACTCGGATCTGTTCGCATTGCATTTCACTCTGTATAGAGTCAGGAGCCCTAAAATACCTCCAGGCTTGTTAAACAATGAAAGGTGCAACTGTGGGTGATACTGAAACGAATTTGTCAGACTCGGCGTTAAGTAAAAGTGTGAAATTGGGCAGTAATAGAAATAATTTGGGAACGTTTTAAATTGGTTTAAACTGTGTACAATGATACATTGAAATTCAATTGTAAGATGATATGTTATTGGTAAATGTATTTCTATTTGAATGTATATTTATATTGTAATTAAATTGATTATTGAATTGTGAAAAGGTAAATGATAGGTTGAATGTGTTACAGAGGCAACTTGACATGAATTAGTGGAGTTAAATATGTGATCTGTAATTGAATCTGAATGTGTCAATTGTTAAAAATAAATAAGTGTTCTTGTATGGGGTGCTTAATACCAGAGATTGGTTTCTAAGCGCAGGATTGGAATTCAAACCATTATTGTGCTGCGTTGTCTTGCTTCCAAGAGAAAAGCGTTGGCCCTGTGCTATCCTCTATCACCAACTCAACTAAACTACAAGAATCTATTTTTAATTCATTTTTATATAAAGGGTCTAAAATATTGGCGAATTCCTCCATCTTGCATATTGTAACCAGCGATTCCAGGATACACGAGATCTAAATGTACTTGATTGTAGAATTCATTTTAGACCACGAGCTTGCAGAGTGGAGGCAGCTGCAAAAAACATAGAACTATAATTAGGCATTTGATTTCCGGATGGTCTCTCTCTGAGAAGTTATGAATGTCGACATGATCTCTGCTTTTAACCTGCGTACCACACTGTGCATTCTCCATGTGTTGATTAGTGTATATTGCCTCAAGAAAAATGACTGTAGTTCATTTAACATCGTTTGAGTCGCAATGCAATGTGACACAGAGGTAAAGTCAACCTCGGTGCTCCTTATTAGGGGATTGTCAAAGCCAAAATGACTAGAGTAAAAGGTGGGAGGCGGGCAGACGGTTTTTAAAAATACTTGTAGATTAAAGATTTGACACTTTTTTTTAATGATTTATGGTGAGAAGGGAGATGTGGCCCGCCCAGTTACCCGATTTTTCATCCGAAAGAACACAATTTAATAAGAACTTTGCAGGGATTCCTTATCCAGATGTGCTGGTTCTTGATTGATTCCCAATCTTTATGTAGATGTATTGCTTAATACTTTCATGGCACTTTCACTACACAGTGAACACGTTTGTCATTGGTGCTGTGTTGAACATATGGTTCTGTTTCGGCTTTACGTTTTGCAAAAAAGGTACATAGAAGTTTCTATGGTGTTTCTAAACATGCCTGTATGTTTCAAAAGAGAATCAAGGCACATTGGGAAGGACAATAAAAGCTTCATTAACCCAACTGCAACAGCAAGGCATCAGATGAATCCATGAAGATATTCAAGAGCTTTTGTGAAGTAAAAGCGAATGAGATCTTAAGTGACATTTTCTGCACCTCTCAGCAGTTCAACAAAGACCTCTAAATCCTTTCCGTGGAAAAAGATACAAATATGATATTTTCACCAAACACTTGAAATGTACCCATTTCCCCATACCTTACCCTTCTTTACTACTGTCCTCATCATTGTCCACCTTACACATTTGGAGACTGGCAGAAAATCAGATATGGGGTTGATTCATGGAAAAGTGTGGATAGATCCTGCAAAGCCTGCGTGCCTAGAACAACTCTGTGTGAGCCTGCGCCCATAAGTTTTTCTGCACTCTGCACATTTTCATGGGATTGTCTCTGGAAAGCAAGCCCAATCGCAAGCTGCGGCCAAACATCCCCCAACACACCCCCTGCAAAGCAGATACGGCCACTAATACCTACCTGTGCACGGTCCTTGAGCGCAAACTCAAACACCCCTGTAATCCTGTGTGGTCCCCCAAAACAAAGCCAGCACCCCGGTGAAACTGCGTAGTATCCCTCAAAACTACTCCTGGAGCCCCATCAACATGTGTAAAATGTATCGTAAAAGTGACAATTTCCTGGTGAATATGTGTAAAATCCCCCATAAACTGTTCTGGACCCCGCTACACTGCTTACGCGCACCCCTAACTTCTATTGGAACCATGACTGCGTGCATGCACCCCTAAATCCAACATGCAATCTTACCTTTGCGCAGTGATTCCTATGAGCAAGTGTCTGTACGCCTGCCTTCAGGTGGCGCCTACATCGGGAGCTTTGCTTGGTAATTTCCCCAAAGTGAGGTTGCACGGTCAGATCCATGAATACAGTTTTCCCTGTGCAGTTGTGGGTGTGCAATCAAGTCACGCGTGCCGTCCCTGGGAACGGCCACATTTACCCTTGTTCTTCCCCATTTTACCAGTTCCGACCCCTACTACGGTCAATGCGCAGGCCACGTCCACACTCTGCAAGGTGTCTCACGCAAGGCACTCATCCGCTTGCACAGATGTGCCTAGCCTGCGCAAATTCCCAGCAGAGTACGTTAAAGTCCAGC
Source organism: Ambystoma mexicanum (assembly GCF_040938575.1). Lineage (NCBI taxonomy): Eukaryota > Metazoa > Chordata > Amphibia > Caudata > Ambystomatidae > Ambystoma > Ambystoma mexicanum. Next base: position 853,305,825 of record NC_090929.1, on the reverse strand, counting down.
GTAGTAGATTCCAGGAATCGACAAACGGATTACACGCACGGTTTGGTGCACAAAGTCCCTATTTACTGTGCAGAAAATTACATGAATCGGGCTGTGAATCATTCAAGTAATCAGTAGTGTACCCTCTCTCAAGGTGGAGCCAAAAGGGTTTTTCTCCATGATGACTCCAGATTTTACTGAGCTACAGAACACATCTCTATTGTGTTCATCAGTCCTAGACCACCTAAAACTTCCAATAATCCCTGCATTATGGAAGCAGTTGGAGGCAAATCCTTTGCAATCACAGACTACTGCTGTTACATGACAAATTATATACTACAAAGCTCCTTTAAAGGGAGACCACAGATCGGCAACAATAGTCAACTTCCACAAACTACTTGTAATGTCAAGTAGTCTTTCATAGCTGACAGTCTGACAACAGCCCCACGAAAAACACCCAGACAAAACTGGCACACATAAGAATAAATGTTAAAATGGTCCCGCGTGAGGAATTCCCAGCAGCTCAGATTTTTTCCCCGACACTGCACAGGGTACATTGCCATAGCACCCTGGGGATGATTCCAGTATGGACAGAGCGGTTAAAAATGATGTGGTTAGTCGGGCAAGATTATCAATGCCAGCTGTGATGACGGACACTGGACAATGGATGCCGGATTCTTTTCAGCCTTTGAGGCTGGGCTACTGGTTCAATAACATGTGAGAAAATGATTAGCCCTTATTCTGGTGCATTATTTGGGATTTAAACGTTTAAGGCATGGACATGCGGCAACGACTCCCTCCACATTATCTTTGATTGATGAGGTAAATATACCACTGATGTTGTCCAGCTGTTCTCAGCCAAACAGGGACAACCCCCTCTTGAGAGTGGGGATGTTGGGACGAGATTACTCTAGGGAGATTGTTGTATTGCCTTGAAAAGCCCCCTCAGTTTGCTGATGAGCCCTGTTTAGTGGCAAATACTGCTTTACAGTGGGTTGTGCAAGCCTGTTTGGGGATCTCTTTGGGTGGTCTTGGATTTATACCATAGTGTTACAGTTTGCAGCAAGTCGTTAAAGTGGGTAAAGAATCCTTGTTTGTTATATTTTGGAGTTGAACAAGGTTTCTACAACCTGTGAGAGTGTTTTGATGAGTGCATAACCAATTTTTTCAGGGAAAAGGAGGTTTGGAGAGCGAGCATGGAGTTCTTGTAGCAGATGATATATACAGTAGTTGGAGTACTTTTTTATTAAAGCAGAATCAGGTGATTGATATGGGTGATTTGACTGTTTGACTAGAGGGAGTGAAATGGTGGAGAAGCGGAGAATGTAGTGGTCAGCCCAGACCAGTGGCTTCATGGTAACTTAAAGGATGATTATGCAACTTTACAAGACAGTGTTCATACATTTCTTTTTTTTTTTTAAGGGATTGGTCATGCATCACCTTGCGGGGGATACTATGGCGCATATCCAGGAATTGCTTGAATTTGCAAATATTACTATCTTCCAGCAAAAAGAAAAAGTCACCAGAGATCAATAGATAATTGAAAGGCATACATTGGTGACAGAAGTTGTCTAGAAATCCTTTGTTAGCAGGTTAATACTGTGTAGCTTTTTCCGAGTGTTATGGTGGGCTGTTAAGTGAATAATTAGGGTGGAGTTCTGAGTGGGCGATTGCAAGCATTGAATTTCAGATGATGTCAACTCCATCCTATTGGTGCCATTTTCCATGACTAACTATTTGTTACTTATAAGAGAGTATTCAAGGCGAGATGATGTGTAGGAAGGAGAGGGAGGATGTATCAGAGAACCAAGTTTCTGCTATTATTAGTATGCAAATGTCATAGAAAGCAATGTAATGCATATTGTAAGAACAAAGTTATGGCAGAAAAAGTCACGAGTCCACAGCGCTTATACAGTGATTAAGAAAATAAACATCAAGGCTGCGGGTATCTGGGCGGTGTGGGTGTACTGCCAATACACATCCACAGGAATAGTTGAGGAAAAACAAAGATGTTCCCAGTCTCACTGCGCCAAGAAATTATAATTAGTCGTTTGTGCAGGCTTTTCTTGTGCAAAAGAAAAGCCTTTATTGTTTGTGCGAAGAGAAGCCTGACACGTGTTTCAAGCTTTGTACAGCTTTTCATCAGAGGCTTAGGTTGCAGCAAAAAGAAGTCCACATTTAGAGTAGGACAATGCCAGATACAGTTCTCAAAATGCCTTGCAGTTGCGGAAAGCTCAATGACCGCTTGTTTCAGTCTACTTGTGTTACCATTGCAAATTGTAAGCATGCTAAAATGCAGAACTAGAATTGATCATACTGTGCTTACACTTTGAGAATACTGTGTATTGCATGATCTTGCATGGCAATACGAACCAGATTAACAAGCATTTGGGCTGCTACTGTGCAATCCACACGGATTGCTTCAAACACTGCCAGATAATGTTTCCCCATTAAAAATAAAGTGCCACTTCCAAGTGCAACCTTGAGCAGCATGCAGCTAATGTGGCTGCCGAATTTTGATCCTGGAGAAAGCTGTCTGCATGGCTTTCTCACAGTTAGAGATTTCTCACAGTTAGAGAATTAAAGAACGGTATTAGTAGTAATATGTTTATTCGTATTATAACATTTTCCAAAAATAAAAAAAGAATACAAACCAGTTGAAAACTCATATAGTTAAAAACATACGGTCAAAATATCATGGGATTAAAAACTATGTACAATTGAGTTGAATTCATAGGTCATTGAAATAGATTATCAAAAGCACAAAAACATAAGTCAATGCCATAGCATACCATACATATTGTGTTAGATCCAACGTTTAAAACTATACGCTGAGTGTACCATACAAGCTATAATGCATACAAGGAAATAGAAGAAATAAAAGAAAAAGAACTAAAGGGTCAGAAGTTTATATCTGCAGTGCCAAACACCTTTCAGATAGCTAGCAAAAACAATCCCAACATCAGAAAGCGACAACAACATCACAGATGCTGGTCTCCACAGTCCAGTTGAAAACCAGATTCTGAAATAAAATTCAAAAGAAAATATTTGCGACGGTCATTGTATAGTGGGCAAAATAAAACAAATTGTTGAAGCGATTCTCACTCTGCACAAAGACAGCACCCATTACCAGTTGACTCTCCATACCACTTGAAGTAATAGCTTTAAGATGAAGTGCATTTGGCCGGGCCATGGTTAAGAGAGCTGTGAGGAGACAGAAATCAAAGCTGTGAGGAGAGCTGTGAGGAGTCAGACCATATTATTAGTCAAATACATTTATTAAATCAAAATGGGTTGGGAAAATGCCTCTCTGGCCCTATTCTAAAGAACAACTTCCCTACCTAGGAACCAAAAATGAAGGGTCTGTCTGTGTCAAGATGTCAGTAACTGAAAAGCCGTCCCATTGTCCAAAACGTCCTATCGCGACACTCACACTACTAACAAAACAACAAAGGGTGGGAGGGAATGTCTTTAACTTGATGTTGACAAAAAGTGTTCAAAACCAAAAGTATAAGAATTACTCCAACGAAAATGTTCCCCAAGGTAAAGACCTTTGGATCCTGAGAGTGGTCCCCATAGCATGGATTCTTAAATAGGATGGCAAAAATGCCTTGTTAGCTAACAGTTCCTTCATATCTTCACTGGACTCACTTCTTGTTTAAGCAATAAGTTGTGTAACAGTGTTTCTGTAGTATTTGTTGTAACTTTGCATATCACCAGGTATTCTCCACTGCCAGGAATCCTTATAGAATTTCAGCTGCCTTGTGTACTCGCCTGCCAGGACTTCTTATGCATTTGGCAATTCTTTAGCTGTACCACAGTTGCATATATGATGAGGTGATTGGTATATCTGTCTATGGTAACATTTGCTCAAACCTTTCCACCACACTGGCATCTCATGCATCTTGATTGGGGTTTGCCTTTGTACTTTGCCTTGTCTGCATTCAAACGTTCTTCTTATTTGGTGTGGAAATTGAACTTTGCCCTGACTGCATTCAAACAAACATCGGGTATTTTCTACATCAGCAATCTCGTACCATTCAAACATTTGTTGGTATGCTTCTCGGAATGCCCTGGGGTCCCCAGCTGCTTTAGGTAGACTCCCTGGTCCCTTGCAGCGTCTCTGATCCTGCCTGCGCTTCTGCAGTGTGCTTCTTTCACCCGCTTTCCAATTTGGAGTGTGCAGACATTCTTCCAGAATCCTGCGTGGTTCCATGGTCACACACCGGGTTTCCTTTTTGGCCCCGACAGGAGAATGCTGTCTCTTCGAGCGGCCAAACCTCCAGGAGCTCCTGCTTGTCTCCCAGTAACGCAACGGCCCTTCTTGCTCGAATGCTGCATTTCTCCTCCTGTCCTGGGGGCCTTCTCCGTTCCACCACACCTGTCCATATGCCTCGCATCTGTGAGCCTCAGCATGGGCTTCAATGTCTTCTCTTGCACTGCTTGACTCAATAGTGCGGTTGCCATCCTTAAATTTCCAGCGCACTGAAGACTTGGAAAACAAATAGCCGGCATGTTGTACTTTGAGCTCATGTCAGTTTGCACAAACTGCCTCATCCTCCTCCTAGTCTCAGTACCTGCGTAGTTATGGGTTTTGTAGTCATGGATGTCATTATACTTTTAACTCTTAGATGGTTTTTTCAGAGATTTCATATAACGGCACATCAGAGACAAAGAGTGTTAAGTGTGAGTTTTGGATGTTTACGTGGGTACCGGACCAAAGTGGTGTAGAGAAGAGGCTTCTTGACTTCTTCTACAAGGGGGAATGGTTTGCTCACAATAGACTATTAAGGTCATGGGTGTTGGAAGGTCTGCCTCACGGGTAAGGGGGATACCGTGTCTCATCCAATGAAGTCATGACATCTCCCCAGTAGTTGTCTCCTCCCATGTGATCCTCCCTCATATAGCCTCACCCAGGTTCAGGATAAGGTAGCGGCTGCCATCCCCTGGCCACATGGGAGGAGGTCACCACCGGGAAAACAGTGATGACTCCATCCGATTCATCACAGAGCAAGCTATGAATTAGCGACTATTGCAAGGTAATCAGCTTGTCCTCTTGCAGGTCAGACTGGGAGATAAAGCCTAACTGAGCCCTTACACAAACGTGCTTCCTCTCTCATAATGCCACGGAAGGCCAAAAAAGTCTCCTTGGTAATCCAAATGTGAATATTTGCAATGTTTTCGAGATTCAAAAAACAGTCGCTCAACCCCCTGAAGCTCAACATTTTAGAATAGGCAAATCACACAATTTTCTTGAAGTTACCAAATGATAACACATTACTTTTTTTTATATTCACTCTTTATAACATTTTTACCAGTAGCCACTTAACCAACATAAAGTGTGACATAATCGTGACCTAACAAAGTCATGAAAAACCAGTAACAAAAACGAACTTTTACAAGGTCATATCAACCATCTGACAGTTCATCAAACCCACAATATGTAGTTAGCCCCAATTTCACCCTCCCCACCCTCTCTTTTCCCATCCTCCACTCACCCCCCTCTTTCCGAGGTACAACGTGTATTCAAATATAACAACAGTTGGATAATCATCTAAGTGGTATGGTAGTGAACGGAGGTCATCTCTTGTGTATGGGAAAATCAGCTTCTCACCCAGCAATGACATTGAGTACATACGTCTATTATGCTTCTATCTGACACACTTAATTCCCTGAGTGACGTCCACCCGCCTTATGCCGTTATTCCTTTATGATGTGAATGCAAGCCATTCTAGGTCTATTTGATTGTGCATTTCGGATAACATTGCCGTCATGCTCTCCATCTCGTATGTTTCGTAGGGCATGCTAGCTCATTCCCTTTGAGTCAGGCGGTGCCTTCTTTTCCAATTAATTGTTATGCATACCCTTGCTGCTAATAATACATTTCTTGACATGCGGGTCTATCCAATATGTCTATCTCCTAAGTCTTCTAAGCCGAATAGGATAAGTAATGGATGGGGTTTCTTTTTTGATTCCGTCTATGTATTTCACCCATGCCAAGACCAACAATTGGCCCAATGGACATACCCACCATACATGCCAGTAGTCCCTCTGTTTCCATACCTTCTCTCTTCAATACAGCAGGCTCACTCCCAGGTACTTCTTAGATAGTGTATAAGGAGGTCAATTTCCATCTTTGCAGCAACCTATAATTATGCATGATATGATATTTTATTTGTATTGTGCTTGTACACAAGTGTTTCAGAGCGCGACAAGGAAAGGTGGGAAGACAGGGGGGAACAAAACAACGATCTTACTAGGCCCAGTAACATTGAGAACGCGCAAGTGCATGGGAAAGGGAAAGGGGAACGTGCATGGAAGGGGAGTGAGTGGAAAGTGCAGAGCAGAGGAGAAAAGATAAATAATAATAAATAAAAATATATAGATAATGGAGGCAATAAACAGTGGTAGTGCAGCCAGCAAGTGGCAAGTGCTGTGTTTATGGCAGCAGACTGAGTAAGTCTGATAAGTTCAGAAAAGAAGAAAATGGTGGGGGTGGGGCACTGTAAGGGTACAGATACAGTCCCCATGCAAGGGGTGGCCAGGAGGCAGTGCAGGAGGGTGGCAGGGTGAGCAGGTACCTCGGCCCAGGGGACAGAGGGTGGCCGGGTGCACAGTGCCAAGAGAGAGCAGATCAGCAGGGCAGAGGGGGAGCGAAGGCAGAAGCAAAGAGGAAGGTCTTGAGGTGCTTCCGGAAAGGGAGATAGTTCTCCTCAAGTTTTAGAGTGTCAGGTAGGCTCCAGCCTAAGACAGAGATCTACCTCCAGCTCATTTCTTTGAAAAACTAATGACCCTTAGGGATTTAGAGGTAGAGGAGCAAAGAGCTCGAGAGGGGAGGTATTTGCAGAGGGTTAGCTGAAGGTATTTTTGACCCAGGCTCCACAAAGCCTTGTGGGCAATGCAGAGGGTTTTCAATTTAATCCTTGCAACCACTGGGAGCCAATGGAGAGATTTCAGAACTGGCCGCGCACCTGCCAAGTACATTCTAAGTACTGTTGGCTGTGGACTCGGACTGGTCTGCGCTGTTCCCTGGATTTTCTTTGCAGCGCCGCCTTTGCTCTGCGCTGTACCACCACCTGTCTTTGGACACCGTGTCTACGGCTCGGAGTGTCTTGCACGCCTGGAGGACGTCTTTCTGTGTTACACACAGTTTGCCTGGCCCCTGCTCGTGGAAAGGAGGCCCCGCCCCCCTGTGTCGAGTGACGCCCAGGAAGCCTTGTTAATCCCAGCCTCCTCGCGCACCCGCGCCGCGCACCTGCCAAGTACATTCTAAGTACTGTTGGCTGTGGACTCGGACTGGTCTGCGCTGTTCCCTGGATTTTCTTTGCAGCGCCGCCTTTGCTCTGCGCTGTACCACCACCTGTCTTTGGACGCCGTGTCTACGGCTCGGAGTGTCTTGCACGCCTGGAGGACGTCTTTCTGTGTTACACACAGTTTGCCTGGCCCCTGCTCGTGGAAAGGAGGTGACTGTTTATTATGCTCCGACTTGTCCCTGCCCATTGAACTGCCCATTGAACTGCCTTCTCCTTCCACCTTCCCCTGATTTGATCGCTGGGAAAGGGCCCCTCCTTGTTATATTATTTTTTGTCCTTTTGTTGTTTCAACTGTGTGCCTGGAGGGGTGGCTAATGTGCTCTCTCTGTGTTTTTTCCCCTTAGGCCCCGCCCCCCTGTGTCGAGTGACGCCCAGGAAGCCTTGTTAATCCCAGCCTCCTCGCGCACCCGCGCCGCGCACCTGTTCGCGGTTCGCGGGAGCACGGAGGAGGTTCACAGGCTTCCGGCTGTGTCCTGTTTTAGCTAGAGGTACGAGTGGTTTGTCATTCTTTGCTCGTAGTTTAGTGTAACTTATTTTGATATTTCTGTCTAATTTTTGAGTATCGTGGGCTAACAGCCCAAGATTTGGGGGGTCCCACTGCTTGGGGCGGTACTCTGTGTGGTGTTCTGTGTGGGGTGTCCACAAACATCGTGCCCACAATTCAAACAAAGGTGCAACTCCGTTGTCATTACTTTACATGCTATTTCAATGTGTTAGAGGCCACGTTCATCTTTTGGTAACTCACATTGTCAACCTATAGAGGCCTTGCCTCGTAGTGTGGTCTTGTGCCAACATAGCCCTAAGCACATTGTTACTTGGCCTTATCCTTTGCCTTGGTTAAAAAGGGGTGGATACTACGGCTTGACTTTGGGGTGCGTTCCGCTCCTTAGCATGAGTCCGATTCTAAGAAGTGGATGTAAAATCGGCTCTCCCGTGCAAGACCATGCCCTAGAGGCTATTACTAACTCGTTAACCCCCGTTGTCCCTCAAAATTCGGCACCCACTGTCCCTCTTCTACCCATGTCTAGCCCCCCTAGAGTGAGAAGGGTGGGACTGGGTCAGGTGGGTCACAATGAGACTGCCTTATCAGCCGTACCATCTTTGGCCAGCTCCCCTTCACTGCATGGTCCGTTTCCGGCTTTGGCTGTGTCAACCTTTTCAGTCCAGGACGCAAATGACTATGCTGGTGACGAGGGTGAGGTGTTTAATCATGGCCATGATGCAGGATGTTCTCCAACACAAGGCCTTCGAGGCCTTCCTTGTCTCACTGACACTTCTATCTTGGCACCCACCATTGTCAGCGAACTAAGTAAAAGAGTGCGGCTCTCCTTGGGCCCTTCGTCTCCTGCGTCGTCTGCTTTTCCCTTTCGTGAACAAGTTCACTTTCATATTCCCCCCGAAAATAATAGGGAAATAAAAGGTGACCACGGGACGGCGCCGTCGACTTTCCATCATAGGGCATTGGAAGGGGGTTTTGCCACCTTATATGACACCACACCTCTTGACAAAGTGACGGTGGCAGGGCCTTCGTCTGTAGGAGGCGCGATTCCCTTCTCCCTGGCAAACCAAGAGGCAGATGCTACTGCTCCAAAGGGAGAAGTTAGATCGGCCTCTACCCCAGAGGAATACTGCTCTCTCTCGCAGTTAAATGAACCCTTTAACTTTCCAGTTATCTCACGCATTCTCAACTTATTGGATAAGGGACACGAGCTGACACACTGTTCCTTAAGGGAGATGCAATCTTCATTTTCTCTTATGAAAGACAAGATGGCCAGATTGGAGGGTTTTATTCTAGCAGAAGAGCATTCCAGATCCTTCTATCTGGCTCATTTTGAAAAATTGTTGGAGAGCGTCTCACATAGAGCACCTCAGCTCCTACCTTCTACTATGACCCACACTCGGGGCTCCCAGACTGAGCCGGAAATGCGTTCGCAAGTTGTCCCTCAGATTCTTTACTCTCAGGTAGTGTCAGGGGCCAACCCAGTGATGAAGGCTCATACTAACTTGGAGGCTATTGACTTGGTGGAGGTTCTCAAACTCCAGCACGAACGCATATTACAGGTTGAACAGCTTCTTTACAAGTTAGTTGCAACCCAACAGCTTTTGGATCCAGCAAACCCCCCTAGAGAGGGATCCAATGTTACTCAAGATCTTGCTGCTCCCTCGGATAGCCCCTCCGCCCTGACTGACATCATTGAGGCTTTGCCTTCTCCTGCATTGTTGGCAGTGGATTTAGGCTCGGACTTGGAGGAAGGACCCGTGGTGCATGAAGGAAGACACTTTGTCTCGCGTAAAGCGAGAAAGTCCTTCCTAAGAGCCCAAAAACGTCTAAAGGTTACCAAGGCTGGCCGTAAGAAAGCCAGTATTTACACACCACCTCCGGCCTGTGCTTTGACGATCCCCGAACCTATTGTATCCTTGAGTACGGGGACCACCCATGATGACCTTGGCCTATCCCTTTGTGATCTTGACGAAGAAAGTAGGAAACACCTTCAGGTTGCAGTTTTGCAATCTGGGAACACACAGATCGCCTCCCGTGGCTCTCAAGGGACTTCCACGGCTAAGCTCCAATCACAGCTTCACTCTTTTTTTCCCATCATCAAACCTAGAAAGGCAAGCACGACGATGCTAGCCGAGGCTTTAGGTACACCTGCTCTGATTTCTAGCAGTGTTCCCCCCCAGGTGAAAACCGTCTTGGTTGGGACGGATGTAGTTACCATTCCGCTAGCCCCTCTAGGTGCTGAAAGAGTGGATCTTGGTTGTCCTCCTCCTCCCTTAGAAGTACCTGGGGTCTTGGCATCTTCAGGATGGCCTCCTAACGTGGAGGCCACGCATCTCCCGCCCATAGGAGTAGGGATCTCTATTCCTGACGTCTTGTCTTTCTCGCACACACCAAAGGACATGAAATGAACCCTTGGTTGGGCGAGTAATCCAGAGACAAACGGCCCTGCCCGTATAAACAGGTCATTTTTGATGAACTCCTTCTTCCAAATTCCAGCCCTTAGGAACCTTTCATCTAAAGATCTAGATTGGGTCAAATTGGCAACTCATAATAATCACAGAGCCCTGTGCAGAGTCCAATCACAGATTATTACCAAAATGCTGTTGGACTTTGCTGAGGACTTCCATTCCATCGGCCTTACTCCATGCCTATTTCCGGATATGGATAGTGCATGGGCTTACCTTGACTGGGTAGCCCCCACCTTGCCAGTATGTCCAGTGGGGCTGGGTACAGATTCTTCTGATTCTCAGGTTACGCAATTAGCACTCCAACTAGCATCGCTAACCCAAGCATTGAGTGGCCTAGCTTGGCTGGAACCCTTGATAAAAACAGCTGCAGCTATCAAAGGGCCCACTCCAAGCTCATAACTGGCCAGCCTGTCTATTGCATCCTGGAACTGTTGTGGCCTGGGCAATTTGGTTACATGGCACAAGCAGTTTGCCCTTGATCAGAAACCCGACATTCTATTTTTGCAGGAAACGATGAGCCTATCTGAGCTTACTCTCGATGGGTATTCCAGTTTTTCGCTTCCAGCTAGTCGTATTCTTACAGGCCGTCCTTCAGGCGATATCGCTGTCCTTATTAAGAATGGTCTAAAAGCAGTGGCCTCTATTCTTGACACCTCAAAATCCTGTGTCCTAGTGGAGTTGTTGTTTGAACCCGCCGAGGCCGTCCCTTTGCTTTTAATGTCGCTGTATTGGAATCCCAAGTCTGTCTCATTTTCCCTGCTCGTGGAGGATCTCGACAGGATGTTGGGGCATGCTTTAGTTTCGTGTCCCTTCCATGAAATTGTGATTGGAGGTGATCTAAATTCATACCTCCAGTTCTCTCACTCACTGGGCTCTTCCATTTCCTTTTCTCCTCATGCCCAACAAGCCGCTCATCGAGGGTATCACTTGCTAAGTTTCTTTGAAAAATGGGGTATTTACCCAATTCAATTCGCACCTAACATCCCACATATCTCATGGTCACGGGGCAAGCTTTCATCCCTTATTGACTACGTCCTTGCATCCAAAGTGTGTTCCGGGCTGCTTGAACCAATATCAATTCTAGACTTGGGTCTGAGCGACCACCACATGCTGTGCTCTACACTCCATATGGGATGTGAGGTCTTTAGATCTTCACCTCCCGTTTCTTTGGCGGTTCCCGACAGAAATACCATCTCTGTCAATTGGAAGCCGTCCGTGTGCAGGAAACTAGTGTTCTTGGTGAACAGAGATCTCATACCAACCCATGTCGACCTTATGTCGCCGGGGCATATCAAAAAAATCAATGAAAGAAACATCAACATGATTCAGCATCACCTACTATCTTTAGCGAATGACGCTTCGGGTAAAGGCACCCCTTTGGATGCCAACCCAAACTTGCACCAGATAACAATATTAAAAAAACAAAAAAATCGGGTACTGGCTGCTTTAAGAAAAAAGGCCCTTAGCCCTCTCACCTACCATCGTGAAAAAAACCATATTATTGGGTGCTTTAAGCACCAGATCAAGTCTCTACTTCAGGCTGCCTTCACTCTCGCGCATCAAGACATGATTACCTTGCTCTGCAAAAAAAAAACTCGAGAGATATGGGCAATTTTAAGAAATCCTTCAGGTAAGGTGGATACTCGATCTGTGGCGATCATCTCGGGCACTGAATGGGAGAAGTATTTCTCTCAAAAATATGCCTTGCCTACTACTTATGCCACAATTGAGAGTACAGACTTGTGTTTGCCTATGCCGCGAGTCTGTCCTTGGGCCTTAAAAGATATCATATGGGCTATTTCCCAATTGAAGTTCTCTAAAGCAGCCGGCCCTGATGGGCTTCCTCCATGTGTTCTAAAAGACGACCCTCACTTTTGGGCTAGTTACCTTCTTCCCCGCTACCAGCTGATTTATATAACTGGTAAGATTCCGGAATCTTGGTTGACCGCCATAATCATTCCAATACACAAAAAGGGTGTGCTAAACAACCCCCTAAACTTTAGGCCCATTGCCCTTATAGATACTGCTGCAAAAATTTTTGCACGTTTGCTTCTATCAGAATTGGAAGGCCATATACATAAGCTAAAAATTCTCTCCAAAGCACAGGTCGGTTTCCGCAGAGCAATGGGCACCCAATTAAATGCCACGATCCTAGCCCATCTTCTTCGGAATGCACATACCAAAGCCAATGGAACCATATATATGGAAGCCTTGGATCTCTCGGCTGCATTTGACAATGTACTTCGTACCCGGCTCTGGCAAAAGATGCTGGCCTACGGCATACCATCTCCACTTCTTGCATTGATTGCAGCACTACACCAGCATACATCTTACCGAGTCCGCATCAATGCGGAAGGGCTATTGACCGACAATATACCCACGTATATAGGCGTCAAACAGGGCTGCAATTTGGCAGCGGTCCTGTTCAATCTGTACCTTGCCGACATCGATAAGATCTGGCAAGGTTCTAACTCCTTCCCGGTTATATTGGGTTCTATGCGGCTCCATTGGCTAGCATTTGCCGTCGATATTATAATATTCGATAGAGTGCCGTTTGGACTCCAAAACAAATTAAATCTGTTTGGGGAATATTGTAAGCTTAACAACATGACTACTAACTCACTTAAATCGCATATATTGGTTTTTACTGCTAAAAAAAAGCTTCCAAGATTCAACTTCACAATAAACGCTCAGGTGATTTTGAGAAAAGAGGAGATTAAGTATTTGGGCTATTACTTGTCGAATGGGATGTCAGCTAACAAGTGGCGCTCAGTGTTGACTGCAAAGTTTAACCCCCTTCTGGCCCAAATGAGAATTATCTTCACCAAATATTGTCGCTACTCTCTTCTGCCTCTAATACATTTCTATACTATGAAGATAGAGCCCATTCTTCTCTATGCAGTAGATATTTGCCTTTTGAATTTGGGGCCCCTTTTAAACATCTTTCAGGGTAGAATCTGGAAGAACATTTTGGGGCTTCCCGGATATCTACCCAACTCCATAATTATTCATGAATTGGGTCTATATCCATTAGAAGACAGATTTATTTGGCGGATGGTATCTGCATTCGCCAAAATGATCTCCCCTCCCCCAAATTCACTATATGAGGATTTCCAGGAAATGTTAGCCGGAACGTGTCCTCTTTCAATCACCATTGTGAAAGACAAAATACAAGCGATTTTAACTTCTTTGAATTTGACGCAGGATGATTTGGCAAATACCCCTGCCAAAGTTAAAAGGCGTTTTTTCAAAAACTCTTGGGCTCAAAATTGTGATCGGATTGGAAGCTATTCTTCCTTTACCGTATATGCCACTTTTAGACACGCAGTTGCACCTCGGCTGCCTGATATCCTGTCCTTTCCAGACAAAGGAGCAAGGAGGTATTATATGCGCTTCCGCATGGATCTTATCCAGACGGGTGCTCGCATTAGAAATTGGAACGGCTATAGGGCCTTGGCAAAATGGGAGGGTTGCAGATTTTGCCTAAAAACGTCTGAGCCCGAAACCCTGGTACATCTTTTCATGCATTGTGATTTCTTTCTCGGGCATAGACAACGTTGCTTGGCTGCATATCTTACTTCGTTCTCTCTGTTCGAATGTCACCTAGTATGGTTGAGATGTATGCAGGGAAATTCTAACTCCATCATACTAGCAACCGTTAGATTGGTTGCAATAATAGAAGAACAACTGTTGTTACTCAACAGGACCTTTTGGAATGGGTAAATTTATCTATCTCTGAGATTTGGTTTAATCGATGACTACCGGTATTTGCCAACTGGTTATGGCTGGACCTAAGTTGGTGGAGGCTTGCGACGCCCTACTATCACTATTACGTTGGGTAGGCTTTTATTAGGTTAGGTAAGGTTTGATACTTGGTATCGTAGTTCTCCACTATGACTTGGAGATGCTATGATCATGTGACCTTGTGATTTTGCGATCCGGCGAGTTCGGAGAGTCTTGTTGATGCATTAGGAAAGGTTTTAACGTCTCAATGATTTTAATGATTTTAGTATTGCTTGGTTTTGTAACTCATCGTTTTGTTATGTTTGTTGTATGAGATTTTTATGTTGTTTTTATATGTGTTATGTATAATTTGTAAAGGTGTAAATTAATTTTTGCTACCAAAACAAATAAATAAATAAAAAAAAAAAAAAAAAAAAAAAGAACTGGCGAGATATGATACAAGGGCTTGAGGCCAAGGACAAGTCTCTGGTTTAGTTACAGAGGGCAGAGAGTAGAGGCAGGTAGATTTAGAAAGAGGCTGTTACAATAGTCCAACCTAGAGAGAACCAGAGCTTGGGAGACATTGAGCTTCTGAGGGAAGGAGAGGAAAGGTAGAGTACCTCTGAGGAGCTGCAGAAGGAAGTTTGACTTTTTAGAGACCTCAGAGATGTGGGCGGAGAAGGAAAGTGTGGAGTCAAAGATGACCCAGAGGTTCATATCCTTGCAGGTAGGGGTGGGAGGAGTGCCAAGGGAGGCCGGTCAGAGAGTGAGTGGAAAGGATGGTGAAGTTGTGCCGATGAGGAGGATCTCCGTCTTGCTGGCATTCAGACAAAAACCATTGGTGGCACACCAATCTTGAATGGCAGTTAGGCAATCAGAGATGAGAGAGGGAGAGGAGGGAGAGGAGGGAGAGGAGGGAGAGGAGGTGGCCGAGGGCAGCCTGAAAATTAGTTGAGTGTTGTCAGCATAGCACTGGAAATTTTAGCAGAAAATGGCAATGCAGTGGGAGAGAGTTGCCAGGTAATGGTTATAAAGTCAGGGCGAGAGGTTAGACCCCTGGGGAACACCACAGATAGAGAGGAAGATAGATGATAGAAAGGACTCCAGTTGGACCTGGGAGGGCTGATCAGAGAGGAAAGAGGTCAGCCAGGCCAGAGCATGATCAGTGATACCCAGGTTATCACGAAGATGGTTGCGCAGGACCGTTTCGAAGGCAGATGAGAAATCAAGTAGGATGAGGACAGAGGGAATGTTAGAGTCAAGGTTGGAGAGCAGATCTTCACAGATGTTCAGGAGAGCAGTTTCTGTGCTTTTGGCTGCTCTGAAGCCAGACTGGTGGTCATGGATACAGTCAACAGAATTGGGATGAAGGTTAAGATGAGAGATGGCCAGCTTCTCTAGGAGTTTGCCCAGAAAGGGAGTAATGGAAATCGTGCGGTAGTTAGCCAGACAGGAATGGATCAGCTGTGGGCTTTTTAAGAAGAGGATGCACAAGGGAGTGCTTCAGAGGGGAGGGGAAGGATCCTGAGGCAAAGGAGTGGTTGCAAAAAATCACCAAGGGCCAGAGCGAGGGTATAAATGTGGTCCTTGATGCTTTTAGAGGAACAGGGATGAATCTGTTTTGACGAGGCTTTCATAGATCGGACTTGTCTAGAGACCTCATTAGGGGAGAAAATGGGAAAGGAGAAGAAAGAGGGTGGGGGGATGGTTAGAGGTGGGTCAGCAAGCACAGACTGAGAGGGAATAGGAGGTAGACGGGAGGAGAGGGTGGACAGGATGTTCTGGGTTTTAGAGATAAAGTGAGAGGCAAGGGCATTGCAGAGAGCCTGTGAGGCAAGAGAAGGGGTAGAGACTGCAACAGGGTTGGCAAGACCCTTGCAGATTTTAAAGAGTTCAGCCGAGTTGTTAGATGCCACAAAGACACAAGCTTGAATGTGGACTCTCTTCTTGGTGCAGATAGAGAGTCAGTATTGCCTTTGGAGCAAGTGCCAGGCCAATTTGTCAGAGGATGAACAAGAAGCCCTCCATTTCCTCTCAGCCGCCCTACAACTACATTTAAGTGTATCTAGATTGGAGTCATATCACTTGGCTTTGAACTTCAAGCATATCCTCATGACAGGGGCAAGAGCATCAAGAGTATCAGAAATAGAAGAGTAGAGAAGGGACAGGGTTGTGTCTGGGTGTGTGTCAACCAGCGGAGGAGGGGTCGGGGGGGAGAAGGTGGCAGCGGAAGCCTCAACTGACACATGCCTCATATGTCGGATGTCCGAGAAGGTAGGTGGCAGTGTTGGGGTGGGCTTGGCTTGGGGGGTAGAGAGTGAGAGATGAGAGAAGGCAGTGGTCACACCAGGAGAGAGGAGTGGTCAGGGAGATAGAGGGGGAGTCCAGAGAAGATCAAGACATCAAGTGTGTGTTCTGCAGAGTGCATCAAGCCAGAGGGGAGGATAGAGAGTGAAAGGGAATCGCAGAGGTGGGGAAAGTGCAGGGATGAGGAAAAGGAAGAATCGAGGTGAATGTTGAGCTCACCGAGGAGGAGGAGTTGAGTGGTTGAGGCCAGGAGGGAGGAGAGGTCAGCCCACTCGGAGAGAAAAGGGGTGATTTGACCAGGGGGCCGGTAGAGAGTAGCAACAGTAAGAGAGTGGCTAGGAGAGATTGAGAGCCTGCAGACAAGGCATTTGAAAGAGGAGTAAGTCTGAGTGGGAATGATAGTAGCAGGAATCCACTCAGGAAAGATCAGGTCTACACCCCCTCCAGGCTGAGCAGATCTGGGTGCTGAGAGGATCTTGTAGCCATCAGGTAGGAGAGTGTCAAAGCTCGTGATACCGTAATACCAAGAAAATCAAGGTCCAGTTCTTCAAGGAGGTGTCAGATGTCAGAGGAGTGTTTGACAGCAGAGCGGGAGTTGAGAGTGGCAAGATGAAGAAGGTTGCCGGCCTGAAAGACCTTCCGGGGAGGGGTACAAATCGGAGGTACGCCTTGCAGAGTTTTGGAGGTAGCCTGAAGAGGGGCAGAGGAGAAAGGAAGAGTGTGCAAGGTGGCCAAGGATTGAGAGGAGGGGGCAGCTGAAGATGAATGGACGTTGATGAGGCCAGGGAACCACCTATCGAAGAGGAGGAGATTTGCCTGAGGACCTAGGACCATGAGGTAGACATTATGGATGCATTTTATATTGATAATGATTGAGGAACCTTTCTGGTGTGGGTTTCCCAAGGGTTTGACCTCAGCGCCCTGTTTGTTTTACTAATATGTTCACTGATTTTCGGGGTGGTCACAAAAGATTGTAACAACGGAGTTCCGGTTCCTCTACTCCGTTTTGGTTGAAAAACAAATATGTTTTGGGTTACTGTTTTTCTTCTGCGCCCTTATGGAAAGAAAAAATATGTATACCAAACTTTTTTCTTGATTTTGTAATAAATAGATATCTTTTATTCAAACATATTGTTATGTTTGTTGAATTGCCCTCTATGATAACACGTGTTTCGGCGAAACCATCGCCTTTTTCAAATCAGGGCTAGTTAGTAAATCAAAATAGATAGTGATTTTTTGAAAACATAAATTGACAATCATGAATCAGGTTGTTGAAACATTAAAGTACATGAGAAATTAAAACATTTTTGTTATTTTCATGCAAAAATGGTTCAAAACAATATAAAACATTTGGTTGGCCATTGGGGAGGGGTGAAAGGACAGATTGGTAAGGGATAAAAAATAAAACAACAAAGAGAGAGAAAGAAATTTAAAAAAAATAAAGATTAACAAAAAAGTTTTAAAGTACATTGTATTTGAAGGTAATTCAAATATTCATTTAAATTTCATTGAATTTTGGTTTCATCAAATTTCTTACCTAATGTTTTGATTTGGATATTCATAATACTTGTAACGTTCATTACTGTGGACTCGAATAAGTCATGGGTTAAATCCCTGTAAATTTACACAAAAGGTAATGTTAAGCTTTACAGGTTGATTTCCCTTTTAATACTTAGATACTTCCGCTTTTTTCATAATTGCGTCAATATTCCAGTACGCACTACTGGTACATTAAGGTGCTCATTTTTAGTATTCGTCTACGGACTTTGGGTCCTCAAAAAATGGCCTCGGCTTAATTCAAATACTTGCGTTGGTTTTACCATTCTAACATTCTGTTGTCGCTTAAACTTGCAAATGTCAAATGGGGTAATCTTTAAGCCTCAACGCTGTACTGACGTCCTGATAATTTTTTTTAAAAAACCCTTTTTAATCTGCATGTGGAATCACATGTTTGCGCTAGTTCCTAATGCAGCCCCCTAAGGGGACCCGCCTGTACGCTTACCTTCAGCCGCGAATACTGTTTCAAGCGGTCCTATTTACTTTCAGCATGATGTTAACTAGTCCTATCATTGTGTTTACTATGCTCTCCAAATTTACTCCACAACTAATGCCAGATAATTTGGTGGACACATTTTATAAAGCAGTAACCAAAGATCTGAATGACCATTGTGATTCAACAATGAAAAAGAAATCAAAACCACAAAACTTTTTTGACAACTTAACGAATAAGGAACGACAATCACTCCAAGAATTGAAACATGACTACAACCTAGTTATCAAAGGAGCGGATAAAGGAGGCAAAATAGTTGTAATGAATAGAGAAGATTACGTACAAATGGCAATGAACCATATCAACTCACCCGGCTGTTACACCAAACTGAAATCCAACCCAAAATTGGAGATCATATTGGAACTAAAAGAAGCCATTACAACATGGCACAGACAAGGACTCATTACAGATGACGAGAAACAATTTTTGGAATTGAAACAACCAACCCTGCCAACAATTTATTTTTTGCCAAAGGTACACAAGAACTGTGACAAAATTCCAGAAGGAAGGCCAATTCTGAGCGGAATAGGTTGGGCAACCATGAACATGGCTCAGTACATAGACAACATCATTAAACCCTTGGCCATGAAAACTAAATCTTACCTAAGAGATACAACTGCAGCGATAAATAAACTTGGTGAAATTATATGGCAAGAGGGTTTTCTGCTAGCAACATGGGATGTGAAATCGCTGTATACATCAATCAGGCATGATACCGCAATAGAAACAATGGATTACACTTTCCGGAAAGAAACAGCATCACACTTCCAATCAGTCAGTATGCTGAAAGAAATGTTATTGCTGACACTACAGATTTATGTCTTTTTATTCAATGGACAATTCTTCAAACAAACCAGAGGAGTAGCGATGGGAATCAAATATGCTCCAGCACTTGCGAATCTATACAGATGAAGCTTACGAACAACATGTAATTTTATGGACCAGATATATAGATGACGTTTTGTTGATTTGGAATGGAGAAAAAGGACTAGAGAATTTCAGATTAAGAGCAAATAAAAACACGATGGGAATTGAATTTACAGGAGAATCAAGTAAAGAAGAGATATACTTTTTAGACTTAAATATATATGTTGCATAAAACCATCTTAACACCAAAACCTTCAGGAAACCGACAGAGGCCAATTCGACTTTATTTTCAACCAGCTTTCACTACACTTCCGTGATTAGGAATATACCCAAGGGAGAGTTCATAAGAGCACGTAGAAATTGCAGTGAACAAAAAGCGTTCAATGAAGAATGCAAATTGCTAACAAACAGATTCAAAACAAGAGGCTATGGAGATAAAATAATTTTACAAGCAAAAGAGAAGGCATCAAAACTGAAAAGAGAAAGCACTCTTAAAATGATCAATGTTGTTCCAGTGAGAAAAGAAGTGATCAACTTCATCACAAATTATTGTGCAAACAATATGGTACTAAGAAAAATTTTGAGAAAAAATTGGCATTTGCTACAATTGGACCCAAATGAAAAGAAGTACATAGGAACGAATCCAACAGTGACTTACAGACGTGCGAAAACCATCAAAAACATTCTCAGTCACTCTTTTCTTCCAGAAGTTAAAAAAGGCCATCCTTCCACCACCAACAGGTTTTCAAAAATATGGTACTTGTTCCATGTGCAGATATGCACTTACCAACACAATGATATTCAAAGATTCATATGGCATAAGTGAAAGAATTCTAGACTCCATCAACTGTAAAACGAAGTTTGTGGTCTATGCGATTGTTTGTGATTGCCAGAAAATCTATATAGGGAGTACAATTGGGGAACTCAGGACCAGAGTAAGAGAACATCTTTCAACTATAGGAAGCCAGGACATTAATTTACCATTGGCACAACACTGGCAAAGCAATCACCATTAACTGTAACGCTCACCTGACTCCCACGGGGGTGCTGGCCTGGTTTGGATTGCTGTGGCCTCTTCTAGGGTGATGCGCAGGACTCGGAAGAAGGAATGGACCGGACCCCCAAATCTGGATTGTCTGGCTCGTAGAAATATCCTTCTGTGTGTGAAAAGGGAGTATTAACAATCTGCGGGATAATGCGTAGGCCTCCCACTCCCCTTCTCACCCTCCACAAAACCCTTCTGCGATTCCCCGTGAAGTCTCACCTTAGGGTCTGAAAGGACGAGCTCTCCATCCTGCTTCTGATGCAGAGGCGCGTTGTTATCCAGTTACTTCACTGGATCTCGGATTGGTGAGAGTTCAAGTTCGCTTGACTTTTCCGGTAAGGTATCGTAAGAATTCTGTTGCAAGTTCAAGCTTTAAATAACCATTGTCTGTTTTCTCTATTTCAGGTGCTGAATGAAGATTCCGAGTTAGGGAATGGAACCGTCGAAGGAAACTTCTGGTGAGTTTTTGATGAGTGGTTCCTCTAGTGTTCTTGCATTAATGCACTAATGCTTGTGTCTTTTTCCCCTTAGGGGCCGGGGTTCGGAAATGCCGAAGATACGGCGCCGACCGGAAGTGAGAAGAGATGTCCCAGTAAATATCAGGTAAGTCTTTGATGAGCGTTCCGCTAATGTCCTTGCATTCGCTCACTAATGCTAATGTCTTTTTCCCCTTAGGGGCCGGGGTTCGGAAATGCCGAAGAAACGGCGCCGACCCGAAGTGAAGAGGGATTGACCTATCAGGTAAGTCTTATGGTGGAAATTAAGCCTTTCTTATTCTCTTCCCTAGCTCACCTTTGTTCTTGTTTTTTTCTCCTTTAGGCGCTGAAATGCAGCGGAAGATCCCGATGGTCGCTGATGGGCAAGAAGGCGCCTAATAAAGGTGAGTGGAATGCTGCGCTGCAGCGAGCTATGCGATGTGCTTATAAAAATGAATGTCTTCCCTTTAGGATCGTCGGCGAGATGACTCTGGAATGCGGACTAAGCAGGTAATGTCTCTTCTTTCTCCTGTTCTCCTCTCTTCTCCCTTTACAGGTGTTCCAGGATGCTGTCGGGCATGGCTGGAGTCCGGATGCAGGAGCAGACACGGTGAGCGTCCAGCTGCTAGGTGCAGAACAACGCGAAGCGTGAGTTGCTGCTTGGGCGTGGCTTAAATAACCTTCAAAGTAGTTCCAGGTATGTATTCTTCCTCTCAGTTATGTATTCTTCCTCCGGCCACACCCGTGTGGTAAAGTAGTCCCATAGGTAAAATAGTCCCATTCAGGCCTCTAGGTGGCCTGGATGTTGCAGCACGGTCTGCATCAGGTAAGTTCACACCAAGCACTTCTTAACACAAAGTCATCCTTTATGAGCCTGGCGCCTATGGCGCCTGGACTGTTGTCCAACATGAGCCTGGCGCCAAAAATGCCAGGACTGAGTCCAAAGGGCCCCTACCTGGGGCCGCTGGGACTTCCCTCGGGAACATGATGTCTGCCTCTGGGGTTGCTGGGCCCGGTCTGGCTCCTTGGGGGTAGGCATCATGACAGTACCCCCTCCCAAGGCCCCTCCCAAGGTTGTTCTCTCCGGAGGTTTCGGCTTGTTTGGGAATTTCTGGTGGAATTTCTGTATTAACCGAGGTGCATGTACCTGGTCGCTTGGTTTCCAAGACCTTTCCTGAGGCCCATATCCTTTCCAATCAATTAAATAGAAGAGTTTTGACTTTGACACCTTGGAATCTAATATGTCTTTAACTTCGTATTCCAGCTCCCCATCTACTTGAATTGGTTCTGGTGGTTTAATTAGTCTGGTTCCAGGTTGTACTGGTTTCAACAGTGATACGTGAAAAACGGGATGGATTTGCATGTTAGCTGGTAGATCGAATTTGAAGGCCACCGGGTTGATTATAGCTTTGATTGGGTAGGGCCCTACATATCTTGGATTGAAAGTTCGCGGTCCTTTGAGTGGTAAATGTCTAGTCGCTAGCCACACTTGGTCCCCTATTTGGTACGGAGGTGCTTCACTACAATGTAAATCAGCATTTTCTTTGTACTTTTTCTTGGCTTGCTGTAAATGAGTCGTTGCTTCTTTGAAGGCTCGAGTTATCGTGGAATGCAAATGATCTACAGCGGGCATTTCAAGGCTTTGAGGGGAGTCAAGGTCAGAGGTTCGGGGGTGATGGCCATATAAGGTATAAAAAGGGGTTTGTCCCGTTCCAGAATGTACAGAATTGTTATATGCATATTCTGCGATCCAAAGAATGTCTTTGCAATTACATTCAGATTGGTGCAACATACACCGAAGATACTGTTCAAGGGTCTGGTTTGTTCTCTCGGTTTGACCATCAGTCTGGGGGTGGTGACTAGTGGATAGTCGTACATCGATTTGTGCCAGTTGACAACACTTTCTCCAAAAATGGGAAATAAATTGGCTTCCTCGATCAGAGACCAGTATGGATGGAAACCCATGTAAACGAACGACATTCTCAAGAAATTCCTTGGCCAGGAAGGAGGCTGAAGGTAACCCCTTTAGTGGGATAAAATGGGCCATTTTGGAGAAGAGATCCACAATCACAAGGATAGTGTTGTATCCATAGCAAGGAGGCAGGTCTGTAATAAAGTCCAGCGACAAGGTGTGCCAAGGTGCCGGTGGGATGTCCAAGGGTTGTAAAAGGCCGGCTGGTCTTTTCTTTTGACCTTTATTTTGGGTGCAAACTCCGCAGGACATCACAAAGGATTTTATATCCTTTCGCCAGGAGGGCCACCAGAATTGCCTTTTGATCTTTTCTTCAGTTTTAGCAATACCAGGATGTCCTTCCATTAATGTATCATGATAATGGGCAATAACGAGTTCTTGCAATTCCTTATGAGGCAGAAATAAATCGCCCCTGGAAGTAGGGTAGATCTTTATTGACGGAAATGTGTGAACCCTTTTGACTCCATTCTTGCAAGGCTGTAGGGTCTAAAAGTTGTTTAACTCTAGTTTGAATGTCCTCAATAGTTTGTAAAGAGGTCAACCCCAAAATTCTCTGTTCAGGTATAATCGGTACTGGTTCTAAGCTTGAATTTGTTTCTCCCATCCCAATCCGGGATAAAGCATCCGCTTTGCCATTCTTGCAGCCAGGGCGGTATGTGATTACAAAATCAAACTCCGCAAAGAATAAAGCCCATCAGAGTTGACGTGATGATTGAGCTTTTGCCGTTTTTAAATATTGCACATTTCTGTGATCTGTAATCACTGTGATGGTGTGTCTTGCGCCGAGAAGGTAATGACTCCAAGCCTTGAAGGCGGACTTAATAGCTAATAACTCCTTGTCGGGGATTGCATAATTAACTTCAGGAGCCGAGAATTTTCCGGACCAAAAGGTTACAGGGTGCAATTGGTTAGTTACAGGATCCCTTTGAGACAGGACAGCTCCCATGGCTAAGCTGGATGCGTCGGTTTCAACAATGTAAGGAAGATCTAGGCGCGGATGTTTCAGTACAGGTGCGGAGGTGAATTTAGTTTTTAGTTCTTGAAAGGCCTGTTCTGCCTCATTAGTCCATTCGAAGCGTTTATTTTTCCGTAAGAGTGCAGTGATGGGTTGAACCACCCGAGAAAATTCCGGGATAAATCTTCGATAAAAATTGGCAAAACCAAGCATGCTCTGAACACCCTTCACAGAGCTAGGAGATGGCCATTTGAGGATGGCGTCCACTTTTCGTGAGTCCATTCGGACGCCCTTTGGTGTCAGGATGAATCCAAGAAACTCAACTTCGGTGGCATGAAAAACACATTTTTCGAGTTTTGCAAACAGTTTGTGCTGGCGCAATTTCTCAAGAACTGCCTTGACATGTTTTCTGTGATCGGATTCCGAAGAGGAGTACACCAGAATGTCGTCGATATATACAATGACACAAACATCGATAAGTTCCCGAAGAACATTATTCATAAAATATTGAAAGGCAGCTGGTGCGTTGCACAATCCGAAAGGCATCACCTGGCATTCGAAGAGTCCATATTTGGTGCGGAAAGCAGTCCTCCATTCGTCGCCTTCTTTTACATGCACCAGGTGATAAGCTTCCCGAAGATCTAACTTGGTGTATATACAAGCATCTTTTACCTGGTCGAGAAGTTCAGGGATCAGGGGCAGAGGATAACGATTCTTAATCGTTATTTGATTTAGGGCGCAGTAGTCAATACAAATTCTAAGGTCGCCTTCTTTTTTCGGCACGAAGAACAGAGCTGAGGAAACAGAAGACTTTGACGGGCGAATAAAACCATTGGCAAGGTACTGATCTAAATACTGTCGCAAATGAAGATTCTCAGGTTCAGTAAGGGCATAGATCCTACTACAAGGCAGTTGAGCATTCGGTACCAGATCGATTTGACAATCGTACGACCGGTGGGGAGGTAACGTGTTGGCCTGTTCTTTTTGGAAAACGTCTTGAAATTCTTGGTACTCAGGTGGTAGTTGTATTGTGGCGGAGGTTACTGTGGCCAGGCCCATGTTTGGATTTCTTGGATAGCAAGTTTGTGTACAATCAGGAAAGGTTATTCTCTTTGCTCGCCAGTCAATTCGAGGATTATGTGTTTCTAACCAAGGAATTCCTAGAATTACTTGAAACTGTGGGGCCTTGATTACGTCAAAAACAATAGCTTCCCGATGTCCATCCTGACCCACTAGTGTCATTTCTGTAGTAGAATGTGTTACCGGCCCTGAGGCAATTTCGGTTCCATCAACTGTGGTAATGACATCCTTGTTGATTTTCGGACGGAGAGGGAGATTAATCCTGGAGGCCAATTCACGATCAACATAGTTTCCGATAGCTCCACTGTCGATGTATGCCTTTATAGCATGCAACCGCCGAGGCTGTCTCGGATCCACGAGGGCCATTGGCATGATGAAATGCGAGGTCAAAGAGTTTGTTTTCAAGCTCGGCAAGCGGACCTCTACGCTTGTCGGGCTTGGTCGTTTCCCGAATCAGGTTCCGTTAGATTGTTGTCAGTGGCTCCAACCACCTTCTTGGGTGGTTTTACCGGACAATCTCGTAAAAAAGTGGCCAGAAGCCCCACAATAAAGACATAATTGCTTCTGCCGCCTTCTTTCTCGTTCCTTCTGAGTTAACGGTCCTTTAACTCCACCGATTTGCATAGGTTCTGAAACGTCGGTACCCTTGGGCTTAGCGTGAGTTTTGATCAACACTCGGGTTTCAAACTTAGACCGATCTGCTTTTCTATTCTGAAGTCTGTGATCAAGTTGGACCACTAAGACTATGTATTCCGCGCAGGCTTGGGGCGGATTTACAATTTGAGCTAGAACGTCTTTAAGTTCTCTGCGCAGGCCTCGATGAAATAATGTGATCCTTTTATTTTCTGGCCACCCTGTTTCCACAATCAACCTATTAAAGGTGGCGATGTAGGATAAGAGATCCTGGTTACCTTGTCGTAAGAATAGCAGTTCGTTGTCCAGGGCCTGTCCCTGGGAGTGTTGAGCGAATAATCTTTCCATGCTTGCCTGTAAGCCTTGAAAATCCTGGAGAATTGGGTCATCTTGACTTACCAAAGGAACTGACCAATCGGCAGCTGAGATAAGATAATACAAAGGCTACCTTGGTTTGGTCATTAGGGAAGGCCCCAGGTCTGCATAGAAAGTGTAAGCGACATTGGTTCATGAAAACGGCATATTTCTTGGGGTCCCCAGCAAAACGTTCAGGCGGGGCCAGTGGCATATTTCCAGCTAGATTGATTTGTACCGGGTTATTCGAAACCACAGGAGTGGGATTACCCCCGGAACCAGGTAACAGAGTTTGTCCTGCCTGACCTTGCAACAGCTGTTTGGCCAGGTCATCAGTTCGTTCCTTGGATAGGATCAGTTCTCTCCTGAGAGCGTTAGTCTCCTGGCGGGCGGAATGTACTTCTGCCCGTAATTCCCCCAAAAGTTGGGCCAGCTGGTCTGTCTCGGAAGTATCCATAGCGCCAGGGTAGGAAATTGTAGGTAGGCTTCGCGTTCTGTAACGCTCACCTGACTCCCACGGAGGCGCTGGCCTGGTTTGGATTGCTGTGGCCTCTTCTAGGGTGATGCGCAGGACTCGGAAGAAGGAATGGACCGGACCCCCAAATCTGGCTTGTCTGGCTCGTAGAAATATCCTTCTGTGTGTGAAAAGGGAGTATTAACAATCTGCGGGATAATGCGTAGGCCTCCCACTCCCCTTCTCACCCTCCACGAAACCCTTCTGCGATTCCCCGTGAAGTCTCACCTTAGGGTCTGAAAGGACGAGCTCTCCATCCTGCTTCTGATGCAGGGGCGCGTTGTTATCCAGTTACTTCACTGGATCTCGGATTGGTGAAAGTTCAAGTTTGCTTGACTTTTCCGGTAAGGTATCGTAAGAATTCTGTTGCAAGTTCAAGCTTTAAATAACCATTGTCTGTTTTCTCTATTTCAGGTGCTGAATGAAGATTCTGAGTTAGGGAATGGAACCGTCGAAGGAAACTTCTGGTGAGTTTTTGATGAGTGGTTCCTCTAGTGTTCTTGCATTAATGCACTAATGCTTGTGTCTTTTTCCCCTTAGGGGCCGGGGTTCGGAAATGCCGAAGATTCGGCGCCGACCCGAAGTGAGAAGAGATGTCCCAGTAAATATCAGATAAGTCTTTGATGAGCGTTCCGCTAATGTCCTTGCATTCGCTCACTAATGCTAATGTATTTTTCCCCTTAGGGGCCGGGGTTCGGAAATGCCGAAGAAACGGCGCCGACCCGAAGTGAAGAGGGATTGACCCAACAGGTAAGTCTTATGGTGGAAATTAAGCCTTTCTTATTCTCTTCCCTAGCTCACCTTTGGTCTTGTCTTTTTCTCCTTTAGGCGCTGAAATGCGGCGGAAGATCCAGATGGTCGCTGATGGGCAAGAAGGCGCCTAGTAAAGGTGAGTGGAATGCTGCGCTGCAGCGAGCTATGCGATGTGCTTTTAAAAATGAATGTCTTCCCGTTAGGATCGTCGGCGAGATGACTCTGGAATGCGGATTAAGCAGGTAATGTCTCTTCTTTCTCCTGTTCTCCTCTCTTCTCCCTTTACAGGTGTTCCAGTATGCTGTCCGGCGTGGCTGGAGTCCAGATGCAGGAACAGACACGGTGAGCGTCCAGCTGCTAGGTGCAGAACATCGAAGCGTGAGTTGCTGCTTGGGCGTGGCTTAAATAGCCTTCAAAGTAGTTCCAGGTATGTATTCTTCCTCTAAGGTATGTATTCTTCCTCCGGCCACACCCGTGTGGTAAAATAGTCCCATTCAGGCCTCTAGATGGCCTGGATGTTGCAGCACGGTCTGCATCAGGTAAGTTCACACCAAGCACTTCTTAACACAAAGTCATCCTTTATGAGCCTGGCGCCTATGGCGCCTGGACCGTTGTCCAACATGAGCCTGGCGCCAAAGGCGCCAGGACTGACCCAAAGGGCCCCTACCTGGGGCCGCTGGGACTTCCCTCGGGAACATGATGTCTGCCTCTGCGGTTGCTGGGCCCGGTCTGGCTCCTTGGGGGTAGGCATCATGACATTAACAGACAAACAAAAATTAAAATTCCTAGGCCTTAAGAAAGTGACTTTGGGCCCAAGAGGAGATGATCATGAAGCAAAACTCAGACAAGAGGAAGCGAAATTGATATGTAAATTTCGGACAGTAGAAAGGGGTCTCAATTCAGACCATGAAATGGCCTCTTTCTTATGAAATTGACTGTTTCAAAATTCAGGACCTTTGAAGGATTCTCTCTTAATGTAATTGATCATTTTTATACACTGGTGCTGCCACATATTTTGAAAGAACTTAAATTTTCTCTTTCCCTGTAATAGGCTCGTTTCAGATCAGCACGTTTCCAATTTTTTATTTATTTTGTCTCAGCTCGAATTAAACTAGGGGCAGACAACAACAACACACTTCAGGGTGTCAATTAACAATGACCATTGTCACCATTTTGGCGTTTTTCTGTGCATTTTTGACCAAAACATGGCCACGACAAAGAAAACAAAAAAAGGACCAATTGTAAACAAGCAAGGAACACATATATGTTACTATGATTATAAATAGACACGTAATCATTTACCCGCATAGAATTCCATCATGGATATGAACAGATAAGGTCGGAAACAACATTTTAGCAACGCGTAGTATCTATTGGTGCGTAACTACGAGATTAACAAATATTCTCTTTTAATTCATATCTCACAATGTTTCAAATATACTTACATATAAAAGTTATTTTTTCATGCTAATATGTAAAAAGAACGTTGTTAAGTGGTCCTTAGCCTCCCGTAAGTGAGGCAAGGAAACCAACATGGAGAGCATAGTAAACACAATGATAGGACTAATTAACATCATGCTGAAAGTAAATAGGAAGACGACAAAGAACCGCGAGGACCGTTTGAAACAGTATTCGCGGCTGAAGGTAAGCGTACAGACGGGTCCCCTTAGGGGGCTGCATTAGGAACTAGCGCAAACATGTGATTCCACATGCAGATGAAAAAGGGTTTGTTTTTTTTAAATTATCAGGACGTCAGTACAGAGTTGAGGCTTAAAGATTACCCCATTTGACATTTGCAATTTTAAGCGACAACAGAATGTTAGAATGGTAAAACCAACAGAAGCATTTGAATTAAGCCGAGGCCATTTTTTGAGGACCCAAAGTCCGTAGACGAATACTAAAAATGAGCACCTTAATGTACCAGTAGTGCGTACTGGAATATTGACGCAATTATAAAAAAAGCGGAAGTATCTGAGTATTAAAAGGGAAATCAACCTCTAAAGCTTAACATTACCTTTTGTGTAAATTTACAGGGATTTAACCCATGACTTATTCGAGTCCACAGTAATGAACGTTACAAGTATTATGAATATCCAAATCAAAACATTAGGTAAGAAATTTGATGAAACCAAAATTCAATGAAATTTAAATGAATATTTGAATTACCTTCAAATACAATGTACTTTAAAACTTTTTTGTTAATCTTTATTTTTTGTAAATTTCTTTCTCTCTTTGTTGTTTTATTTTTTATCCCTTACCAATCCGTCTTTTCACCCCTCCCCAATGGCCAACCAAATGTTTTATATTGTTTTGAACCATTTTTGCATGAAAATAACAAAAATGTTTTCATTTCTCATGTACTTTAATGTTTCAACAACCTGATTCATGATTGTCAATTTATGTTTTCAAAAAATCACTATCTATTTTGATTTACTAACTAGCCCTCATTTGAAAAAGGCGATGGTTTCGCCGAAACACATGTTATCATAGAGGGCAATTCAACAAACATAACAATATGTTTGAATAAAAGATATCTATTTATTACAAAATCAAGAAAAAAGTTTGGTATACATATTTCTTCTTTCCATAAAGGCGCAGAAGAAAAACAGTAACCCAAAACATTTTTGCATCTTATATTGCATTGCAATTGTCAACGTGCAAACCTTTTTGTAAATGGCCGGCCATAACTCCTTGCCATCCTGTTTACGCAGGTGTATGTCCCATAACAATTTAGCTTGAGAATCATGCGTTTGTTCTCTGGTTAACAGAGAGGCCTATCATTTGGATATGACACCCTTAGTGCCAATCTGATAGTCTTTTTCAAAAAGGGTTAATGACCAATTTAGATGTCCCTGCCAATGTTGGTCTGTTAAAACACCTTTCAATTGCAAGAACTTAAATGGGGGCATATGTCTTGTCTTCACCACCTCATCGAGCTCAGTTCTACTAAAGAAAGTCCACCTTTCCAAAATTGGCCCACTCCAACCAATCCGACCTCACAATATTGTTCACATCCGAGTAGTTTGGATATTTTATCTCTAATAGGAGGGTCCCAGAGACAACTGCGAGGTGAGGACCAGGAAGTCACTCCTTCCATATCCTTAGACTTCCTCCACAATTGCAATAACATTGATAGAATGGGTTGTGTCTGTATTCTCACCGGTAGCTGTCTGTGAGGCACTCAAAGCTATTGCCCTAAAGTCACCAGAGAGAATAACTTATTTTCCAGTTTTACGCATTGCTTATCTTTGTTTTCCTCAAATGATCAACCCAAATCCTAATTTGTGCCACTCTGTAGTACTTACTCCCTTAGTTCTGGGAGTCCGCTGCAAATGCTATCCATGATTTTTTCACTCCGTCGAGGAAATTTAGCATTTGCTCTTTTTGCTTCATCAATGAATGAGATTGGCACCTCACTGGTAGAGTTTGGAATAGAAATAATAATCTGGGCAAAACTTGTAGTAAGACGACCTGCCCATGACAACATTATACCAGCCCATCATGCCAGGTCCTCCTTAATCCTGTCCCATAAGGATGGATAATCTGCAGTATAAAGGCTCGTAAACGTTAGAGATATGTATGCCCACCTCTGGTATGTACTCCTTCAAAGGGAGTACTGCTGACTTATTAAAGTTTATTGTAAAGCCTAACAGGTTTCCATCTTTCTCGATTACCTCTATCCGTTTGGAAAGCAAAGTACCGAGATTTGATAGGTAAGGCAAGATATCATCAGCAAAAAGGAACAATTTATATTACTTCCCATATCTTCAATTTGTTTCTCCCTTTAAATCAATACTGCTAGTGGTTCTAGTGTTAAGGCAAAAATGAATGGGGATGGGGGACATCCCTATTTCATACCTTGAGACAGGTCAAATACCTTACACGATATTCCATTGACCAACACCGTGGGCATTGGGTTTTTATGTACTGCCACAGCTCCCATAAACCATCTTGACATTAAACCTACATTATGCAAGACCATTTTAAAAAAGGGCCACTTAACCCTTGTCAAAGGCCTTCTCAGCATTCAATGACAAAAAGACAGGATCCTGATATTTCTCACTTGGGCTCATCATAAAATC
Source organism: Ambystoma mexicanum (assembly GCF_040938575.1). Classification (NCBI taxonomy): domain Eukaryota; kingdom Metazoa; phylum Chordata; class Amphibia; order Caudata; family Ambystomatidae; genus Ambystoma; species Ambystoma mexicanum. Next base: position 853,274,752 of record NC_090929.1, on the reverse strand, counting down.
TAGTGTTTTAAGAACATTATCCTCTCCCAGTCTGCCTCTATAAAACACACTTGATTGGAGGGTACTAATTTGTGTAAGAATCTCCCCAGTCCCTCTGCTCGAACACCAGTGTACATTTTCACATTCAGATTAAACCGGGATTTTGGACTGTTGGGCTTACACTCTAATTTATCCTTCCCTTCTTTTGGGATTATCACAATGCTTGCTTGTGTGAAGGATTCTGGGGCCCCTTCACCATCTAGGATGCTATTGAGTAATTTACTCCACAACGGTGCTATCTGTGTCCCATGCCTTTTATTGAAGGTTGTGTTAAATCCATCTCGACCCGGGGCCAAACCTGTCCTTAATTTTGAGACTTTGTGAAGCACTACGTTCGTCCCCACTGCGTCGTCCATCTGAGTAATTTCTTAATTTGACAATTTAGGTAGCATGATCTCATATAGGTATGATTTTGCCTCCAGTTCACTCGAGCCCCCCTCCGTGGTTTACAATCCGACACGGAATCAACCAAATGGTTGTGCTATGTCTATAGCGTGGGTCAGAACAAGGCCTGCTTCTTCCCTCATTTTATACGCTGCCTATTGGCCCTCTGCCCCCCAAGATGGGCTGTTAATAACGTATGGGCTGTATGGGCCTTGTCACCTTTTATATAAAACCTTTGTTTTAAATTTCAAAGCAGGGAAAAGTAATTGCCCTCCCATAGGTCACTGAGCTCTTGTCTCAGATCAGTTAGTTCCTTAGCTTAGTCTCTGAGGTGTTTTGATTATAATTATTATAATTGCTCTTTTATAACACACTTAATACCAACAAGTGGTTTCTAAGCATGGGTTCGGGGTTCAAACCTGTGTTGCTCTGCGTTGTCTTGCTTAAAATACAAACACGTTGCCCCTGAGCTATCCTTCCTCCCCAATCCCTTCTCAATTCCTCTTCCCCTTCCCTTATTTTTTGCCTCTGTAGTTTCTCTCAATGCTCTCAATCGTTCCTTTGCTGCAACCTCGGAGATCCAAAGACCTCCAAATGTCGGCTTTGCTTCCTCCCAGACTGTTTGTAATGGGAACTCTCCCATGTTGTTCATCTTGAGAAACTCCCAAATTTCGGTTTTGATGTTTTTCCAGAATAGAGAATACTTAAATATGGTGTCCTTACATAACCAGCGTTTGTCCAACAGCTGCTGATAACCTAGATCTATTGACATGCTACACATATGAAGGTCTGACCAAGCAATAACCTGTATATATGCCCCTACAATGGCATGTTCATTAGCCACATCTACCAGAAGGTAATCTAATCGTGTGTATGTTTTATGTGGTGGGGAATAAAAGTGTGTGACCTTTGATCAGAATACACTACCCTCCATGTGTCAATTAAATAATATTTCTGCATGATCTTGGCTAAATTATCTTCAGTTTCATTTGTTAGTTATGTTGCCTCCTCTCTAAGGGAGTACCAATCCTTCTGTGGATCCGCTAACATGTTGAAATCTCCTCCACATATTACAGTCCCCACCTCCCAACCTTCCGAAAACCTTAACACTGCATTACAAAAAAATCCTTGTTGTTGGTTTGGATCATATATTGAGCATAGGGTGACATCAGAAGCCCTCCCCTCTTTACCTGAGACAACACTAGGCCCAGTGACCTTTGTACAATCAAGCCAACACCTGATTTTCTAGCAACAACTGAGGCCCTCAATACTGTTCCCAGGCCTTTCCCTTTTATCTCCCTTTTGTCTCGGGAGGATAGCTCAGCAGCAACGTGCTCGCCTTGGAAGAAAGACGACGCGGAGCAACACAGGTTTGATCCCGGGGTCCGCGCTTAGAAACCTCTGGGTATTAAGCGCTTTATAAATAACCTATCGCATCATATCATATCATATCATATATCTGATACTCTTCCCCTCTCTTGAATTTGGTTTCAGGACAAAGAGTATGTCTAGGCCAGACTGCTTAGGCTCCCTTACCACTATCGATTTCTTCTGCAGTGAGTTGAGACCTTTTACATTCAGTGTCCCTTCCTGCATCATGTTAGGATTCAATGCAATGTCCTATTCATTCATATCTTCCCATTGCTTCCATTTCTGCTAATATCTATTCTCGCACCATTAATTGCGGTTGTCATTTCAGACATTCCCTCTCCCCCATTACACCCAACTCAAAACCACCTATAACTCTTGGATTAAACGCGTTGTTTCCTCCCTCAAGACCCTTTCCCCCACCCATTACTACCTTCGAACACTACATTGCCAGGAATGTGTTCCCCCAAAAGAGACACACTCTATCAGACTAGGGTCACCAACACAGAGCCCCTGGACCCTCCCCTTCTTACAGAATTCAGGTTTTTGGGAAAGATGCCTTCAGGTTGCAATTTCAAACCTGGATATATTGTGATAAAACTATTATTATATTATCACTCTACATCACCTCGTTAGATGGTTAGGCCATCTTTTACTTTGCCCTTCTCTATACATACTCTCCCATCAGTGATAGGGAAGGTCCTCGTGGGGTATTTAATTTAATTTGCAGAATTTTCTGGATACATTTTGCCGGCTTCTCCCTATTTGATGTTTTGAGCCTCTGCCAATGAATCGAGGTGCACTGCTCATCTCTGCTGACCCTTGTTCATGACCATCCTCTCTCAGGTGTTCAGTACACCCTCTGCCTCTTCAGCTGATGTTATTCTATAGTTTTCACTTTGGTGTTCAATGCATAGCGAGAATGGATAACCCCATCCGTATCGAAAGTCATGGTCGCAAAGACACTGAGGCATTGGTCGGCACTTTTTACGCTTAGTCGGGGTCAGCGCTGACAGGTCTTTTATAAATGTGGACCTGAGAACCCTCATATTCTATTAATCCTTTTTCTATCACCCTAGACAAAATGTGCATTTTCTGTTTAAAATAATGGCACTTAGCCAGGAATGACCTTGGGCCTCCTGTAGGGACTCTGCCCCTATGTATCCTGTCAAATTCTATTTCAACAGTACCCACATTTTCAATGAGAGATGCATAGGACCTTTTATTAGTCATTTGAGGGAAGCTGACGATTCAGCTTGCTTTTCCTGAAGACCCAGATTGTGAATATTGCATCTCTGCTCCGTTTTCTCCAAATCATCAACTTTCAGGGCCAAGTCTGTTGCTTTTGTTTTGGTCTTGCATTCAATCATCGAGTTGTAACTCAATTGGGTCCACGAGAGCTGATTATTCTCTGATGCTACCATTTTGTCCTCAATCTTATCCATCCATGCGCCCCTTCAATTCTGCCATTGATATATGCATATCACTCCTCATCAATTTGATTTCTTCCAATAAAGGATTCTCCTTGAGACTCATACCTCCCTTGTCGTGCGTAGAGCAAAAGTAATGAAGAGCAGGCAATGTTTCTGGATGTAGCTTACGCTGGGCCAGCAGCACTGCAAAACGATCCTATGCTATTCAAAAGGAAGATAGCCCTGATTTAAATTGCTCCAAAGTTCAGATAAGGCCTCCGTTAGCCTCCCACAACAATGCAGGCATGTCCCATTTATTTTGATCTGATTGTTGTGACACGCTTTTGTCCATAAATAGGTGCAGGGACTTGCTTCAAGATAAGCAATGAGTGGATGGGGGGTGCGATTTAACAGCTCATACAATACCAGTGTCAGATCATGACACCTTCCCTTCAACATACCGTGACCAGCAAGGCCCCTCCCTTTCTAAGTGGTGGCCTGTCCTGAGGACCATTGTTCCCACTGACTCCAAGCTCAAACTTTCCAAGGAAAGAGCAGACTGCCAAGGACCAGTCTACATCGCCAAACTGTAGCTCTCCAAATGACTTGGTTCCGGCTTACCACAATAAACTCAATCAAAATATAAATGGGGGGTGCACCTAATTAGATCACTCAGCACGACCATCCATCGGATCACAACACACTGCTTGCCATTCGCATAAGGACCCTCCACAGCATTCTGACCTCTTAATACGCCCCTTTCCTTGTGTGTTGTTGGGGCAAGCCCTCACCACCATCGAGTGCAATGAGCCCTATTCACTCCTTGCCCAATCAACATAGAACCACTGTGGTCAGGACAGTATGCACCGCATCCACCATCGGGGGCCTCGGCCCTAGGCTGACAGCCTTGTAGCTTTGTCCGAACTGCTTCGGGATGCATGTCTACTCAACGATGCTGCATAGCTTTCTCAGGATCCAACCTAAGCTAACTGTCAGTAACAGCGGCAGCCTCAGTTCCCCACCACTGTAGACTCTTTGAGAGGAGCTCACTACCTTTGCATAGTCTCAGTCCAGTTTCACGAGTCCCTCATTTCGTAACTCTGAACCATTGGGACTTCCACATTGCTGTATTATAAACAAGGGTGAGGGAAGCAGCATTTTAGGCAGCCATGTCATCTGTGCCCCATGATGGTCTTCAATAAGACATCTCATAAGATCAGTCTTGCCAGTGACACTTCTTTATTTGTCCACACATCCCTCCATAATAAAATTGGCTGCAGTAAGAGCAAGTCTGTTAGACACCATACCTAGCTCTAAGTAGAGAATACATGAGGATGTTGAGGGAGCTACCTTGATAAAACATGCAAAAAAGATATTTCAGGCACTCTGTAAGGACTCTATATATCCACAGCCACAAAGTGTGCTTACGTAAGCGGCAGCAGTCTGTGTCTTGCACCTATGCACCTCCCGGATATTCTCTAATGAGTATTTCCTCATGGTTTTGGCAAATCTAAAAATCCCTCCAATTACCTGGCTTATCTTAGACCTCTGTGAGTCTACATTAATTCTCCAAGTAAGTCTGTGGTTAAAGCAAATTACCCGGTAAGAGAAGTGCGTGAATTCGAAAGATGCAGTCCATTCAATAATATTAGCGGAAGCCTTCATTTTCGATTGGCAAAACGCATGATATAGCACTTTCCAGCATTTTCTGTGAGACCACGGTTTGTCATATAGTTACCATAGAGAGTGCTAAAAGTAAGTGTTCATTTTAAGGGAGTCAGTCAATCCCTACTCCACTCCACATGAAGGTACAGTCTGCAACTACATCTCACCTGTGTGTGTTTGGGAGTAGTGGTTCCTGGGGCTTTCCTGTTCCTATTCAAATCTCATATCTTGCATTGTGCAGTCTGTGAACGCTTTTTTTCTGGGTGGCACTCACACAATGGAACTGGTAGTCCATGTGCATGTTTCGATAATACCAACCATAAGTACTGGTAATCAAAGTCACTCATTTGTATGGATCACCCATTGCTGAAAGCAAACCTGTAAAGGGGGCAGGTGCACTTTCAAATTAGGAAGGAGCTTTTGGCCCCTGCTGTGATACCAATGTTCAGTCCCTGCAGCGCAAACCTCCTAATGTGCAATGTGTGCAAGAGTTGCACATGAATGTAATGAGCTCTTGAAGTTAGATCACTGGGGGCAATGTCATTTTCCTTTTTCACGTGCCTATTTCTTGCACCCATTATTTTTATGACATGATGATATAATATAACATGGTACAATCATTCAATATTATGAAATGTTTACGTAATGTATGTGAAACTGTGACAGAATGCCATCTGCGGGCACAGCCTGATTTCTTTTTTATTTCAGTGATGCAGCTATTTCTGACTCCTAGAGTGAGCTCTGCTAATCAAGCACACTCTCATATGCTCCATGCAAAAAAATATAGTGCACACACGTACCTCTTCTATGACTGCCTACTAGTATCCAAAGCAGCTTCCTTGTAGTGGCAACGGTGCAGGTAGAAAGGTCAAATCTGCATTTCTAAACACAGCTGCTGGAATCCAATGTTCCAAAAGACTGGAAGGACTTTTCAACTTTGAGCCCCTCTGGGTTCAGAATATCATGATTGTGTGCCCCAAGAAGTCTGGTGGCAGTTTGCAATAACTGAATAAAGCCCACTTATAGTTTAGACGTGGTGGCTGTTGGGATAAGACAATTTTACAGCCGCAAGCAATAGATGACATTTCAGTGTCACCTTAATGGAGAGCAAGTCCTTCACGACAGGGCTTGTGTGTATTTAGCTGCCTGGGCTGGCTGTACCCACACAACCATTTAGGCCTTACCAGGAAACCCTCTCTTTGATCCTGTGAAAAGACTTGCCAAATTCTGCAGTAAACAGGAACAGGTACTTTCCCTGGGGGTTCAACTTGGAACCATTATGTCAAAGACAACAATTTCCACCCATACCAAGGGTGCCGATTACTGGAATGCTTTGGATGCAGGCAAACAGAGGAAAGGACTCTGTTAGAGAAGGCCAGCAGAGAGCTTCAGTCCTCGGAGGTTCCCATATTCTTGGATTTCGTTAGGCCTCTCAAACTTCCTGTCCCCCTCTCCTCTTCCTGCAGACCAAGCCCTCTGGTGTGACTTCAGAAGGCAAGCGATACTTGTTACAGCCATGAGGGTTGGATCCTTAACAGGCTTTATCCAATCCCCTGTGGAATGTTGCCTAAATATTTGGGGGAGACACTCCCCACAGTTGATTCTACTTTGGATTTTCAAAAGATTAGTTAGAATATTTACACACACATACACATACACACACACGCACACACGCATGCACACTTACACACACATACACACACACACACGCAGTCTGCTTCACACACAGACAAAAGCATTTGCACAGTTCATATACACCGAATTGCCTAAATGGACAGCCTTGAATGTTCTTGCACATTTTTGTGTTTAGCTTTTCTGACTGCAAAGAAATTGGCAACCTCATTCTTCTGAGTAGGTCTGAATGAATTGCTCTTAAAGTGGCCCATAGAGCAGACAAAGTCTCATCACCACTGTGAGAATAGGATTTGATTTTGTGCAATGAAGAATGCCTGTAATACTTGTGTGGCAGGCTAACATGTCTCATGCAATGATGCATTGCCCAAAAAGACGAGCAGTGGTTATTGTGGTTTGTGCAGCCACTCGGAGATCACTATCTCAATCAAACATCTCTGAAAGAAGTTAATTCCCCTATATAATGCCCAGCTCACTTTGTGTTCCTTTGTAGGATTTGCTAGGCTATGAATGAAGGTTTTACACAGGACATCTACACCCTTTGAGGGTGTTCGGAGGAATTTGTGTAGCATTTGAACAATCTTTTTTGGAATTATGTGGTGTTATATCTGTTTGCTATTTGTCCTTTGTTTAGTTAGTTGATGTGTAGTGAGTTTCTGAAGCCATTATTTTGTCTTGTGCATTTTCTCTTTTGTGACTCTTTATAACATTTCAAATAACCAAACAAATGTTTCAAACAACTGTTTGTATCCCCTCCAAAAAAGCAACAAAAAAAATTCAAAAATAATCCCACAACTAATATGCGCTGGTTTTTTGTGTGCACAGTTGCTTTCTACTGTATTAGTTGTAGCTTTCATTTAAGGAGTAGGGTTATGTGCTCTATTACCTTATTTGTCCACTTGGCTCGCTTGAGGTTCTAATAGTTCTCTCTGGTTCTCATGGTACTAACTGGATTCTTGAGTGAAGAAGCAGTGAGCCAGTGAGCCATGTACACACATACACGTAAATGCAATGTGTGGCAGTCATGGAGTGCCCGCAACACTGGGAGGAGAATGTGAAGAAGGTGGGAGGAGGATCAGCTGCATTTCTCCTTGCAGAAGGAGGAGAATATCCCTATGACTGATTAGGAGGGGAAGCTTTGCACTCATTGTGGGTGTTGGTTTTTGTGCCCTGCCGCACAGCACTGCCCCTACTCTGACCTCAACCACACGCACATGTACATTTTTATTTATTGATTTATAGGGTGCCGAAAGCCTGCAGGCATCAGGGCGCCAAAACAAAAACACAGAGAAGACAATAGAAAGACAGGACAAGATGAATTTAGAGCAGTAAATGGAAGAGCAGACATCTCAGTGGAAGAGTCAGGTTTTCACTTGTCTGCGGTAAGACTGGTGTTCCTTCAATAGTCTCAGGTATAATGGAAAGGAGTTCCATATTTTTGCTGCAAGAACAGGAAAGATCTTCCTAGACCGATGGCAAGCAAGACATTTTTATTTTTAACCGATGCTAATGCAGAAGACCCTAGCTTTCTTGGGTGCTCATAGGGATGGGCCAAATTTTTAATGTAGGTTAGAGAGGTGCTGTATAAAGATTTATGGACAAGTATTGCTGCCTTAAAATGTAGACAAGCAGTAACATGGAGCCAGTATACGTCCTGCCGACTACAGGTGATGTGCTCTCTCCTGGGCTTCCCCTTAATTATGCAAATGGCATTGTTTTGTATAACTTACAGATCCTTTATGCCTTTTTTTCAAGCACTGATCAGGAGGGTGTTACCATAGTCCAGTTTAGACAGAATAGTTGCCCGGGCGACTACTGAGGAGTTGGGACTGCGATAAAAAAGGGCAGGGATTCCTCAGAAGTCTTAGATGGTAAGATTAGCTTTTTAACGTTTTGTCACATGGGTTTCAGAGCTGAAGAGGGAAATGTGGTGAAAGCGTAAGGTTTTAACCCTCTTGTAAACTGGGATACAACAGTCATGGATGAAAAAAGCTTCGCATCTGGGGTCGAGATTGAGTCTTGCACGAGCTAAATAAAATATCATTAAATCGGTCTTGTTCCTATTAAGGCACATACAGTTGGAATTCATGCAGGTTTCAATGTGGCTATAGAGGGATTGCACACTGATGGTGTCGATATCATAGTCCCCCAAAAGTTTGAAAACTAGCTGAGTATCATCAGAGAATTTAGAGAAAAATACCTTCAGCTCATCCAGGAGGTCACAGAGTGGCCTGATGTACAGGTTGAAGAGCAATGGAGATATACAAGTCCCATGTGGAACACCACAGTTGATCGAGGCCAGTGGGGAGGTAGCATCACCACAAAAAACTCTGGAATTGAGGTGAGATCAGAAGGATTCAACCTACATGATGATGGCCGGGCTTCCAGGCCCAGCGGCTTTCAGGGTAATGAGGAGGCAGTCATGATCCAGAAGATCAACCACCGCCGATAGATTTAACAACATGAGCATTCCAGTGTTTCCAATTTCTGTAATATTAAACATGTGAGTCTGAAGATCTAAAAGGGAGGTGTCAGTACTATAATGAGGTTGAAAGCCAGATTGTCTAGAGTGTAGGATGTTAGATGATACTACAAAAGATTGGAACATAATAGTGGCACTTTTATCCAGTATTCTTAACAAAAAGTAGCATTTTGTAATGGGCCTTAAATTGATTGGATCTTTGGGATCAAGGACTTTTTTTGGCAGCAATTTAATGGTTTTTGATGGATTCCGGAACCTGGCTGGTAGAGCACGAGGGATTTACAAATCTGACAAGAAAAGGAACAAAAATATCTATGTGATCAAGAATAAGGCCGAGTGGAACTGTGTTTTCCGGGCACTGAGAGGGACGTAGTGCAAAAAGTGTGTTGATCATGTCAGGAATCGTAATATGAGAAGCTAAATTCAACATATTTTTCTTTGTATGCAGTATTGGGGCTAGGAGTTAAATTAGTCATATCATTAGTTCAAGTTTGATCTTTGTCCACTTTTGCCTCAAAGGTTTATTGAGTTTTGAAACAATCTTGGTCCACTGGGGAGAAAGGAGCGGATATAGTACTTTGTTTCTCCAAGGATTTGATGATTTCAAACTATATTTTAGGATTATTTGCCTCCTCGATCTGTTTGTTGTAAACATTCTTTCACTGCTAATCTTTTGCTCCCTTCTTGTTTTGCCACCCTTTTTTCCCTATTTAAGCAACCTTACTGTCACTTTTCTTTTGCAGTTGGTTAGCTGGTGCAAGTGCATCTAGGTGATCGAAACCGGATCCTGACCGCACAGGAAAAACTGGAGGTGGGGTGGCAGACATCCATAAAATCTACTGACGCTGCATGGAAATCCTAATTCGTACACACGTCATTTAAATCTTTGTCATGCCGGTCCCCAATCACAAACAATGACTCAGTTACATTCCACTTTTTTTTTTACAGTTCATCAATGACTTTTCTAACTTTCACTCCTCTGCAACATTTTATTTTCCTACTCTAATAATATGATCCTTGGAGATTTCAACATCCCTGTTTCCCAACCAGCAACACAGCTATGCAACTCCCTTTTCTCTCTGACTGACTCCATGGACCTTAAACAGATCATACTCATCCCGACATATGTCAAAGGTTACGTGGTAAACATAGTCTTCACCTACTGACTGATCCTCTCATGCTCAAATCCCCTCCGTCTTGACTGGACCAATCACACCACAATCCCCCTTCTCATATCACAAACAAGGCTTCCCCACAAAGGTCAGTTTAAACGCTCTGTTCTTGACCAATCCTTCAAAAACATCATGCTAGACACCCTAGAGACAATGGCCCTCATTAGGACCCTGGCGCTAAGTGTTTAATAGCGCCGTAAAAGGCTGCGGTGCCGTTAAACACTTAGCGCCTTACTACGAGGTCCCTTTGCGGGACCTGACCTGAACGGCTGGTCTAGATCAGCTGTTAAAGTAGGGACCTGCAAAGGGACCTTGTTGCTCAGTACAGTACCGCAATTTGTGGTACCGTACTTAGTGCCTTCCCCAGTCCCATTGAGCCCTATGGGGCAAAAATGGGAATGGGGAAGGGCCAATGTTCAATGGGTAATTACCGCCCCACCAACCTTGGAATGGGGTGGTAATTCCCCATTGAACATTGGCAGACTCGTTACGATACCGGCACCAACCATGGTGCTAATGGCGCCATGGTTTAACGCTAGTATCGTAATGAGGGCCAATGTTCACAAAATTCCACAGCACAGGAAATGCATCAGCCCGTATGGACACATGTACCCACCTTTCCAAAGATCCAGCGTATGCCCATGCACCACTAAAGTTTAGTCACACCAAAATCAAAGCATCTACACCCGCATACACAGCCAAGTTCACCACAAACAGACATCCCATCGGAACCTTTTGAAAAGAGGTAACACAAGGACCACAGCCTAGAGGATCTCCCATCCCTCAAATCCCTATGTACCCAACATAGACACATGTTTTCTGAGGCTTATTCAGCTTACTACACTTCCACCATTGATGCAGCCTCTTCGAGGAGCAAAGCCTTATTGAAAGTAGGCAAGCACTGCTCCAAGCCCACAACTGTGGCCTTTGTGCCGGCTTCATTGGTGATATGAAAGGAAGTAAACAAAGCCCGACAGAGCCCTGCTATCAATTTCCTCTGGGCACTGTCCTCCTGGACAGACTTCACCATCCTCTCTCCTAACAATCGCTCAGGCACACTTGCTTCATTCAAACCCACTACTTACACAGACAACTTCCTCCCAGAGTCCCTCATTGAACAACTCACTGGCCCAGAACGTAATGCACTCCTCAGTATTATGAACGCCTCACCCAGTGAAAGTGCATGTTGAAGATGGGGCTCATACGATGCCTTCTAAGAAAATCCTTGCTTGACCCACAGGACCTAGTGAACAACAGACCGATCACAAGCCTCCCGTTCATCGGGAAGCTTTATGAGAAAGTAGTTGTGACCCAACTCGCCAGAATCGACCAACTTGACCTCTCCATAAATACCAGTCTGGCTTGCACCCCAACAGAAGAAATGATACAGAAACTATACAATTGGTGGACAATGTGCTCAGAATTACAGAAACTGCTGACTCGTATCCCCTAGTCCCTTTAGACCTCTGAGCAGCCTTCAATACAATTGATCACAAAAGACTCCTCTCCCTCTTGCCAACAGGATGGGCTTCTCTAAAACTATCCTAAAATGGTGTGCATCCCACTCAGCCTGTAGGCACTAGGTTGTACCGAGGGGCTCATTCAGATTCAACCAACTCCCATTCACGTATAGGGTCCCCTGAGGTTCGATTCTCTCGCCAAATCATCTTCAGTCTATAGATGGAACAGTTTGGAACTCTCCAAATGACCCCAAAATAGCCATCCAGCACTATGCTGATGACACTCAGCTTTACCTTAGGGTTAGTGGCCCCAAGGGCATTGGCCGCCTTCATGAATGCCTGGCTGCTATCCAAACATGGATGTCAAATACTTACCTTAAACTGAACCTGACCAAGACCGAATTTGCCCATATCGGTCCACCCACCAAACAACAACTCATGTGACAATGTCTGGATGACATGTGCCTGGAAGGATTTACGCCTCAGCTGTCAAACTCAGCCAAATCCCTGGCCTTCATTGTTGACAGTAGCCTTTCCTTTCAAAAGCAGATATCCAAAAAGGCACAAACGGCATGGCTATAAATCTGCATACTCTGCAAAATCAAACCCTTCATTCCCCCCAAATGAATTATGTATGGTCATCCAAGCTCTCATTATGTCAATTATTGATAGGGGATACTGGCCATCCACCCACATAGGCATCCTCAAAGCAGTTCACCAAGCTGCAGCCCACCTCATTACAGGTGCCCACAAATTCGACATAATCTGTCCACACTTCATTGGTTCACAGTATCATATTAAAGACTGCATGGATCACCTACCAAAGCACTCTCTAAACAGGACTAAAACATACGTGTTGGCTAAACGACACACCTCTTGCACCTCACGTAGCAAAACTATAAAAAACTTGGAGTCAAAGCTAGCCTGCAAAGCAAGCAGATTTCTCCCGTCATGCCCACACTATCTGGAACACAATCCCAGTAAATGCACGAAATGACCTTACCATCCTCCTTTCAACATTGCCTGCAGGCGAATAAAAATCCCTCTATCCCTCCACCAACAGTTTGGCATTACTGTTTAAAATGCTGAGTCCAATTCTGGTACAATTGTGTTGTAAAGCGCTCCACTGCTCTTGAGCTAGATTTGCGCTACAAGCAATACAAATAAAATACAACATAAATAATACAAGGAAACAAATCCTACCACAGATATTGGGGAGATCTGAAAATAAATGCTGAGAATCCACAGTTCACGCAGATGCCTGCGCATGACTGCTGAGAACCCACAGGCACTGGAGATACCTGGTCATGGATATTGAAAACCACAGGTCATGGAAATACCTAAATATAAACACTGAGAGCCAAGAGGCCCGAGGAGGCCTGCCTATACTGGGTTTGAAATTTGCGAACTTGCAGGTCCAGGAAAAGCCTTTCTGTAAAAATTGACATTTCACTGTTCATGGAGAGGCCTGTTTGTGTTGGCTGAGAAACCATAGGAAAAACTGGCTGGTGAGTATTGAGAACAAAGAAGTAGGTAGGGTCTTACCTGTGAACCTCAAGTGTCTGAAGGCTGTGGAATGCCTGTTAATGCTAAAAACAAGATGCCTGGGAAGGCCCTGACTGTGAAAACCGAAGGCCAAGAAGCCAAGAACAGTCCTTACTTTGAAAATCATTACTCTACGAGTGTGGCAAGATGACAATGTTCTTCAGTAGTACAGGAATGAATAGTGACAGAAGAGCCTATTCCGCTCCACACTACTACTAAACCAGCCATGACACCAATCCTAAAGGTGAAACTGGCCCACCCTTACAGTGTGCCTCCTTCTAAGGATATCCCTTACTAATATGTATGAGAAAAATGTGCATGCATTTAGAATCATTCTATGCAAATTTATCTCATGGATATTAATGATGGGTTTTCAGAAAATCCAACATGTTTCTGGCCCTTGGGGCCTGGAGTTGGACAACCCAGCTGTATACGATGGGTGTGAGCTGGTAGAGAAGCAACAAGAACAACATCACTAAAATAAAAATAATTTCTAACTAAGGTTCTGCAAAAATGGGAACATTAATCAAAACTAACAATGCGTACAACTAATTAAAAACACTAAAGACCCCCCTCCGTAAAGGAAACACAGAAAATGTAGACTTTAAAGTAAAGGAACGTCTGGTTTAGAAGTAAGCAATGCTAAGGGAACAATAGCAGCTGCAAAAAGTCACATTCATGAATATTTGTTGATTTATTTACTTATTTTACATTTGGAGAAGTGTACAAAAACCATGGGAACCTAGGTGCTGGTTGCAGGAAGGGCAGAGTTCATGAAGGATGCAGGATGGGGAAAAGTTAGTTAAATAGCCAGGTCTTCAGGTGCTTTCTCATGCCGTAATAGATGGTTCTAAGCATAAGGAGACTTCTAGTGTGGTGCAGGGTGTGGAGGCTGGGACGGCCAAGCTGGTGCCCCCAGCTTTGATGCACTTGAATCTGGGGACAGTGAGGCGGTGGCTGTTGATGGTCCGGGTCGCTATGGAGGAGCAGGTTTTCGTAAGTTTATGGGATAAGTGCGTTGGAGCAGTGTCTGTGAGGCAGCGATAAGCAATGGAGAGGACTTTGAATGTAATCCTCTCTTTGACAGGGAACCAGTGGGATTTGTTTCTTGCTTCAGTGACATGGCCATGTTTACCCAGGTCAAGGGCTGCATGGAACACATTGTTTTGTATGGTTTGAAGTTAGTTGAGGTCTTTTTTGGAGGTTCCGCCGAAGAGAACATTGCATTTTGACCCTATTAAGGCTTGTGCAGTGGTGATGCGGATGTCCATAGAGAGGAAGGGCTTGCTGGCATTGATGAGTTTTGGTGGTGTGGGCAGCAGAGGAGGATATTACATTGACCTGGAATGACATGTTGAGGAAGGCATTGAGGTAGATGTCTAGTGTTTTTACAGAAGGGGGCACAGGGATGATGTGGCTATCAATGGAAAATGATTGGTAGGCTGGGTCCAGTTTTTCAAGGCGAGGGGTGTTTTCTACTAGACGGATCTCAGTCTTGTTCTTGTTAAGCCAGAGGAGGTGGGAAGCCATCCATGCCTGATTGGTTGCATAAACTGTATCTGACTTGTCAAAAATAAGGGTTGATAAAGTGAAGCATACTTTCGTCCCAACTCATGAACTTCTTCATAGAATTTCGATTATATCTGTGCACATTTCCCTTGAAGGGTCTTAAGAGCATTTTCTCTTCTTTTGACTATTTTAGGTACGCTTTTTATGTACCCTGTAGACATCCCCACTAAGCCATCCAGTCTTTCTTGAAGGGCTGTACAAATCTGGGGATTTTGCATCATCTGCACAGCGAGTTGACAAGCTTTGCAGTTTGCACTTTCACCAGTTTCTTAATCTTCCGTTTCCTCAAAATCTTCCATATCTTGTTGGTCAAGCTCCGCCTAGTTCTTGTTGCCTCGGTCTACCATGTTCTTAAAACTGGGGTGGTAATGAGGACGGGAGTCGGGCAAGCTGTGCAGTGACTCAGGGAAGCGTGTGAAGGTGCCTGTTCCCAACATGATACAAAATAAAACCAAATAAAAGAATGCACCCCAGTAGGGAATGAGACCAGGAGATGGAGTGCAAGTTCAGCAAAGATTATATCAATAAAGATGTGCACGCAGATAACTCTGCTGCCCTGAGAGTGCTCTGCCAGACAATACATGGGTAGCACATTATGAACCAAAAAATCGTCATGAATGATTTAACTACATATAGTACATATAACAGTTTTGGTTGGTTGGCCCACACGGTGCAGTATAGAATGTAGGCAATGTCAGGCTCCAATTGGTTGCTGTGGCGGTCAGTTGGCACGTGGGTCAGCTGCGCTCATCTTCACAGGGTAAAGGTCAGGCTTAGTTCACAATGTGTCACAATCCTAGCTAATCTAAACTACACAATGACCATTGACATGCAAAGAATAATGTTAGACATGAAACCATTACTTAGATGGGGGAGGCTATAAAATGTGGACCAATATATGTACATTCAAATCCATGCTTTAATGAGGCAAAGGGTACCTTTGGCCCTGCTCTCAAGTGCCTTATCTACAGGGCTTGATCTGTGATTTATTCTCCCTGGTGCCTCATGATTCAAACGAAATGGATGGATGGATGGATGAATGTTAGTTTAGAGGAGGATATATGGTCACTCAGGATTAGGTATATGGTGGGCCCTTTAGGGTGTTCTGGGGAAGGGTCTTCTAGCAGTTACGTTCAAAGAGAGTGGGGAATGTGGGCAAAGGGTCTGTAGGCTGTAACTTCAAAGGTGGGGGTTGAGTTGGCGCAGTAAGTTTTGTGGAGACGGATGAGCATGCAGGCCAGGGTTTTCTCTGGTCATACACAGGGCAATGAGCTCAGAGGAAGAGAGAAGGATACAGAGTATTTGCAACACTACACGTCCAAATGCGTCGTTGAGAAATGGGTCTGTGCAGAGCTCCCAGGAGGAGGAGGGGGAGACTGGGCTTTCTTTGCACGGCGCTGGACAGAGGGAGAAATGGCTTTTGAGACATCATGATGGGGCCTAAAAAAAGATGGTGTTTTAGGGTGGCACAAAATGGAGTCTGTACCTCTCACCAAATGGCTTTGCTTACCGTCTTTTTTTGTGATTACGTTAAGGCCAAATTATTAGAACAGACAAACAAATGTGGGGACGTGCCCCGTCATTTGGGTAAAGACGAGATCCATTTCACGTGGGAATGTCAGGGGGGTCTTACATTCCCCCCTTTTGTTACTACTAAAGTAACAAATACCTTTGACCAGTGCTTCTGCATTCTTCTGCTTTCTTTACCACTGCATCCCCTGCTGGAGTGCCTTTTATTGGCATCCATGCATAGCATGCATGTCTCAAGCTTTCACCTCTTCTACCATATTCTTCAGGAGTGCATGTTATATAGATACAAACCCCATCCCCAGCCAGGTCCACCCATACCTCCTGATGGTTCTATAAGTCTTGGGGTTTTCAATTGTTCTATACCACAGATTATCCACGATATCTCCAGTGTCATACACTGCTGTCATGCAGTATTTGGGCTCATTATTTTCACCTGTTTGAACCTGTGCTTCACTAGTATTGTGAGACACTTTATTTGGGTTACCCACTGTCACCATCATCATAGCACTACTAGGGATTTCTTTAGCACAGCATCAAACCCCTACCTGGCACACACAGAAAATCAGCAGCAGAAAAACGATGATGGGGACCAGCAGCTTCATTGCAGTCCCGAACCATGATGGTATCCAGTCGAATACCGTCTCAAACCAATCACTGGGCTGTATCCCTCCTTCCTTCCTCATTCTCACCCGAGGTCATGTACAGCAGCAATCACATGCGACAGTGTCCCATCTGAAGAAGGTGTAAAAGTGCAACATGCGCTCCCGATTTTTCGGCAAACACTGCCTTCCATTGCTGTGAGGAGGTCCAAGACATAGCGGTTCTGCATCATCATCAACCGCAGGGCTTGGAGTTCCACCTTGATGACGTTGAACACTTCTTCAGTGTCGGCCAGTTGTATCAGCGCCCATCTCACTTTCTGCAACCATTTGGCATTTTCTCCAGCTTGGATGCTTGGTATGAGTGATGCAAAGAATGTCTCTGCTGAGTTAAACAACTTATATTAATTAGGTATCTGTGCCAGGAGGTCGGAAGAGTCCCGAGAGAGGTAGTTGGATGCTCTCTTTTTGCGCCATACCTGATCTTGCAACTGGTTCTCTGTTAATAGATTCTGGATATGGGGTTCTTCCTTTGTGACTGGGGTGCTGAGAAGAGTCTGGTGGGCACCCTCACCCCTCCATGATTGCGGGAGATGCAAATATGCCTTGTTGCGACATACCCAATAATTGTCCATCAACGCAGCAGTTCCTTTTCGCATATCACCGATGACAAGTGTTCTATTGCAATGTTTGTTTGATCCCAGGGCCAAGTTCGAATGTGTTTTCATGCTGCATTTTGATTGGTTTCTCAAGAGCTTTGACCCAAGTAAGCTTTCTGATGTGTTTCAACCATGCTCCTGCACATGTATCTTCCATCCACTTCAGTCTCTCGCCCGTCTGCTCACGTAGTGCTTCAGCCTTCCACATCACTGTTGCATCATGCCATTTGCATTCAGTAAACATAGTTCCTTTTATTTTGAAAAAATGACTCTTTGAAACATCTACCATCTTCTGGCTTCTTTTTGAATAACTTTTCATCAGGAGGGAGTAATTGTAGTTTCACTGTGTGTGCCTGGAAGGTATTTCGAATTCTACACAGTGCGAGATGAAGGAGACACTGAGCTTGGAAATGGTGTACATGAATTCAACATTTGAGGTAGGATCGGAGGTTGTCTGTAAATAAGTGTGTGGCATTGGAAATGTCTCTGCAGTTGGTTGGTCGTCATCATATACATAAATTATATTTTCACTGGTATTCATTATAGGTAACTCAGGCTGTAAAGTCTTAACTGTATGGTTCCTATGCAATGTGGTGAGATTTGCAGAGGTATTATGGTCCCATATCAATTTTACCCTGTCCCATATTAGACTAGTACCTTCTTTTATTAGTTTTCCCCCTTCTTTCCTTCTTTTACATTACTAACGATAAAATATCAACTCCAGTACAAACCCAAACATAATAATAAAATGGGGAAGACAACTGCTACAATATAAAGTCTGCAGTCATAAGAGTAAGCTCTAGTGGCACTAACATTATCCCTAATGCTATCTAACTCTCTTCTGTCTGTATTCAGAGGGCTCGTCTCAGTCATATTTGCTCCTATGGGGTGGAATAAAGTGAGTTAAGTACATTTTTTGTGATTGGAAAACTTTCACATTTATTCAAATACTTATATGTGGAAGAGAGAGAGAGAGAGAGAGAGAGAGAGAAAGAAAGAGAAAGAGAGAGAGAGAGAGAGAGAGAAAGAGACTATTAATTTATTCACTACACAATTCTATTTCCTACTTTCTTTTGTTTCTCCTTTTAATCACAAACATAGAACCAAAGCACAGTATGCCGCATAGTCATTTTCATATTGTAGTGGAATTTACGACACGGCACACTCCAGAACAGGATTCCTTCCACTGGTAAGGGATGTGGCGCACAATAAAAATGCTTTTAAATTTATTGATTTTGGATTCTGCTTTGAGAAGGCACCCAACCCGTCTCACACTCCTCTTGTCGCAATGGACCATGAACCAGGCCAGTGTGTAATAATGAAATATTTATTTCTTTTTAAAATTCAGATGCAACACCAAACAAATCAAATTTAGGGCAACAATCACCAGTGGAGTGATAATATACAGCAAAATGTTATAATGCCATTAATTTAACTTACTGACATCAGATACATAAGTTATAAATGGAGATGGAAGCAAGATCACTTTTTGTCATACTTATAGATGGCACAACCGTTATGCACCCTCCCTGCAACACTCCCCAAACCCCTGCTGACTAAATTGTGTGTGGGTGGAAAGGAGTAGCAAGGATTCAGAAATAAGAGGAAAAAATTGGATTTGAAATTCGACCTACCACCCAAGAATGGGAAGCCAAAACTAAATGAAAACCTTGAAAAAGGAGCAAAATAGCACTCCGAGTTCACTGGAACATTAGAGGTCAGTCTATATGTGCGGCGGAATGGATAGGACAGGAATGTGTGTGGCTGTACTAAAGAAACAAGGAAGCTTACAGGCTACCGGGCAAGGTACTAAAGCAGCATGAATAAAGGTGAGAAAATTAACTTTGGGAAGGAAAGCAATGCAGCAAAAAAATCACATGTGCCAAAATTGCAATTTTTTAATTTTCACAGATTTTAAACAAGCAAACAGCCAAGGAAATCCGCTTAGAAATCAAAATCGGAAAACGTTTTTTGGGATGGGAAACAAAGGCACATAACAGGTAGGATACTGAAGTGAACTGAGGACTCTTATGGGGTGACAGTATGGGTTTCTTTATAGGAAATTAAAATGGGATTTTATAATGAAAGCAAACATACGGGCAAAACTTGGTTTTGTTAACAAAAATGATTCCTTCTACTGAGACAGTATTTTATTGGCTAGATTATTAAAGAAAGACACTGCACGCAAGGTTAATTTACAATTGTAACCAATTCGTTCCGCGTTCCTCCCTATGGGGGAATTCATTAATTTATTTCAAAAATGGTACTAAGGACTTACACAGAGGACTGAAGTGATTTGAAAAGGATTTCGCTAACACAAAGAGACTAACACAGATTCTTCTAAGGACCAGATTAACAGGGGATACTGACAATTTGGGAAGTTACTAGGGTTTTTATGGGATTTTTATAGGAATTTGGACAGCATACAAGGTAACAGAGCGGTGTATGCAGCTTTTTGGTACTGGGGAGGGTGATACTTACAAAATGCACTTGGGTAGGGTAGTTTGGTCTGCTAACCAGGTCTCTGGACAGCGGACAAGGATCTGATCATTTCAGCAGCGGCTGGGCTCTCCTTTATGGGAACAGCTGGTCAACAGGGGTCTAGTCACAGTGGACAGTGGGATGCAACAGCTCAGCAGAGGGTCTTGTTGCTGGATTATCCCCAAGGGATCAGCAGCCTTTCCTCCTTTCTCCCTGAATTATTGGGATGAATCTGGTACTGAATTGGTGGTTCTGGATAGGTAGTTCTGGATAGGTGGTTCTGCCTGGATCTGGATCAGCTACCTCTGGACCTGGTTCTGGAGTCTTGGATTCTTGCAGGGTGAATTTTGAATGTTGAATTTCTTTCTGCCTCCCTGCCTAGCTCTTATATAGGCAGAATGACAGAGAATTTACAATATAGGTGTAAATAATCTGGACATACCTCTTGACTTAGGATAGGTCATGCTATTCCTGTCGCCACCTCCCTCTGAGCTGATTGGATTGAAGAAAGTGACCTCCCCCTATATGTAGGCATTTTATGACTCCTTTGTCCCACAATCCTAATTTTTCACGAAAAGGAGTTATGGAACATAGCTTTATATTTACAATCGTCACCATTATACAAATCAGATAGGCAGATCTAATTTTTCACAAGGAATATGCTGGTTCAAATGCCATGTCTGTGCGATGCTGCTTCGCCCTTTGGGCACCATT
Organism: Ambystoma mexicanum; assembly: GCF_040938575.1. NCBI lineage: Eukaryota > Metazoa > Chordata > Amphibia > Caudata > Ambystomatidae > Ambystoma > Ambystoma mexicanum. The sequence goes on along the minus strand of NC_090929.1, from coordinate 853,254,041 downwards.
TTGCGGTTTTCAGGAGCAACATTTAATCTAAAATTCTACAAAGGGCTATACATATGCATAATAGGGTCTGGCATATTTTTTCCAAATGTAATATCTGTGCCATTTAATCTTTCCCCCAAAATGCCTTTTTAGTGCCTTATTTTACTTGTCCAAAATTCACATTAAAACTGTCATAATCTCACTTATTCATATTATTGAAATAAATGTCTTAATGTAAAATGTTCTTTCAGGTCTATGGATGGCATTTGTCACTGTCTGGGCGTTCCTTCCAATCTCCACAGACAGCCTGCCCCCTCTGTGTCAGTCTGACCACCAGGGTTACCATAGTGCCCGTTGATCCTAGGCAGTTGAAGCTGAGGAGCGGTGTCAAAGGAATTCACACTTCTTTGAGACAGTGCTAGTTCCCCTTGGTCCACTGTCCCTTGCTGGAGAAATACCGACCAGTCTGATGAGGTCGCACATTTACACACCTTGGCCCTTTCATATTTGTAAAGAGGCTTCCTTTCCATGGGGGCTGGATACCTTTGAAGTGCTTGCCTTGCCAAACTGGTTCTGCTCTTTTCAAACATTTTATTTTCTTTTTCTCTCTTTCTTCCCCTGATAAATATAATATACATTTAAACCACCCCAGCCCCACACATATAATACAGTTTCTGTCAAGTATTGGGATAATTTCACATTTAGCTTTCAAAAGAGCGGTTTTCTTGCTTCTGCAAAAACAGATTTACACATGCTCATTTTCTACACGTTGATTTCACAAGATGCGGTTTTCCTCGCATTTCCTTTCTGAAGGCCTGTTATAGCCCTGGTCAGTTTCTGTACACAGGGATATGCATGAAAAATGTTTTCTGTGTAATTGACATATAGCAAGAAAGAGAGAGCCTTCTTTTGAAGCACTTTGCGTGGGTTCATTTGTTTCCAAAGTGAATCCTAGCCATGTGGACTGAAATGAAATTCTCTGCTCTTCACAGACTTTATTTGCTAAAACAATGCCGATCTGGGAGGGATGGCTGGTGTTCCACATGAAATAAATGGACATGGCTGTGTTTTACTTGAACAAAACTGTGTGATGTTTAAAATGGAAGTAGCACTGGTTCTAGGTCATCTTGTGCAGCTTTGAGTTTACTTTTTTTTTTAAATGACAGAACAGCAGCACAGAGCCAATTTGCCTCAGCGATATTTTCTTTGGGTTCACATGAAGAAAACAAATACAGCCATTTTCAGGGTGGCTATGTTCAATCTCACCCCATATGTCCTTAGCAGAGACAGCACAGCCATTTTTTTGTGTTACTGCTAAAATCCCGTTTTGTGACGCAAGGGATTTCTGTTGGGGCTGGTAAATATACCCCACAGTATCTTAGCAGTTCGTACTTCCCTGCCCAAATTATTCTTTAAGGCACTGCTACTTCATGTTCCTCTGGCACTACTGTCTGTGGTGCTATGCTGTCATGTGTTTTCTATTCTAAGAAGAAGAAATTGGTGCCTCAAAAGAATGGATTATGAAATTACTGGAATTCATTGCAAAGAGAGTTTACTTCCAATACGAAAAAGAATACTACTTACAGATAAGTGGAACAGCAATGGGGGCAACAATGGCACCCGCATATGCAATTTCATTCATGCTGAAGTTTGAAAACGACCATATCATTAAACATCCTGTGTGGCAAAGGTGCATCAAGCACTGGGGGAGGTATATAGACGATATCTTCTTGATCTGGAATGATACACAAGAGACTCTCAATTCATTCTTGGTATATATCAACTCGATTGACTCCAGAATCCAATTCACATTTGAAATTGGACACCCAAGTATACATTTTCTAGATGTCCTAGTAACTCCTCAAGCACCTACATTCAACACCAATGTATATCACAAACCTACAGACAAAAATAACCTTTTACATAGAATGAGTTTTCATCCGCCGGTAACAATAAAAACCTTACCATACAGCCAACTGCTTCGGATTAAGAGGATTATCAATACAAACCGCAAAGTAACGAAACGGAAGAAATTGTGAAGGGAAAACGAGAACCCAACAATACCCCTTTAAAAGCATCACGAATAAGGTTGCGAGACTATAAGAAGCTCACCTCATCGAAGGGATGTTTATGAGTGGCAAGATTAAGCACCATCTTAGGCGTCCCAACTTGACTATCCGAAAGTGGCAACACTACAGAAATCGAATGTGCCTCTTCTTCGCACATACAAATAGTTGGACAGGATATGTCACAATCCCGCCCCTACGGGGCTTGCTGATTGGGTCAAAAGAAGCAATAATGGGTCCTGAAGAATATGATATACGCAAGACATCATTGAAACCGGTCGACCAGACATACAGATGTCACCTCATTTAGAGTGACACAAGTGGACTTATGCACTTTTAGACAAACATTGTTTGAATTATTGTCAGAGAATCTATGTTTTCTTTTATAGAGTTGTCATGTATTCCCGCACAGGAGAATGGTTCATGCACCTGTAAAAAACGAGTTGAGTATAGAGTGCATATTGTGCTGAGAATCTGTGCGACACTTATACTTTTACAAAATGTTTTAGAAATAACTCCTGGATCAACCAGACATACCTCACGGAGGGCAATTAAATTGTCAGAGTGTTTGACGCTGAGTCCTACGTGACCTGTCTGTTTCATCCAAGGATGCAGCCGGGAAATGGTTTTCCCGTAACTGCTTTGGTTTAAAATGTTTGGGCTAATTACCCATAGCTGTATGAAATTTGTATGTATACAATTTACTGTGGTAGCTCATTGTGAAAAGGTTTTTTCATTGTTTCGACATAGGGCATGAATAGTCCCCATGCATTCCCTGCCGGTAGCCGGCGCATTAGTGCTTTTGAGGGTTAGAAACATCATGCAGGGTTAGCATAGTGTACTCCCTGTAGGGAAAGAGTTAGGGTCGCATTAATTGCACAATATAATAAATAGCTCTGGTGAAGCTTTTGTTCCTTATTCTGTTTTGTGTGTTATAGAATAAATTTAAGCAACAGGGATACAAAGAGGATGAATTAACAGCTGCCTCAAAGAAAGTATGGTCACAGGAGGGATCTACGTTGCTAGTGACCAAAACCAAAACCACCACAGAGAATCCACTAGTATATGTGAGTAAATGCAGTGTACAGTCTCCTAAAATCAAGAAAATCATACTCAAAAATTGGCCCATATTGACCTGTGATGAGAAGCTCCATAATCTATTTGAAGAGAAACCGGTCTTTGCTAACCAAAGAAGCAGTAACCTAAGAGACCTGCTAGTCAAAACTAAACCGAAGAGAAGTACAAACTCACTTTCAAAGAAACAAGGAACTTTTCCATGCATTTCATGCTGTAATTGCAACAATATTATTAAAGGCAACACCATGACGCATCCTAGAACTGGAGAAAAAATCAGCATAAAGAATTACTCTACGTGCATGATGGAAAGAGTTATATATTGCATCAAATGCCCATATGGCCTATTGTACATTGGCCAAACAAGCAGGAAAGCTTGAGTTAGATTGAACGAGCACATATCAAATATAAGAACTAAAAATCAGCAATCTCCAGTTGCTAGACATTTCAATCAAGTTAACCACCAAATTTCACAAATGCCGGTGCAAATTTTGGAAGTTATTGAAGCATCAAACAGTGGGATCAGTGTAACTAAGAAACTACAACAACGTGAAGCATACTGGATAGAGAGACTAGACACAGTCTCTCCTCGCGGATTAAATGAAGAACTGGATTTGCATTGCTTTATTTGATGAAATATATGAAATGGAAGTATCATGCTATACAGGCGTAAGAAGCAGCCAAAGTGTAATATGCCTGAAGGACATCATATTGGACTTGAAGAAGTACTAAGTGTAATAACACTGTAATATATTTGGTTTGTATTTTTCTGACTTGTTGTTGCTCTCTTGAATCGGTTATAGTCATTGTTTAATACTTTAGAACTGCAGGGCTTAGGCACTAGTGAATATGGTGATTGATTCTCAGTACTAGAAAGTGAATGTACACTTTTTTTCCGCACACTTTGAGGTAAGCTTGATCATATATAATTGAATGGGATGAGCTTTGTTCATCCCTAGTGAATGTCTTCATTTTTAATTTTTTTCCATTTTCTATTCTTTATTATTTTATTCTTTTTTTAGTCTGCATTTTTTTCATTTTCCTACTAATTAGTTTCTAAAAATTGAGTATGGACTTTTGTTTCCTAAAATATGAAGAACATTGCTTGATGCTCATAATTATGCACACCTAAGCTTAGTAAGAGCCCACCATTGTAAACTTTCTTCTTTTACTTACCAACCACATACGAGCGTCCTATTACACTTTCAGAGTGCTTCTGGGCAGCGTAGTTTGTATCTCTAAACAATCTGATCTAGCATCAGCAACAGTACCCTAGTCACCTAGGCAACCAGTAAAGTTGTCCAAGGTCACATCACAACGCACAAGCACGTTACTTTACGTTTATCAGCGTTACCTTGGTAACGCGCTGTTCTTCGGAACAGTGATTCCTCATCAACAGAACGTGCCGGGACGCGCAGTTCGTTGCAAGGACAAGATTTAGGTGAGTGATTGCAGTAATTGTAGATTGCAGCGGTTTTTATAGAATTAATAAGGAATTTGAGTATTAACCCAAAGCTTTACAACACGCAGGTTCTACCTACATTATAACAGACGCACCAGACACACGCTCTGCATTTCTACTCTGCCGCGGTGATTGCTGCGTTACACAAACCCATGTGATGAGGTTGACTACATCAGAAACAAGGTATGACTGTGATCCGTTGACATGGATATATTCAATACGATTAATTTGATGGCAATTTAAAGTTATACCGCATACTTTGAAACACCAGCAAGATGCTTTTCTCTTATTATTTTTGCAGAAGTATGCAAGTTTAAAAATATGCAAGTGTGTATTGGACATGAGTAAGGGGAACGTATCTTGGATTAGTTTAAGAAGGATTGTAACATCCTAAGTGGCCACATCAGAGAATGCGGCTAAGGCTCATCTACATGCAGGTACTGACGCTACAAACAATTACAAGAGCAAGAAGTTAGATATAATAGTGCTGTTCAGCCAATAGGCATGTCCTAAGGTTTAATAGACTAGATTGAACATCGTGACAACTTAAGATGTATGTGGTTCTGATGTATTAAGCATAATGTATGTAATAGTTTTATTTGATACACCTTGTTGAATATATTAGGTACTTTTTGTTTGTCTTTTGTTGAATAGAAATCGCCCTGAACAAGGACCAAAATGCAGGTCTGAAATGCATTAGCAATCAACTTAAATTCTGCCTCCTCACTCTAAGCTGAACTTTTTACACTAAAATAATCAAAAGGAGTATGTCTATTCATTTAGTTAGATAAATGGAAACCTATGGACTATTTTTTCAACAACGAATAAATTGGATTTGATTTTGGAGTAGTTTTCACTACACCATTGGCGACCCAAGGTCTAATGGATGGTTGTTCATTGGACATATATGTTTGCTTTCAGTTATCTCCAGTGTAAGTGTACACTGGTTGTATTGGGTCCCGCCATCAACTTCCTAAGGAAAATTTGTTTACGTGTTCAACTTGAATTAACTAGCAGTGCCCACCCATACCTTTCGTTCACGTGTTTTCCTAATGTCAGACAGATGGATCCAATATTTCAGGCCCTTTACCTTCACTGCTGAAGCCATACAATATATTACTTTGAAGGGCCATGAAATCTTGGAGAATTCCATCTCCTGACAAAGCTGTGGACATATACTAATTCTCCTCGCATCAGTTGTGTTGCAGGACTATCTGTTGCTGCTTTTATTGTGTCTGTTTCATTATTCTGTCTGAAGGGTGGTGCTATCTGCTTAGCTATGCTTCTTACCGCTCGCGTTAGCTGCGTTAAGTATTCTATAAACTTCCCCCCTAATATTGTTGCTGTTTTGCGGGCATCTGATGCGCTTCTTACCGGGGTCAGGGGTGTTTGCATGTGCCACCCCATCACTATTTCGTGGGGTGACAAGTGGTGGTCTTTGCTGGGCTGTGCGCATAGTTGGAACAGTGCTAAAGGTAGGCAATACACCCAATTTTCCTTGAGGCAGTCGCACCATTTTGATAATCTGCTATTAAGGAGTCCCTTGATCTTCCCGACAACCCTGTTTGCTTGTGGGTGATAAATCTAACACATTTTATGCTTTATCCCCAATAGTGCAGTAACTTCCTTGAATAGGTCATTAACAAAATGTGTTCTGTTGTCGGAGCAAATGACGTCAAATATTCCCCAATGTGGGAATACCTCCCTCACCAGAAGTTTCACCCCTTATTTCACATCCAGGTGTGCACAAGGTCCTGCTTCCACCCAACGTGGAAAGGGGCAGACCACCACTATTAAGTATCTTGCTCCATTTCACCTCTCTCTCATGTCTGCGGAATCAATATGTAGCTCACAGAAAGGTCTGATGGGGCGGGGCAGCGTGCCTCGTAGTGTGTGAAGGGACATTCCTGAGCTGTATTTCTGACGATGGACATTTTAGTAAGGTATGCTTGGAGGTTTGGAACAAACCAGTCCTCCTGAATGTCTGCAGCTATGTGCTGTTTTGTCGTTTGGGCAGGGAAATGCAATTGTTGGAATGCTATTTGCAATAACTGTACAATCATTACGACCTTTCCCGTTGAATTCTGTCACCAGAGGAGATCCTTTGGTGATTGTGTACAACCCCTTTTTAGCCATAGGTCCTGTTCTGTGGGTGGAGCTCTCTTTTGTGATTCCATCACCTGTGCTATTGGCAGAGCATTATACCCGTCCTCCCTTTGTTCCTCCTTTTTACTTTTCTGCACACATTCTGCAGGCAGCGTTTTTGAAAAGTATGCTGCCTTTTTTGCTGCAGCATCTGCTGCTTCGTTTCTTAGTGAGATTTTGTCACAGTTATTCGTATGGGCTTGGCATTTTACCAGTGCTACTGTGTATGGTTCTGCAAGTGCCTTTATTAATTCATTTAGAAGTTCGACTTATTGTACTTGGGACCCATGTACTCTCCTGAACCTCCTTCTCCTCTACCCAGACAACCCAGCATGTACCGTAGTCGTTACATATGCTGAGACTGACTAAATCATCACTGCCCAACACTTAGTTGCACAGAGTGCTGCTATTACTGCTACCAATTCGGTAGCTTGTCCTGAATAGTGCACGGGCAAACGTTTTTGTACCAGTATTTCATATTCTCCATCTCCCAACCTCACTACTGTTGCTCCCAAATGTTTTGCACCTGTCTCCAGGCAAATTTAAGCCGACCCATCCTCAAAATACACTTCTCATGCACTCAATGCATTTTCACTTGCTTTGGGAATGTCGTCTCCTTCCCCCTCATATGTGGCACAATTGTGATTCTGCATATCTCCTACTGTACATGGTTCTGTGAGAAAAGTGGCTGGATTTACTGTTTTACAACGTACGACATGAATGTTTGGGCTTGATGTTATAATTTCGTATGCTGTTGCTCTCTGGGTGGTTAGGGTGGATTTGGATCGTTCAAGAATTATGAACAGGGAGTGTTCCACAAACAGGGTGACAGAACATCGCATCATGATGGTAGAACCTTTTTCAATGGTGAAGGCAGCTGTGGCAAGAGCCTGTCCACAAGCGAAGTGGCCTTGCATCACAGAGTCAAGAGTGCCACTGTAGCAGGCGAGTGGCTTGTGTCCTAATGACATTTTATGTGTCAGTACTGCAGTCATTAGTGTCCCATCTGAGTGGGAAAATAAGAGGAATTACTGTTCATAATCTGGTGTAGCAAGGACAGGTGCTGTACAAATCAGGTCCTTTAGTGTAGTGAAAGCTGTGTGCATCTCGGGTGTCCATGTTATAGTTTTGTTTTCTTTCTGTGCTTCTTTTAGCTCTTGTAGTAATGGCCTTGTGTAGGCGGCATAATCTTATATCGATGCTCAGCAATAATGACATATGCCAAGACATTTTGGCAAGTCTTTTACTGTGTGGGGCCTTGCTGCTGCTCTTGCTGTTGCAGCCCTATCGGGATTATTCTTTTAGCATCTTTCGAAATCAATTGAACTAGATACAATACTTCTGCAAGGCAATACTGTAGTTTGCTTTTGTCCACCTTGTACGTCTTGTGGACCAGTAAGGAGAGTAACTGGATGGAATCTTTTCTGCACTTCCCCTTCACTGCAAATTAGCATGTTATCAATGTATTGAATTATTTTACTTTGGACAGCAATACAGTTCCCCTGGGGCAATCTGCAATGCTCGTATCTTCTCCCCCCTAGTGTAAATGCAGTGAAGTATTTTGAGTCTGGATCCAGGGGCACAGAGAAAAAGGTGTTTTTCAAATCCACTACAGTAAAATGGGTTGCCTTTTTTGGGATACTGCACAAGATGGACGCCTGATTTAGAACAACAGGAAATTCTTTTTGGACAATGTCAGTAAGTGGCCGAAGGTCCTGCACCATCCTCCAAGACCCTCCCCCCTTCGCTTTCTTAATCGGATAAAGTGAAGTATTGCATCGGTAGTTAGAGGGGATAATGATGCCTTGGAGTAATTGGAGTAATGCATGTATTGTTTCTCATATTCCTTCCTCTGCTTCTCTGCGCAAAGGGTATTGTTTTACCCTGGGCAGCACTGCCCCCTGCTTTATTTTTATCTTTATGGGGGTCACTTCTTTTAATAACCCCACATCATGTGGATTGGTAGTCCATAAATTTGGTGGTACCTGCTGTAAATCTGTATCACAAAATGATGGTGGTGCACTGACAATAGCCATGAGGGGGTTTGTAACCCATCTGTTTTGTACCATTCTGTCACAGGGCATGCATAGTTCCATAATTATTTCTCCATCATGGTCACTGTCAGTGAACAATTTCTCATCTGGCAATTCCCTCAAAGCTTTGTTTGGATCTATGCATAACACTGTTTGCCATTCACACCCATGTGTGTCCAGTCCAATCACCACAATACGTTCTGCGGACACCTGCACTCCCAGCAAATCTAGTGAGAGCACTCTACCAGGTAAGTATGTTGGGTGTTGCTACGTGGCAGAAAACAAAATCAGAAGATACTCTCCACTCTTTCCATGTTATTTCTGGCACTACTCTTGCCAATACCTGCGTGCCATATATGAACATATCTGCAATGGTGGGAATTCCTCACACTGCTGTTTCATTTGCTGTTGTTTGTATTATTAATATCACCGGTAGGGGGCCCATGCCAGGTGTTGAACATACCACACCCCTCTCTGTAAATGCAATGGTCATATTGAGTTTACTGAGGAGATCCCTTCCCAACAAATTTATGGGTGAGTCTTCATGGTACAGTAGGGGTGCTCCCACTGTTCTCCCCCCTATCTTTACATCCAAATCTTTAGTGTAAGGAACCTTGACCACAGCCCCAGAGAATCCCTGCGTGTCAAGATTTTTGTCAGATAGCAGAAAACTTGCCTTTACGTAGACATGATTTCTCCACCCCGAGTCCACCATAACGGTGAACTGCTTATTTCCTATCTCTGCCCACACCAGTGGTTCCTCCTCTGGGCATAAGGTAGTAGATAGGACTGGACACGCAAGGGCTCTCTGTAGGCTGTCCTAGACTGGGTGAGTGTGTGTTCCGGGGCATGAGAAAACATTGTCACCGAACACACACGCTCCCCGAAACGGTGCACCATTTGCAGTGGTAACAAAGGGGTTAGCATGTGTATGTGTCAACTGGTTCTGATGTGTGAGATAGGTTTGCATGTTTTGCAGTGGCTGTCTGGGTGCATTGGGTCGTGCTGTGTATCTGTTATCGTTCATTCTGTGCATACCCTCCCATAGGCAATCCATAAGGGCTGTCTGGGTGCAGGTGCCCATATTGGTATCTCTTATTATCCTGATAGTTAGCCATAGGACCAACATGCTCCCTGTCCTTCTCTCATTCCTTGTCCTCCATATCCTCCTCCACACTGCCCTCGGTACCCACCTCTTCCTCTTGTGGGCATCCTTGCCATGGGGTCCTGTGTACTGCTCTTCTCCACCCCACTGCCCCTGACCGTTGTCTGCCCATGTAGATGCCATTCTGGCTACTGTCCCTCCCCCTCATCCCCCAGCCGTTCTTGGGGCAGTCCTGCTGTTAACGCTGCGACCTTCACTCATTTGCTCTGTACCAGCTTTGCTTTGTCTGCTAATCTTCTTTGTGCTATTTCTTTTTCTTGCTCGTTGATCCTCCTACAGTGGTGTACTATGATACTCTGAATTTCTGGCCAGCCTTTGGCTTCTATCCCAACAATTTTATCAAGAGCCTTCTGTTTCTTCTTTGGGAGGCCTTTTTGATAATGAAATAGAACAGCGAGGTGGATTGGTCCCATGCTGTGCCAGTCTCCGCCCGCCACATGTCCTGCATTCGGAGAATGAACTGCGTAGCCTCCTCCTCATCCCCCATAGTGCATTGCATAACAGAGTGTAGATGTGGGGTATCGGGGAAGGTCCTCCGCAGTGCATCCCATACTTGTGCTCTTACGGTACTAAAAGACACCCTGTACTGTCGATCATTGCCCATCATCAGAGCCGGAACCCCGCCTTCATCCACACCCCATCTGCTTGACCACCCACTGCCGATACCCAGAGGCTTTTGATATCCCCAATTGCTAGGGCCCCCCCCGCTGTGTTTTTCTCAAATGCGTATATCCATTCCTCCCCCCCAGCAAGAGTGGAGAGAGTGCTTTTAGTAAATACGTTTTGTCCATCAGCGCCCAGGGGACGTGATGGGGACACCCTGCACTCTTGTGAATGAGAAGCATTTGCAATTTTGACCTTACTTTTCCTTTACTTACCTTCACTCCTTTCTTTTTTGCTATTGCCATTCGCCCTAGTCTATTGCAAAGCCTTCCTTCCCTCACCTCTTCTCCTGCTTCTGTCACCTATGGAGTTGCCCACTTTATCTGTTGAGTTCCTCCCGCTGCCCCCTCCTAACTCGTCAAAATCATTCCACGATTTCTCTTCCCCATCTGATGCTACCGTGTCATATCCTACGCTCATTGTTTCTCCTTCTCGTTCCACCCGGATCTTTCTGATTGGTGTGCTGTCTATTCGGAACAGGAAATCTCCAGATTTCCACTCTTCTTCTGATAGTGCAGTGGAGCTCTGTAATGGAGGCAGCAACTGTGGCTGGCGTGCTTGGTTGTGGCAAATACAGTGGGTCACAATACCCTTCAGCGAGTCTTGTAAGTAGTTGTCATGATGCCTGCCCCCGGAAGACCAGACCAGGCCCAGCAGCCCCGGAAGCAGGCATCATGCCACTTGGAGCATGCCCAAAAGCCCCAGTTAGGGGCTGTTTGGGTGCAGTCCTGGCGCCATGGGCGCCAGGCTCATTATTGATAACTTACCTGAAGCAGACCATGCTGCATGCACACCTGAGGCAGACCATGCTGCATGAAGACTCAAGCCAAATGAGGCTTAGGAGGGACTATTTTACTGAAGGGACTATTTTGTTACTTGGGTGGGGCTGTGGAAGAATACTTACCTGGATCTTCTTCCAAGGCTATTTAAACCACGCCCGGACAGCCACACGTGCTTCACGTTATTCTGCTTGCTGCAGCGTAACGCTCACCGTGTTTTCAGCAGCTCCAGTCTTCAGCCACGCCCGCTTCAATCCTGGGACTCCTGAAACAAGAAGAAAAGAAGGATAAAGGTGAGAACAGGAGTTTTAACTTTAATCCTTACCTGAACCCTGATCCATTTTGCCATGGAGCTGAAAGACAGAAGTCTTTGAAGCATTGCTTCGCATTCCTACGGCGCCGCGCTGAACTCACCTGCTTGGCGGTACTTCAGCATTCCATCACGCTCTCTCCATCTCGCTGCCGCCCTCCGACACCTAAGGAGACAAAGACAGCAAGGTGAGCAAGGGGACTCTATAAGGCTATACAGGCTACCCCCAAGGACTTACCTGATTTACCACGGGGGTACTCACCTCATCTCGGGTCGGCGTAGTCAACTCTGCTTCATCAACGTACCCCGGCCCCTAAGGGGAAAACCACAATAGACTTACCTGAATCTTACCAATTGCCATTTGGAAATCTTCGAGTGGGTTAATCGGCAACCTGCAAGGAATCGGACAGAGTGAAGATCAGACATTTGAACTCTTATGAACAATTGGACTTTAGAGACAATACTGGAACTCACCAATTCCTCTACGCCAGTGAAGTAACTGGTCATCAACGCGCCCCTGCGGTCGACCCAGGATGGAGAGCTCATCCTTCCAAACCATCAGGTGAGACTAAGGAGGGGACATCAAGAGTGATCTGTGGGAAGACAACGGGAGTGGGGAAGGTGGGTTGACACTCAATTCCACGGGTGGTTAATTCCTCTTCTCCTTTGCAGAAGAATATTCCTGCGAGCCAGACAAACTAGGCTGAGCGGGCCAGTCCAGTCAGTCATCTCAGCGCTACACGTCACGCTGGTGGAAACAACAGCGGCCCAGTTCCGGTCGACGCCCCCGTGGGAACTAGGTGAGCTTAACAGTAGTGGATATTATTTCTTCGATTCTAAGCCTTCCTTATCCTTTTCCCCTACCTCGCCCTTTGGTACGGCTGGAGCCTCTGGTTCTTTTCCCTTCCAATTAGTAGGGGGTGCTTCTTCAAACATCCTCTACAAATCCAACACTTTTCTCCTATTTTGAAGCTTCTTCCCTTTATACATTAAGTATGTTACTACATGGCCCAAGACTACTTTATCAAAAGACCCCTCTTCTGGACGGACCCGGGGTGGCCCCTCCACTTTTACTTTCGTCAACCATTGCCGATGATATTTATTTATTTTGTGGCTATAGAGAGGGAGGTGCTTACAAATATATGAGAGGGGTGTTTCTAAACCCATGGTATTGCTGTGTCTTTTTCCCTTTAAAATGTGTGCATTTACGTGCTTATACCACTACCCTTCAACCTTCAATATTTCACTCATACTTTCAATTTCATGAATAGATAATCACTTATGCATTGCAATGATAAACAAATAGAAGCACAAAAACATTTAACCAATTAACATTTAGACATATTGGACCAACAAATTTTACTAACAACGTTTAGCATAAAACATAAAACCTTAAAATCTTTCCCTTATACCTCAGCCTTTTGTTAATTAAGAATATTTTTCCCTGCTCACATTCAACATTCGCATCACCTCTGACTATCCTGGGCCTTCCTCCAAAAGAATATAGATACTAAAAGAAGAACTACTATTATTTTCCCAGCATTAGAACTTGTACATTATAACGAAAATGTGCATGCATTTGTTTGGGGGGGTTACCCCCACAACCCCCACTTCCCTGACCTTTTTTTTAACCAATTGCATAACCCCAAACCCTTATCTGGTCTTTTACGCCCCTCTAAAAAAATACATGAACATTTTCCTTATAATATACACATTTAAATGCCTGGGGATTAAATTGCAGGTGATGAAAGGACATCATACTGTGGCTTCTACCCTCAAACCCCTAGAAGACACATTGTTTCCTGGTACCAAACTGCATACACCTGTTGCCCTGTTACTCTGATACTGGTCTAGTCTACTGGAGGGGGAAAAGGCTACCCAGTGTGCCATAGTTAATGCTCTGACAGCTGATCCACATGTATGTGGTAATGTCTAATGTTGGCCCACAGACGTCTGTATTACCCACTCCACTATGGCCATATTCTTGTCATAACATTCTGGTACAGCTTAGCGAGAAAATAATTGTCTGGTGAAAACATCCCAGCCATGAACAATATTTCCCATAAGGTACTGGAACCCTGTGTTTTGAATAAATGAGTAGGATATATTGCCAACATCAAGTCAGGTTAGCATTGAACAGGTTCTGTCTTTCATGGGACATGTGATATTTCTGGCTAAATTCAATGCGGCCAAAACGCCAGCTCTAATTCAATAAGGGATAGCTGTTATATGCAACTGTGGTACAACAATTAAAACTTTGTATCCTACCCCCAGTCCTAAGCACTGATGCAACTGAGGTTTTTTCAGGTAGTAATTGTGTGTAATGTTGACAGTATTATGATTGTCTGATGGTATGAAGAAGGATGCAGCTCAGGCCTTTCAAATGATGCTACTGCACATATATGTGGTAACAATTTGTAATTGATCACTTCCTCAGCACACCATTTACTATCAGATTGTACAAGTGTTCCGGTTTGGTTGCTGTTTATCTGTTGTAAAGTACTGCCATCTTTGACTTCCATAGTGGGCTAGCAGCACACAGCCTTGGTGTATGTGGGTATGATGTGCTCGTATTGCTGGTGGTGTTCTGGATGCCACATAATGATGTGATGTGCTTTCTAATCTGCACAAGGAAGGCTGTTTCTCAACGACAATGTACACAGGAAGGGGGCATCTCTTAATACCACAGTCTTTGCATATGTGGTGTCATTCTCCTTTCCACCTCAGTATCACTGCTTTCCAACAGCAATGATTGTTCCAGTCTAGTACGCAATCTGTTGTTCTTCCCTGCTCTTCATTAGATAATATTTGCGCACCTCTGCCTTTTAGCCTTTAGGAGCTGGGAGTAACAGAACGTGAATCCTTCTTTTCTTGTTCTATGTGTATGTTTATTGTTGTGGTACAATACCTGTTACTTTTCTTGCACATTTAGCCGTGAGTGACTTGTGACTGAAGTTGATGATATGTGCCTCGCCAGCTCACTACAAGAGACAAACACTGATTGGTATTTCACCCTCCACACAAATTCTCTAATACTCCTTCCCTGGCAAAATCAGGCATGTATTTATGCCATGCTGTTCTTAGGGAATCCCCGCTCCTCCCTCTCTTCCTGACAGATGTGTCCTGATGGCATCGGTCCCATTAACTCATTTCAGGAAAACAACAAAGACTGGTGTGCCACCTGATTCCCCAAAACTCTTGAAATTGGACATGTGCTATTTTCCAACTCCAATTAAGTGAATGTATTACACGGTGATGTATAAGCAAAACCAGCCCTAAATCTCACTCTGACTGTGCCCCAGTCACTCAGTTACTGTTGCCTACCCTACTTCCTCCAACTACTGTAAATGTCGCTAACCCTCCCTCAATACTCTTAGTGTGCCTCCAGCAACAATCTCCTGCCACTCTAAAAGATACCTAATTGGGAGCTTCAAGTAAAATGCCCCCCGTTATGCCATGTGGACGAACTTCAGATAAACCTTTCTAAATATTTGTCGAAAGTTCGTTCTTGACCATTCACCCAACATTTAGGTGATCCAGTTTGTTGCAGGGAAAGGTCAGCCAGGTGTACATTTCAGGGACATTATCCACTAAGCCACAAGTTCTTCAATAGTAACAGGTATTCTCTATTTACTACACTCCTGTATACTATCTGTTTCCCCATTCACCAAAGTCCAAACCTATTGGCTTCAATAATGATTGTATGAAGTAAACACAAATCCTTTCCAACATCCCAGAATTTCTCATAGATAACCAGATGGAGGACAACAACTGAATCAATTGAGGTACATCTAACCGGCACCTGCGTGGGTTTGGGGCATAGTATATCTTGTTTTAAACTATTCCTGCTTCATGCAAGATATAGCAATTCTTCTCTGTCTAACATTAGTCTAGAACAATCCTTGCATTATTACTAACATTCACAGCTCCAAAAATATTAGCAGTTGACACAACTGTTATTCAACTGAACCATTGGTTAATTGGGGTTTAGTCAAATGAACGTGTTCAGAATTTCAGACAACGATGCTTTAAAGTAACTGAAAACCTTCAACTCTGTATGCAAGCAATTTCAGGCTGGATGAATGTTAACAGCCTGATGTTAAATGGAAAGAAAGTTCAAATTATTCTGGTTGATTTCAGTCCCCCGCTGTTGGCCCGTCTCTATAAGCCTACTCTAGATCCCTTGGTGAATTACCTTGTAGTTAAAATTGATAGGCAACTTTCTCTGACTCTCCTGCGTCAGCTCGGCCATTAAAGTAGCCCTCGTAGTGCCGTTGCTATTTCTTTTTTCTCAAACAGATCTTTCTGTTTCTTTCCTCAGCATCATGCCTTTCACTAGTCACATCAGCTGTTCACTACAGGCTTGACTACTGCAACTCTACCTGCCTGGGTCTTCAGCATTAATTATAATTATAACTGTTTTTTTTTTATAACATGCTTAATACCGAAGAGGTTTCTAAAGCACAGACCCTGGTTTCGAACCTGTGTTGCTCTGCGTCGTATACTACCCGTGCCCATTAAGCACGCAGAACACTGAATTTAGACTTCTTTTCAATACCACCTGAAGTTGTCACATCACCCCTATATTCTACTTTACTCACTGGGTACTCTCTGTTAAGGTTTTCTGCATCGTCTTCCACTACTTTTTTGGCAATGCCTCACTTGCCTAATTTTGTCCCTTCTAGATCCATCATCCCTCAAATCCCATGCAGAGCATGCACCTTTTTAGTTTTGGCTACAAGGTGGCACTTTAGCTCCATCTATATGTCGCAACTAATGCATTGGAGATGCAATATGAGGAGGGAGACACTGCTTGGAGGCGCTGTTAGGTTATTTACCCACATATTGACTTCCCATGGCCATTCTAATCCCAATGTATATTTCAACTCACTTCCTGCCCCTCCCTGCCCAAAAACACCCGTCCGGGCTCTCTTTTGAGCAAAATTGTTTCAACGCTTAAAATCAAACGTTGCACTCAATGTGGCTGCCAGGGTTTTTTCAAAGCAGTATTCTAAGAGCCAGTGGATTAATTGGTGTTGTAAATGTGCCACTGGTGTAATACAAAATGTCTTAACCAGGTCTGCTTTTAGCCACTTGATTTATAAGCAGTGTGTGTGTCCTTCACTGAAGTCCTGTTAAAAATAAACATTGGCAAAGCCAGCATTTTTGGCTAACGTATAGGTATTAGATAGCCATTTGCCAGGCACTTCTATCATATCCCCGGTTAGTACCATTAGGGCATTGTCTGGCAAATAGCGTTCCTATGTCTACACAAAAGCTCAAACTGCTGGCATTGCCAATTCTCTTCTGTCCTTGTTCTTGCCCTAGGAAAATCTCCCTCAACCCATGCTTTGCTCCATTCAAAATGCCTGTTCTTTTCATCATTCTCTTAATGATGTGGATTTGTAATAAAGCCTTTTCCATGACCTCCTGATGAGACCGTTTCTTGGCTTTTTATTTCTTCTACCCTTTTCTAACAGAGCCAAGAAACTCCCCTGGGATTCTATGTTATGCTTTGTCAAATGAAAGTAACATACAGTGGTGCAGGACCATTGAGCTCTGCATTGAGCACCCCCCTCCCCCTAGGACGCAGATCTTAAAAGGCACTTAGGCTTCACTTTGAACAAAAAGCCCAGCATTTACTAAAGTAAAGTATTTGATTGTTAGCACTCTCTGACCTGCATTCATATGCATTAATTTTTAGTCAATTGAAATTGTAATGTGTGGTTAGTACTTGCATGCCAGGGGAGTGATTGGAAGGATAGAGAGGGGGCAGGGGACCGCAAATTCTCACAACAGTCCTTCAGTGGGTGCTTTCAGACTTAAAGGAGAGAGTTAACTGCTTTTAACATTGAAGCTGCACTCGAATAGTCTGATTAGAATGTATAAAGAAGTTAGATGCCCCCTATGCAAATAAGATTGGCCCATCCCCATCATCTCTGAAGTTAGCACCTATCCTGACATTTGAAGGGTTACCCCCCCCCCCACCACATCCAAACCGACCAAAATGTAGGTTTCATTGCACCACTGGTAATATAGTTACGTTGCTACAAGCCAACATACGCCTATATGTTTTTCGTTATACTTAAAAAAAATAGCATTTGGTGTAACGTGTCCAAAGACTAATGCGTAGGGCATGTCACTCTTGCTCTTTCGGATTCTAATCTTGGGACAGTGAAGTTTGCTTTGTGATGTATTGTACGGTAGGAAGGAGACAGCTCCTATTATGTTTCATGAAGGGCAGCTGGCTTTTGGTCAAACTATTGTCGTCTGCGTGCTCTATGCACATGTATTACCGTCACAGAAGCTATTTATTAGCCTATGAATAACTCCGATTTCTGTTGGGCCTACCTCTTTCATGAGCTTGTAGAGCACACATTGTTGAACTCGCCGTATACCACAAAGAACTCTGCTACTCGTGAGTGCCAGACAAAGCAAATCAAAGACGTCAACCAGAAAACTCCTGAATAGATGTTTTTTTTCCTTTTCTTTTATAGACTTCAAAGGTCAATTGAATCGCAAAATAAAAGCAATGTTGTCAACCTTTGTGATATTGGTTGAGGAGATTTTCAGGTGCCCTTAAAGGTTTATATTCATGGTTGAAGGCACACGTGTAGCAGCACCGTGCTGAAACAACGCTGGTGGACATTGTGGGAAGAATTTAGATATCATTTTCTAAAACCCCTATATCCTTATATATTGCAGGTAGTGGGGGTTACCTGTTACATTTGTACTTAAGAGGAAAGAGTTCTGCTCCGCGCAATTTTTATCATTTGCACTACGAGAGCAAACAGGAGGAATACAGTAGTCCAAATCGCGTTTGCTCCTTTTTTCACTTCGTAGTGTAAGATCTCCTGCCGTGTGTGCACGGCATGGGGCATTTGCAATGGGCTGCTATGGTATCTCACTGGTTTTAGCAGGGCTACAAATCAGGCAGATTCCACAGTAATTCAACGCATAACCACCATCACCAAAATCGGATGCTTACGGCAGTTCTTGTGGATGTATATGAAGGAGCAGATAGGGGTGACCGGAAGCACAACCTCAGCATTCATATGCGGAATGTGGCATCAATGAACATCTGCCAACGAGTTAAATGAATATGTAGACGTTTTATGCATGCTTTTTATGTGTCACCTCACCTGAAGACAATTATCTGCCCTGATCTACGCACAGTTTCTGCACAATAGGCGATAGTGTCTTGAGAAGGTAACTAGGCATTCAAGAGGATTGGCTGTTGTTTATCTATGTTTTGATAAAGCCAGTGAACTCTAACCCTGTGAAGAGATGCATGCGGTAGAACAAAACAGAAACGCTCTAGGGTGGAAACAAAAAAGCTTTTACAACATGCTGCAAAATCAGCCGGGAAAAGTGAGACTTTACGCAGAAGTGTCCCTTTATATTGCATCAAGTGAGTATGTGGATCCTCAACATTTTACCTATAAAAGAAGGTTCTTTAATTACTTTAAATTATCACTATTAAAGATTTGGTAGACTTTTTACATTTAGGCCTAATTCACAGAGCATTTTCCAATGGGATTTTGCCATTCTAAAACGCTTCTGTGAATCAGGCCCCAGTCTCAATATAGTTGCCCTACCTATGTCCCTGGTTTGGGATCCATGGTTTACCATAGTTCGATAGTTTACTGCCAAGAAGGAGATAAAATCCCCAGCAGGACAAGTGTACTCCTTAAAATGTTGAAGAAAAACAGAAAGAGTCCAAAAAGGACTTAGGCCATAATGTGGCATTATGCACCCATTTCGCGGTCATGACACCATTCGAATATTAGTGGATAACAGCGGCCCTTGAAGTATCACTTTGGGTGCAGACACCTTTATTCGTATGATGGTTGATGCCCAACATTGATCTATTGATTTTGGTTACAAAATCATTGGACCAATTCCAAACAACTGTTTAGACACCAGTAATGGTATTCCTCCAGAAAAGAGTTGTATCCATCATGGTGGGAATTTCTTGGTGCACTCTTCGTGCCCTTATGGGGTTGAAGAAGTAACCTGTGACATCCGGATGGATGAGGTCATTTTGAGAGTTAATAATAACTACCTTGAATCCCGGGAACCTCCTGTCCAGGTTAACACCATACAAAGAAATCTCTGCACCCAACTGTGGGATATCACTGAAATTTCCAAACCCATGGTCTTTGCAGGTTTCAGGGAGATGGTCGAGGAATGGATTCATCTTGCGTATGCCTGTGAGAGTGAAGAGCAAAGACAGAAGCTGAAACAGGCATTCCTGGACTTCCAGGATATCTTTTCAATAGACTCATATGACTGTGGATGTACACCTACTCCTTTAACCACAATTGTCAGGAACGGAGAATGGAAGGTTTGGAAGCGCTGGAAACATTGACTTGCGAGCGCTCTAGTCCTCATTCAAGATGGTGGCCGTACCTTTAAATTCTGACTCCTCCCCCAAACCGATGCATTGTATCTGTACACATCGCTCCGGTTCGTGTGGAACTTCGTTGTTGGATATTTCCTCCTTGCCGACCATCTTTGCAGCTACCTTTTGCCTTCCGTGTGCCTACCTTTTGTGCTTTACATAATTTCTTCCCTTGTTACCTGTCTCGTGGTTCTTGCTACTTCTGCGAGCGTTTCTCTCCTCATCTGTTCTATAGCTCCGCCTCGCTTGTGCTTCTGTACTACACCTCCGCCGAATCCTTTCAGTTTATTTGATTCGGCGTTTTCTGCCTTTCGTCTTCTCTACACTCTAATTTTTCATTTACTGACTTACTGCACTCTGCAGGCATATTTCTACTTTCTGCTTATGGTTACCTGCACACATTTCCTTATTTAGCACTGTTAGTTACGGGCATTTCTCTCTGTTCTGTCTTCCTTTAAGATTTATCTATTGGTTTATTTGTGTTCCTGTATCTTTCCTCTGTGTGCTTCGCCCTACTGTCACCGCAGGGCTTAACTGGCTCTCTCCACCGGAGTCGGAGGTCAACTATTTCAGCTATCAGCAGCAGCCAGACTTCAATTACTTGTGAACGGAATTCTCCACTCCTTATTAGAACCCATCTGGAAACAGGGTTTTTTCTGCCTTCGTGCTTTTTCCCTGATTTAGGTCTGGCCCCCTGGGGTTCCCTGCGGACAGGGTTCTATCTCTGCCGCGGTGGCCTCCGGAGGGGCTAGACCCTATTTGCACGAAAAGAAAGCCAAGACATCAAAGAACAAGACTCCTGTAAGGAGGAAGGACCGTAAGAAGACGGAGTTGAATCCGAAGGAATCTGCAACAGAGGATTCAGGTGAGGAGGGACGGGATAAGGCCTCCAATCTTGACAACAATACCCACATACCCAGAGATGGTTCCAGTATGTGTTAAAGAATACCAGTTACCTCTCACATCCATGGAGTCACTTACAGAGATTATTAAGAATTTAGAATCCCATGGGATAATTTGTCCAATCCACTGTACATTTAACACCAAGGTGCTGCGAATACGTAAAGCAAATAGGCAATGGAGATTATGTGCAGAGCTGATGGAGTTGAACAAATGGGTCGACATGTAAATATGGCCACTTCCCTACATTGACCAAGGGCTGGCACTGATCCAGGGATCAAAGGTATACACAGCCATGGTACCCGTGAGTAGGGAAGACCAATACAAGCTTGCCTTTACCTTTGGGCGGCATCAGAATACACAGACCCAAACCCCCTTTGGATACCTAAACTCCGGCAATGGGGTCAACATCTTTCTGCATGAGGCCATGCCCGATTTGGGCGAAAGGGGAAACCTGGCCTATGTAGATGATGTTTTGATCAAAAGCTCAAGTGTGGAGGGACACATAGCAAAAATCCACTATGTTCTGATCCAGTTGCCGAAAGCCAGAGCAAAGCTGTCCTTTTAGATGGCACAGTGGTGTAAGACTCGAGTGAACTTCTTAGGGCTCCACATCACCCCAGAGAGTCTCATTCCCCAGTCAAAGAAGATGGAAGCCTTATTGAAATTACAAGACCCCACTACTCTGCAAGATTTAAGAAGCCTTCTTTGACTCACTAATTATAGATACAAGTTCACTGAAGGCTACGCAGAGGCCACTCAATCCCCGGTCCAATTATTAAAGGCGGAAGTCAAGTGGGAGTGGGGTCTGTAACAATCCGATGCAGTTAAACAACTGAAAAGAAGGCTTCCCCAAGCTCCTTGATTGGCTTATCCCATCAGGAATAAGGAGTTCTTCTTGGAGACAGGGTTTTCAGATACCTGCCTTAGTGCGTCATTGTACCAAAAGCACAACAAGGTTAACAATGTCATCTCGTATGTGAGCAAAACATTGTCCTCTGTGGAGGATTATAGGAATGCATTTCTATACTATGGCCTCGTGGACAGATGAAAAGAAGGCCAACCTATATAATGACAGGGACAACTCTGGGAGCTGTAGCCAAACCAGTTGAGAGTAGCAAGGTGAGTGGGCTAGGTTAAATCTCAAGAGGTGGTGAGCTTGCAAGGGGTCCACAATGAGCACACACAGTGAAACAGTCAAAGAACACACTTAGACAATCAGGTATACAAATACTTCTTTACTTATGGCCATATAACACAGTGAAAGATGACTACTAACAGCTAATATTATCACACAATGCTGAAAATAGACACATATATGCAATCACTGGAATGGGGGGGGCAAAATACATATGAAACCCTTGTTAAGAAAGTTACAGATTACTATGAGCACTACAGGTCCACAGAAATAACAGCCTAGTTTTGTGAAGTTGGAAAAAATGCACGTAGGTCCCTGGGATCCAATAAACAGTTCCAAGTGTTAGGGGATAAGCTAATCTAGCAAACATCCACAACTTTCAGAGGGCTTGTGTGAACAAGAAATGGCAAAGTCAAACTAATACAAAGTTTATGAAAGGTATCAAAAGTTTAAGAGGACAAACCCTTTAAGAGGGAGATAGGGGTGCAGGAAAGTATCCCTACAACTCACCCCCATACTCCGATTCTTCGTAGGACTTGGCAGTTCTGCTGAAGAGAGTCAGAGACAACTTTTACTGCTGTCAGTCTCAGCTTTTGATCCTCAGGGTTTGCATGTTCGAGCAGTTCCCCGGTTGGCAACTAATGCTAGTGCAAGGTCTTCCAGTTGAAAAATGATGCAGAATTTGATGCAGGGCAGCTCTCAAGACAGGACTGTATGCAGGTAAGCAGTTTCGGACATTGCATTCTATCTCAGGTCCCCTTGATACAAGGACCACACAATCTCACCGAAGTAAGTCTTACGGCACAAGTTCAAGATCACTCTAGTTCCAGGCCTCAGCTCAGAACTGTGACGTCTGCAGCAGGATATCCCAAATTCTGAGCTGGTGAGCCACTAGGCGGTCCAACGGCACTTTCTGAAGGATCTTCTTCATAGGACTCTAAGCTGACATCGAGAATGATGTTCCCTCCACTTCAAGGGTCGCAGTTCCTTTGCAGTACTGCTAGAGATCTTCCACAAGACAGTGCTCTACCAGGACAGCAGCAGAAGTTGGTTGCAGACCTTCTTCCAGCAGATCTCTGGTCTTCTCGCAGGACTTTCATCCTTTTGGCTCCTTTGGTTTCTTCCAGGATCTCTCTAGAGTGGATGCATGAGTCCTCTTCTTATCCTAAAAGCCAGGTAAGAGCTGAAACTCCCATTAGCCAAGGACAGATCTGTCCCACACACACACACACACACACACACACACACACACACGCACACGCGCACGCACGCACGCACACGCACACACCAGAAGTGGTCCAATCAGGACCACTGGTGGCAAAACTCTTGCATACCACTCAGACACACCAAAACCAGTTTATGGATTGGGATCAGACACCCCCCTCCCACATATTGGCAGCAAACACACATAGCCCTCCAGTAGCCCACCAAAAGCCTCTGCTTTCCCAGGTACTGGAAGTCCATATCAGGATATTCCTGGCCTCACAGACCAGGAAGAAGGAAAAAAGACAGGATGGCCAAAGGACGAGCTGAAAACCTTGTGGCATGGCCATGTTCGACCACTTGCCACATTTAGTAGCCACACATGGTAAACACGGTAAGGCTAAAGAGATGTCATCAAATAATGAAGAAGATGTTGAGAAATGTCCAACTACATTTTGTCACAAGCTGAGCAGTTGCTCTTCTCAACTTTGGCCTAGGTGGTGCACACCTCTAAAATTAAATGGCACTTAGCGTCCTTTGCTGGGTCTCTGGTCTGAGGCATTGGGGTGAAACTCTTCACTTAATCTTAAAGGCTCTAGTGTTTCTTGCAACAAGTGTGAGGGTCTCTTACTAGAAAAACACAGTTTCATGAGCAGGTCCGACTCAGATACTTTCGGATTCTGAGGAAGTCTTGCTATTCCAACTTTCCTTTTTGAGGGTTGTCATTCTGAAGCCCTTCTTGTCTGAAAGGTTCTGCCATTGGCAACCCCTAATGTGAGGCAGCCTCTCACGCAGCAACTCTTATATTCTGCAGGTACAGATCCCAATCTAATATCCTCCTATACAGAAGAACTTGGGGCTGATACCCTCCTTGTTTAAGGTGTGTTGACTACATCCCTGCAAGACTTGGAGCCTGTAATTCTGAGACTCTCCTAGGGCAAGTGTCTTCAGCTCCAAAAACGTTATGGCCATGTATCAGGGGTCCTCCAATGGCAGGTAACAACTGGAGCACCAATGTAATGCAAAAAGGAGCATACACCAAGCAAGAAGTAACACAGTTTATTAGAGACCCAGAAGCAGCTGGGAGAGCTTGGTTCAGACAGCACGGAGGACCAGAACTGAGTGAAGAGAGCTGTTGGCAGCATCCAACTGGGGACAAACCTTTTATACATAATCAACATATCTTGCATATCCAGAGTTGAAACATTTCACAAGACTCCCGAAAAAGCTGATTGGTGGGTCTGTGTCAGTCCCCTACACCTAAGCATACATTAAATATTTGTGATTGACATCCAAATTCCCATCATCTACCACCACCACTGTGATGTCACAAACCTTCCCCACCACCTTACAATGACATCCATTAGCATTACATGATTGTGCTGACCACTGGAACTTTATTATCCTGCCATTGGGCAGTTCTCATTGGACACACAAGACACCCTGAGTTTGGCAACGTGGAGACATTCACAGGGCATCCGACCAATTGGGTGCCCCTCGGACATCAGCGAGGACACACAACACTGTTGCACCGTAAGGGCACAGAAAATCTCCCAGTGAGTGTTCCCCTCCCAGCTCACCCCCTCGTTCCACAGTCTTCTTCTCAGACCCATCTGCCAAGGGGTGATTTGAAATAGCTTACACTACCATGATTTTGCTTTTATTTGCATGTATTTATTTGTTAATTCTCTACATTTCCCAGCCAGCACCCAGTTGCCTGACTCGCTGTCCTCGGATGTATCAATTGGTTCCCTTCCCCGGCGGCCATGTTCTTCTGGGAGCGGCCAACTTGCAACATTTGTCTAACACCCTGCATTAGCTGAGTGCTCAGGAAATTAATGTTTGCTCCATGCCCTGGGCCTGGGGCTTCAAAAAGGCAAATGATTTGACTTACCTCTAGCTTATGCTCTTAGTATGGTTGCTATGTTGTCTATTTTGTGCTGTACCACCACTTCTACCCCCTAATCCTACCCCTTATTTCTATCCCCAGCATGCCCCCTTTGCTCCTTGCCCCCTTTGTGCCCCCAACCATGCTCTTCCTCACAGACATCTCCAGCTGTACCTGCACCCACAGCACTTAAGTTACACGGTGTAGCTATCAATTAGGTCCCCCCTATAAAAGTGCCCTCTCCCCTTCTCCACTGGGCTCCCCGCATCAGTCACGTAATTGGTGCGCCCCCTTTGGCAGTGCTGAATAATCACCTTTACTGCAACCACAACTACAACCCACTAGCCTAACTCTAGCCTACACTCTAAAAACCTGTCTGCCTAAGATGTTCTGACTTTAACCTCCTTCTCTGAGCCTCTAGTGGTCTAACTAGTGGTGGTATTTGAATACCTAAGGTAAAAGAAGATGTCTCTGTAGCAGATTAAGCATGTGATCATGGGAAAATAGAGTCCAGGTGCCACTGAAAGCACAATAGCCACCAACTGAATTATGAGGCACATGCAATTTAAAAGCATATCAGTTTAAATATTGTGGGAGGGAATATAAGGTGTGGCTGTGCAGGGTAATACAATACAAATCAAAATTGCTGGAACATAAAACACAATCACAGTTGCTTGCTGATACCTTATATCCAAGGATGATGCCACCAAATGGCAGGCTATTTTCGAGTACATCTGGGCACAGTATTGCTCAAACAATTAAGGGTGTGAAATATTTGTCAAAGTAGCATCGCCCAGACTTTCCCTCTTACTACCCATGTGCTTATATGGATTCTTTTTCTCACCATTCTAAACCTGTGTGTTTTCTTTTTTTGGGCCTCATCACGAGTTGTGTGGTTGCCCTTAAATGTGGCGGTAACAGTGTTCCTGCCGCATTTACTGAACTGACCCAATGGGAAATGGGGGAAACGGAGAGTAACGCTTAGCGCCAAACCTGTGATCTGGCGGCAATACCACTGGACGGGTGGGCACTAACGCAAATAATGTTGGGCGGTATCCCAATTGGTGATTAGGCCCTTTCTCTTTTACATATCTCTAGCATATCTTTATACTTGTATCGATCCATTACCCCATTCTTTTCTCCTATCATCCTGTCTTCCTTCTCCCACTCCCTTCTCCATCAGTTACCTACTATCCAATAGCGGCTTTGAAATAAAATACACCCCACTCGTCGTCTTTCCCTTCGCTGACTCACATATTATTTGAATTGCCTTTGTAATTTCCATCTCTTCTCTACTCGGTTTACACATTGTATATCATTGTAAGTGGTATAATTGGACGATTATATGATCTCAAATGCTTTTTCAATGGTTGATAACGTTTTTGATTTCTGAAAAGTCTGTGCAGCATTTGTCCTTCTCTATTTTCTTAACTGTAGAAGCTGGCTGGTTTCTGTCAGGGAACCCACACGGCCTCGTTCAAGGATATTACAAACAAGGCGGAGATGGGAGGATGATTCAACAGGACTTTATTCATCAACTCCAACCGTGAACTGAATTTCCCCTTCCCACTGCCCGCCCCCACCTTCCCGTGGCTCCCAGTCACTCGCCACATCATGGGGGTGTTTCCTGGGATGACACCCCCCGCAACTAAACATGAAGTCCAGCTAGTTAATTTCCTCAATGAGTCTCTTAGGTTTTTTTCGTGTCCCCTGTGGCCTTGCGCCGGGTGCTCTTCATTGACCTCCTGGTGACATGGGACCACCTCTTCGGCAGAGTCCTCTCCATCCCCCTCATAGGACGATTTGTAGTATCAGAGAAAAGGGGGCTTTTCGGTACCAGGCCTGGCATCCGTCGAAAGTGTGAGGAATTTCTCGTGAGGGTCTTCCGAACCCCCTCTGCCATGATGAGAGAACCTTTTGTTCAAATTACCTTTAGGAGTTCTTCCCCAAATGCAGCCATGCTCTTCCGGATTTGTGACTGTCGTGCTATGACCACATCCTTCAGCTCCACATCATGGTGTTTGGATCTGTGCTCTTCATCTGCTCGTCTCTTCATGTCTCCCTTGCTCTTGGTGTCTCGTTCTCGCATTTCGCTATCCTCCTCATATTTTTCTGTGGGATGTGTGTTATTCTCGCCCTTATATTTCTTCCAAACATGACCTCGGATGACGCCTTGCCTGTGGTGCTATGTGTTCCTGTAATCTCTGAGCAGTTGGCATAGCATTTTCTCCACAGGTTCCCATGTGAGTCAAGCAAACTGCACGCTTCTCTTTATGTTTCCCATGAAACCTTCCACGGTGCCATTCGCCTGAGGCCACATCAGCGTTATGCTCCTGTGTTTGAAACCCATGTACTCCGAAAAGGTCCTAAAGTCTTGGCCCGTGAATGGAGGCCCATTGTCAGACTTGAGTATTCTTGGGATTCCGTAAGTGGTGAACTTTCTGTCAAGTGCTGGAATGGTGTGTAACGCTGACGTGGATGGCACTATTTGTATGTCTGGGAACCGTGAGTATTCATCCACAGCCACTAGGATGTAGTCACCTCAATCTAGTGGCCAAAAGAAGTCCACTGCAATTTCATCCCATGCTCTTTCGGGAAGGGCTGTCATTCACAAAGGCTCAGGCCCCGTGTGGGGGTTGACGATTGCACAGGTGGGACAGTGCTTCAAGAGGTCCTTCACACGTGCATCCAGATGAGGAAAACACAGCTTTTGTCTCAGCATGCATTTGGTATGCCCCTGTGACCTTCATGAGCTAGCTCCATTACATTCCATTGTAGTTTCCTGGGAATCACTAGTTTAGTGCCTTTGAGGAGAAGTCCCTCTTCCGTCTTAGCTGGTTCATCCTTGACAGCCAGAAGGCTGTTGACATCTTGTTTGGTCTCTTCGCAGGTGTTGTCACTTACTTGACGTGCTTGTTTCCAGTGGCCTGTCTCGAGACACCTGAGAATTATCTGTACCCCTTGGTTGTTGTCCGTCTCTTTTGCGATTTGATGTGGGTCAAGACTCTTCAGGGTTCTTCCATGAATCACATATCTAATGTACTGGTCTGCGATGGACGACATGAGTTGGGACTCCTTGCAAGAGTGCCATGAGAGAAAATCTGCCGGATTGTGCACCTTGCTGGGCCGGTGGACAATCTTGAAACTATAGTCCTGAAATCTTAATTCCAACTTGCAATTTGCAGTGGCATCTTGACCTGCGGAGTCCCATAAATGAACAGCAATGGTTGGTGGTCCGTGACAACTGTGAAAGGTTTGCCGTATAGAAGCAAGTGGAAATGTTTGCAGGCCCACACGACGGCCAAACCTCCCTTTTCTGCCTGTGAGTAGGCCTGCTCCGTTTTCGACAAGCTCCTGCTAGCATAGGATGCAATGGGCCTCATTACACGGTAGGCGGTAACCATGGCGCTATTAGCACCATGGTTGCCGCCCGTATTTTACTGTGTCCACCTTGGTGGATGGTGGAATTACCATCCTACTCCAAGGTGAGCGGGGGCGGTAATTCCCGATTCACCAAGGCACTTCCCCATTCCCATTTTTGCCCCCATAGGGCATAATGGGAATGGGGAAGGCGCTAATTATGGTACTGCAAATTGCAGTACCGTAATTAGCACCAAGGTCCCTTTGCGGCACCCTACTTTAACGGCTGGTAAAACCAGCCGTTAAAGTCGGGTCCCGCAAAGGGAACTCGTAGTAAGGCGGTAAGGGTTAACGGTCACCGGTAGCATTACCGGTGACCGTTAACCCTTACTGCCTTCCGTGTAATGAGGCCCAATGTGTTTTGCCTGGTAGTCCCTGGCATCAATTTGGGTCAGAATGGCACCAAGGCCTACCGGGCTGGCATCCACGATGAGTTCCATCTCCCGTTTCAAATTGAAATATGCCATGTTCTTGGCATCAGATATGCGCTGCTTGATTAGCTGGAATGCCTGTTGGCACGTATCCGTCCATATGATTTCAGTGTTTGGTTTTGTCAAGGACCTGAGGGGCTTGCTGACAGATGCAAAGTCCTGTATGTAATGGGCACAGTAGCTGGCGAGCCCAAGGAAAGATCAGAGATCTGATGTGGAATTAGGTGGTTCGACGTCAGTGAGTGTGATGACCTTTTCTGTGTCTGGGGTCATTCCCTTTGATGAGAAAATGTGTCTAAAAAAACGGAGTGTCTGTTTTCTGAATTCGCATTTGTTCTTGTTTAGCGTGAGTTGGGCCTCTTCAAGGGCCATGCATACCCTCATGAGTGTGTTGTCATGCGGCTCCTGGTCTTGACCGAACACTAGGATGTCGTCACTATAGTTCAGACAGTTCGGTATGTGCTTGATGACGTTATGGAACTCCAATTGAAAGATTTGCTCCGTGGAGGAGACCCCAAAGCTGAGGCGCTTATATCTATATATCCTAGGTGGGTTGCAAATGGGGTGATGTATCTGAACGCCTTGTTTAACTCTAATTGATGATACCCCCTGTTGAGGTCCAGCTTGAAAAATATGGTAGTACCGTTGAGTAAATGCACCATATCAGTTATGCGTAGGGTTTTGTGGCATTCTCGGAATATGGCTTCATTTGGAAGTTGCATGTCCACACATATCCGGATGTCCTGGGAATCTTTCTTGGGTACTGGGACTATAGGGGATACCCATGGGGTGGGCCCGTCAGCCGGTTCAATGATATCTGCTTCTAGCAGTTTGAGAAGTTGCACTTTGACCTGCTTTTATATGTTTATGGGGATTCCCCGGTAATGTTTTGCTACCAGAGAATTCGGGGTCAATATGGAGCTCAATCTGTCACCCTTTCAGTTTCCCTAGACCCCTGAAGAGCATGGGGAATAGGTGTTCAATCTTTGCAGTGGGGTTCAGGTATTTGTGTACCATGAGTCTGTACAAGATGTGAATGAGGCCCATGTCAATTGCTGCCTTGTAGTTTAGAATGCATCCGCTCTCAGTAGCCGCTTATAGCACGTGCATCGGGATTTCTTTCGATTGTCATTTGTAACTGCACAATGTCATAAAATAGCCTTTGCATGGCAGTGGTGTTTTTGAACCATATGGGTAGATCATTGCTTTTGTGGGTCTGAGTCGTGCACTTCTTCACTAATGACATTTACAGTGGCCCCTGTGTCCACTAGGAATTCTGCGGCTGTTTGGTTTACCTGGATGATAAGTGTCGGGCTGTGTTCCTTTACCGTCTGATTTCCTATGGTGTATAGATACCCTTTCCTCCTTGGTTCTTCCTGTGGTTTCTAATTTCTTCGGGTGTCTTCTCCCGAGGATGCAATGGATCTGCTATCGCTGTGGAAATAGAAAAATAATATGAGGCCGGGAAGCCCAGAAAGAAACACACCAACACAGGTTACAAAGAACATACAAGTGCTTTATTTAAAAGCTACAACAGTTACCAAAGTCAATTGACAAACGGATAGCTATTCGGCTCTCAGAGTAACATAACAAACTTCAACGAGGGTTTGATGCGTTAGTGAGAGAGACCGCACATTGGAATACTTGGGTCTTTTATACAGTTTGTCCAGCCCTTGGCCAACCCTCTCGCGGGTTAACCATTCTGTGAGCCGGGCATATGGGTTCCTTGCCAGGTCAATCCTTTAATATATGCATTTTGATTAGTTTCACTGATATAGTTGTACATTTACATATAGGTCAACGGTAGGACAAGGTCTCAGGTCGCGACCCCGACAAGTGGCCTGCAGGCATATAAATTATTCATGTGTACGGAGGTCACAACGGCCAGAGTCTTATTCAGAATGTCATTCGGCCTCCATTTTGATGTTCAGGGTGACTTCCATATAACAAGAGAACCTAAAATGGCGGCTTAATCCAAGATGGCAACTTACATTACTTTCTCTAAGGTCAAGACCTTGCCGTGGAGTTTGTTCGCATACGATGTTTAGACAACTTGGCGTAGGCCAATACATATACAATTGTTACGATAGGAGGCATAATATTGTTTCAATTCCAACAAACCCTCCTTTTGGCCTATGCCAAGTGCTAATATCATTTCTAATATCTTTGTAAATAACTCCATGCATTGTCGTCCATACATCCTGAATCATTATCTGTAATATCTATAGCCATTAGGTCGTTCATCAGAACCTCTTGTAACACAAACTCTTTAGATGCTGTATCTGGGGCATACATTTTGTGCCCTATTGTGCTCACTGCCTGAGCACAACATCCTCCTAGCATTGCACATATACTAGGTAGACATTGGAAACAGCAACAAAGGAATAGCAGGATTCCCAAAATAACCAGTATAACAGAAAGCACCTTCCAACCCCAGGATCGTAGAGAATCCCAGAACCAAGCGCTAATGTTCCAATCTCCCACAGGAACATGCACTTCAGAACTAAGGATGTGCAATTTCTGTATTGCTTTGAAAATTGTCAGTGAGGAATCTGGTACGAAAACACAGCAAGCGGACCCCACTAATTTACATACA
This sequence comes from Ambystoma mexicanum, assembly GCF_040938575.1. Lineage (NCBI taxonomy): Eukaryota > Metazoa > Chordata > Amphibia > Caudata > Ambystomatidae > Ambystoma > Ambystoma mexicanum. The sequence goes on along the minus strand of NC_090929.1, from coordinate 853,222,385 downwards.
CCACCACGTTCTGCCAGGATGACATCTAATGCCATCCGATTTTGGAGTGCTACCAATCTTATTGCTTTCTGTTCTAGTGTCATATTGTAGAGTGTATTCATGGTCCAATTGATGGTTCTCTCCAGTACCCTTGCTAGCCCCTAATATTTTCAGAATTTGCTATCTGTCCCCAAAATGGCACAACTGATTTTGCTATATCTCCTAATACTTGCCCAGGGGTATCTCCGTTCTCGTTCCGCCGTGGGCGAGCCTTAGAAACTTCCAATGTACTAGCTATAAATACCCCAGGTAACAGGATTCCCAAATAACAGGTTCCCTGCCAATCCTTGGGCAACCAGGGAAATGCTGAACTACCGCAAACGAAATAGACAGGCCCCCCTACATACAGAGGCCTGTTCTCCTCGGTCAAATTTACAATGTTCACAGAACCTTCAAAGTCTCCCATTGACCAGGTGCCATTTCTTTGTACACAAAAGAGGACTGAATCGGGGCTATGATTAATAGAGTAGGAAGGAGGCACAGTGTCCTTATTGCCTATCGGAGCCATTTTAAAGGAAATTAGAGTTTCCAGGGGAGTCAATTCACGTTTCTCAAAGTCATTTAAATTAGTTCCATCAAAGTTCCCTGAGATGCTATCATTCCAACGGCCAAAGAATAGTGCTCTAAGAGAGGCATAGCAAGCAGTCATTAAAGGTAAAGGGTGAATATACCATCCTAGCACCTTATTCCCATGTTGCGGTAAATGGGTGCAAATCCAGCAATTACTCTTATTAAAAATGGCATGCGATGAATTCATTATTGTCATTAAAGTGTTATTATGGTACTTTCGTCTATGCTGAGAGTCTCTAGGTGACAAAGTATGAAGGTGTACAGAGGGAGTCAAAGCAGTAGGTACAATTTCAATTGGCAGTAGAGGTTTTAGAGGGTAAATTTCTTCGAAGTACCAAAGTCACACAGCAGTAATTACACAAATTCCAATTACTATTAACACAACACAGCAATACGTTTTCGGGGCCCAGGCACATTGTTCGTTGTCCGAGTTGGTCACCCCCTTATTTATAAGTCCAATGCGAACAGCAGCGGTGGAGGTGGCAGGCATCATAGTTTCTCAATCGACGACCCCGATGTTCGTTGCTGGCGACACTACGGTCGCGCAACTTCTTAGTCCTTCCCCAACCCTAGCCAGCAGAATCCCTTTTTTCTTTTTGTTCAAAAAGAACTTTCTTTTACAAGAGAAAACTTCCAATCACTTCTTCTTTCCAAATGCACAGGAAAAACCTGTGCCGTAGTTCTATTTTCTTCGTCGAAGGTCGTACCTGGTGGTACCCAGTACTGTTTGATCCGGAAATAGGGTAACGTCACTTCCTGAGGGAAGCAACGTATCGGAGGCGACGGAAGTCGCAGAACTTGCAACAGTGTTTTCCGGAAGTGACCTTTTCAAAGAGTGCGGAGACGAAATGGACTGTTCCCCAAGCTCCACCGGCTCAGAGAAATTCTCCGACACACTCACAGCGCTGTTTGCTACTCCATGGTCAGAGATTGTAGCGTCAGCAAGGGGTTCTGCTTCTTCTGTAACGTATGGCATTGGGTGAGGAAGTTTCTTGACATGCGTCGCGTGGATCCAATGCTTCTTTCCAGCCACCCGCACTGCTGTCTGGGTGACCAACAGCACCTGGTAGGGTCCCTGCCAGCGAGGCGCGAGACAGGAAGACCTTTCGTAGGCCTTCACTAGGACCCAACTTCCAGGTTGAATATCGTGTCCTAGGCCCGTAAACCGTACAGGTAAAGCTGATTGGACCTGATGATAAATGAGATACAGATTTTTTGTCAACTGGTTACTGTAGTCTACAAGCAATACATTTTCAACCTCCTTCAGGGTTTTGGGCTTCGGAAGGCCCCAAATGTTAGCAGGTCTCCCCATCACTACCTCAAATGGAGAGAGCCCAGCATTAGTTTGAGGTGTGGTACGCATGGCTAACAATACAATAGGTAAGGCATCTGGCCATTTCAGTTTGGTGCCGGCACATGTTTTGGCAAGCTTGTTCTTTAGGATACCGTTATGTCTCTCTACCAACCCAGCACTTTTAGGATGCCTAGCTGAGTGAAATCGCTTTTCAATGTGTAACGCTGTGCATATCTGCAAAATTACTGCTGCAACAAAATGGGGACCGTTGTCCGACCAAATTACCCTTGGCAGCCCAAACCGTGGAAAGAATTCCTTTACCATAGTCTATGCAGTGGTCATGGCAGTGGCATCCTTAACGGGGAAAGCCTCAACCCATTTACTAAAAGCACAAATAATCACAAGAACGTATTTTAGATTGTTACACCGTTCCATCTCAATAAAATCAAAGTGGATGACCTCGAAGGGAACAGAAGGGGGGCCAAAACTACCCCTTGGAGTTACTGTCCCCTTCCCCACATTGTGCTGTAAGCAAATCATACAATTCTGAACATGTCGCTGTGCAATCTTCAAAATGTTATCATTCACCCAGGCTTGTTCTAACATTTTCGTGATCTGCTGAGCACACACATGCGTAGGGCCGTGTGCCATCGTAACCATTGCCAGGACATATGAATCGGGGAGCAACCATTTCCCTTTAGATGTGTCCACCCAACACCCATTGTCATCTAGTTTCCCCATTCCTTTGGGCCACTTTTTAGATTCTTCTATTGTGGCATCAGTTTGGATATCTCGCACAGACCCAATACCCTCATCCATTACATAGTCATCTTTTGTTTCCCTTGGAGCATACATGTCTGCGCTAAGGTCTGTGGCTGTTTGCCTGGCTATCTGGTCAGCAAAAGTGTTCCCTTTTCCCACATCATCTATGACCTTACGATGTGCTGCACATGTCATGATCGCTAACTGCCTAGGGAGTGAGAGTGCCGAGAGCAATTGCACTATCAGGGGACCATGCTGAATCTTGGTCCCATGTGAGGTTAGGAACCCTCTTTCCGACCAGAGCCTCCCAAAGTTGTGAGCCACCCCAAAGGCGTACTGGCTATCAGTATATATGTTTACTGTATGCCCTTCGGAGAGTTCACAAGCTCGGGTCAACGCTATAATCTCTGCGTCCTGCGCGGAGTTATGCGGAATTCTCTTAGTTTCAACGTAGTAACTGCATAGGCAGCTGTAGATGTACCATCTGGGAGTTTGAAGCAGGAGCCATCACAAAACAGCTCCCCTTCCGCATTGCCCAAAGGAGTATCTATAAGGTCTATCCTGCCCTTCGTTTCCTGTTCAGTAGTATACAGGCAGTCATGTAATTCTTCGTCACCGCAAACAGTATTTTGCGGGAAAGGTAGGAGTTCAGCCGGATAAAGAACACAACACCTCTTAATTTGAATGTGAGGGGCAAACAGAATTAATTCATACCTTGTCAGCCGTGCAGAGGTGAGGTGTTGCGTTTGGGTTTTATTCAATAGGACATCTACAGAGTGAGGTACCATCAAAATTAAATCATGGCCTAGGACCATCCCCTCACTCTGTTTTACAGACGCGGCAGCAGCAGCGACAGCTCGCAAACATCTTGGCAAAGCGTATGCGACAGGATCAAGGGCAGAAGAGTAGTAGCCGCACGGCCTATTCTTCCCTCCGTGTTCCTGTGTTAACACAGCCAAAGCACATCCATCACATTCATGCACAAACAACACAAAGGCCTTGTCATAATTTGGTGTACCCAGAACCGGTGCAGAGCATAACGCAGTTTTGAGAAGCTCAAATGATCGCTGATGTTCCGATTTCCATGGCAGTGGCAAAGAAATGCCCTTCTTTGTCAAAACCAACATCGGTTTTATCACTAGTGAGAAGTTCGGGATCCACATGCTACAGTAAGAAGCCATACCTATTAAGGCTCTGACTTCCTTCTGTGTATTTGGAACAGACATGCCAGAAATGTGTTTTGTTCTTTCAGGTGTCAATCTTCTCCCCTCCTTTGACAGGAGGTAGCTTAAATAGGCAACCTCCTGACAACAATATTGAAATTTTTTGAGCGAAGCTTTATGACCGTTTTTAGCCAGATGAACAAGCAACAATACAGTGCCTTCTTTACAAGCACTTTCAGAATCTGCAGCCAAAAGCAAGTCATCGACATACTGAAGCAGTGTACAAGTAGGTGGCAATTCAAGGGTATCAAGCTGCTCTTTCAAAGCTCTACTATAAATGCTTGGACTTTCAGTATACCCTTGAGGTGCACGAGTAAATGTGAACAAACGTCCCCCCAAGGTGAACGCGAACAAACATCTACTCTCCTTGTGTATAGGAATACTAAAGAAAGCATTCTTTAGATCCACAACACTAAGGTGCGTAGCTGTAGCAGGGATCATTGTTAGTATCGTTGTTACATCAGGCACAATTGGAAATTGTGGGGCGACAACTTTGTTAATAGCACGTAAATCAATTATAAAACGGTATGGGATTGCATTGTCACCTTTCTTGTATACAGGCAAAATCGGGCTGTTACATAAACTACATGCAATCTCTTCAATCACCCCTCGATGCACAAAATCGGAGACAATGCACTTCAAAGCACGCTCGCCCTCAACTGATATTTTATATTGCGGAATGCGTGGTAGTTTAACTCCATGTTTCAAAACTATTTTAACGGGTTCAATCTGTAGCACCCCAACATCATTGTCGTCGACCGCCCATAAACATTCCGGAACGACACTAAACTCAGGAGGCAATGGTCGAGTCAAAAACTGAGAATTGGGAAGTTGCTGTGGTGAAACCGTCAATCGCACTCCGTCAGAGGAACAATGAATTACTGCATTCAGTTTCTTCAACAAATTTAACCCCAGCAAATTCTCTCCATAGTTCGAAGTCAGGAGGAAGGGACAATGGTCCGTGAAGGTACCCAAAGAAATAGACACCGGCGAAGAAACCGGGCAAGCAATCGGTATGCCAGAAAACCCTACAGAAACATTTGTTTGTCCTGACAGCGGAATGTTTGGAACCCGGGAATGATCACTGGAGCACTTCTGTGCTCCAGTGTCTATCAAAAACGGATGTTTCCTATTCCCCACTAACAATTCAAAAAAGGGACCTTTCTGATTAACGGGAATAGGTGAAGGTTCCAAACCCTGCTTCGGGCAGTCCTAACAATATAAAATGTCGTCGGAAGGAAGCTCTTCAGAAAGGTAGGCAGCAGAAGGGTGATCAAATATGTTTCTTGTGTCCCCACTCGAAGTCTGATTTTCCTGTGAAAAAGGTTGCTGAGGATCTTGCGAGAACTGCCCTCTATCAGATCCCCCCGCTCCAGGGCGACCTCTAGGTCGTCTACCCATACTCTCAAATGCATTGTTTGACCTTTGGCGAAGGACGGGGCACTGTGCTCGCCAATGACCTTCCTGGCGGCAATAGGCACATTGATTAACATTCACAGGACCCAAAGGAGCGTTTCCTTTTGGGGCATGCTGACCTCTGGTCTGTGAAGTACCTCCTCTGGGATTTCTAACAATTTGTTGTAACAATACTTTAGTCTTCAAATCTCCTTTCCTCTTCTCTATTTTCTCTTTTTCATTATTAACACGGTTCTCATAATACTGAGCCATGTGCAAAACTTCAGATTGGGATTTCGCCTGCCAAGCGCTCTCAGAGGACATAATCTGTGACTGGATGTCGGGCAACAATCCACGTACACATTTGTCCACAAACAACCTTTTCCCAGACTATGTGCCCAGGTCCTGTCCAGTGAAGTCAGAGAATACCTGTTCGATTCTATTAAAGAACTCAGTGGCGCCTTCAGTTTTTCCTTGAACACAGGCCGTAAGCTTGTCCCAAATAATTATTTTCTCAGGAATTATGGTTTTCAATTTTGCAACAATTCTATCAGTCAAAGTAAGTATTACCTGAGGTGGTTTCTCACCAGCTGGTCTTTCCCCATCAAACCTAATCATGTTAGCCCATGTATCTCCCAACCCTGGCACATCGTCTATTGTTCGAACCTGCTTCCATAAATCTACGGGCAGGAGTACAGGGAATAGCAAGTCAATATCACTTAAGCTGAACACAGAGGACTGCAAAACGGACTCTATCTCTTTGTAGAATCCTGTCGGGTTTTTCCTAATATCGGGAATTGATTGTCTAATAGTGTTCACTTCCTGTCTTGAAAATGGGACGTGAACAAATTGCGATACATAATGTGCAGGGATGTCCACAGCGGGAGCACCAGTCCCAGCGTTAGCGGGAATCTCAACCTTTGGGACAAATGTCGGAGGAACCTCTCTCATAGGCAACTGAGATATAGGTAACTCTGACCGCTTACTAAGCAACAAGGCCAGGTCGAGCGCTAAGGCAGCTGAAGAAGTGTCGGGCGAAAAAGCCCTTTTACAAATACCCAATAACTCTATAGGACAACTAACCTTCTTCCTTACACATTCTTCCTGCAGATACTGTACCATTACCTGAATCACCTTCCTCTGCATTTCTACTGTATACTGACTATACGTGTCATATACTTCATCCGGCGGTATCGATGAATCCGAGATCCATCGAATCGCATCTTTGGTACAAATTCGTACTTCCTCAGGTGCCGATCTACGACACGGAAGGAACCGTTTCTGCACATACATACTGTCGTCTTCACCATCCTCATCCCGTAATTTCTCAAAGTCCCTCCTATACTCAAACAATCTCTCAACATGACCATGTACTTTCTCCTCTGTGTCCCTCAAAAGTGCTAAAGTATTTAGATCCCTCACCCCTTGTGGGAGATCCGTATTATGTAATCTACTCCACATTACACATAAATGAGTCCCCAAACCTTCCATAAAAACATTTTTCTCGGGAAAATTGCCCATATTTGATAATGTGGAAAAAACGTTAGCTTGATCGCCTCTCTCCATACAGTGCTTAGCCCATGCAAATAATTCCCGTTTCTTGTCTGCAGAAACAGTATCTTTGACCCCGCACCCCAATCAACTTCAGTCAATACAGAACCACTCGGGAGCGGAGGTGTGGGCAAATTCAATAAGGGTGCAACTATCGGCGCAAGAGGAAGGGGTGGTAGGATAGGGGGAGGAACAACAACTGGAGGAATAGGAACAGTAGGTTGTACAGGGGGAACAGGAGTAACGGCAGGAACAACAGCAGAAATGGGCAGAGCACCCGGGAGAGGATCATACGGAGGTGGCGCAGAGGCACCAGGCCTGCGTTCGTTTAACAATTTTTCAATAAATTCTTCAGAAGCATGAAAATCTTTAGAGGGATACATTTTCTGGATACCGAGTGAGAAAGCCCTATCCATATTTTTGACTGACTCCGAATGTTTTTCCTTATCATATAACAACGCCTTTTCGGCATTTGTTTTATGACGGCGTGCATGTTTATCCCTACTTTTAAGCTGCTGTACACCCTTCTTTTTTCCAATTCTGCAAAACATTGAATGCTGCAGGTCTGGCCTTCTTTTTTAGCAAGACCGATTCTAGGTATTCAATACGGGGGATCTCGAAACTACCATTGATTGGCCACTGAAATTCGGAGGCATGCCTGGTTTGTCTGTGCCAAATATCATTAAATACTATACTTCCAACCATACTTACAGTACATAGTACATGCCGGCGACCCCTCCTGTGGTGCCGTGCGGCTAAATTCCAAAGATTGTCGATCGCTGCGGAACAAAGCCCTAAAGCAGCTAGACAATTTCCAAGGCATTTCACAAAAAATTGGTGTTACCTGGTCAATAATTGTGTCTGCAGATACAATACGCCAAGTTCAAATTGTCAGGGTTAAATTAAGAGTCGGGTCATGACTGCACCTGACCAAACCTAAGGAGGACCGTACGGTTTACCAAAGAACTTACCTAATGAATTTTACCTCGTGTTTGGTGGTTTCGACAAATCTGCCCACCTCAAAAATAGACCCTCGTCAAGATGCCGTGTCAGACCACATGACTATCGTCCAAGGATCGGATCGTGCAGCGCTGCGGAGGTATCGCGTCTCGTTCATTCGGGCCCGCAGTATCACACCGTCCGATGCCAGTTCGATAGTCTGCGTCAATCTTCAATGATCCGGCATCAATCTTGAGGGTCCCTGTTCGGGCGCCAACTGTGGAAATAGAAAAATAATATGAGGCCGGGAAGCCCAGAAAGAAACACACCAACACAGGTTACAAAGAACATACAAGTGCTTTATTTAAAAGCTACAACAGTTACCAAAGTCAATTGACAAACGGACAGCTATTCGGCTCTCACAGTAACATAACGAACTTCAACGAGGGTTCGATGCGTTAGTGAGAGAGACCGAACATTGGAATACTTGGGTCTTTTATACAGTTTGTCCAGCCCTTGGCCAACCCTCTCGCGGGTTAACCATTCTGTGAGCCGGGCCGATGGGTTCCTTGCCAGGTCAATCCTTTAATATATGCATTTTGATTAGTTTCACTGATATAGTTGTACATTTACATATAGGTCAACGGTAGGACAAGGTCTCAGTTCGCGACCCCGACAAGTGGCCTGCAGGCATATTAATTATTCATGTGTACAGAGGTCACAACGGCCAGAGTCTTATTCAGAATGTCATTCGGCCTCCATTTTGATGTTCAGGGTGACTTCCATATAACAAGAGAACCTAAAATGGTGGCTTAATCCAAGATGGCAACTTACATTACTTTCTCTAAGGTCAAGACCTTGCCGTGGAGTTTGTTCACATACGATGTTTAGACAACTTGGCGTAGGCCAATACATATACAATTGTTACGATAGGAGGCATAATATTATTTCAATTCCGACATTGCTTGGATCTGGACAGTGGTGGTTTGTTGCCTCGCCAATCTTGTTCACTTCTCCTCTCTGTCTTCTCTTCTTTGTGCCTGCATGGAGGAGGCTCATATGTCTGGCTTGCTGTCCTGTGCAGACTCTGAGCCGCTCTTTCCGGGCCGGTTGTTGGTTTTCTGCCAGTCCCTTCTCCTCTTATCTGACTCCGGTACATATGGCAGACTGACTTGAAGTGATTGTCTCCCCCGCAGGCTGAACACTGCTGGCCTATGGCTGGGCATTGTCCTTCATGTGGGAACTCATACCCACATCGGTAACAGAATGGTTCTCCATTTCCTTTGGTTGTATTGTCCAGCCTATTGATGCCTTCACTCTTGCTGTGGGTGATCTATATTTCACCCAAACTTTCCACTTGGGATGCCAGTGCTGCATCCGAGCGAGCGAGGCACAGGATTTCTTCCATAGTTCCTGGTTTTTACAATAGTCTTTTCCTGAAATCAGCACACTCACAGCCTACTATGATTTGGGAGTGCAACGCCTCTTCATTTGAGTATTTATTGAAATCTCAGTGCTTCATCTTTAGTCTCAAACGCATCAAAAATGAGTGCATGGATTCTCCTTTGGTTTGCTCTGTTGTATGAAATATGTGTCTCTCGTAATCTACCTTTGTGTGTGGAGTGAAGTAGTCCATTAGCGTTGCCTTTAGGTTTGCATAGGTGTCTGTGGCACTTGAGGGAAGCTCATCTACGATGTCCATGACATTTGAGCCAATGGAGAGTGTCAGGAGGCTATGCTTCTTCTCCTCGTCTACAGGGCTTATCGCCTTTAAGCATACATCAAAATCACTCAACCAACCTTTCCAGCAAGGGCCCAGGTGTGAGGTCAAAGTTAGTGGGCAGTTGTGTGATTAAACTATCCTCCATCCTGATGTGCAGTGTCTGAGCTGGGGCTTACTGGGACAGTTATGAGTCATCTTCAGACATCTTGAGGTCTAATTAGTCCCCACAATGTATGCTCTGCTCAGGGTGCTGTGCAATGCTGATGATGCTGTCCCAATTTGCAATGACCTTCTAAGATGGTGTCACTTTGCGTGTGTCGTGGAGGAAGATCTTCTTGGTCACTGTGGTACACTTATGGCCTCTTTCTGTCTCATTTTGGATGAAAAGTGTGCTTCCCACCACGTATGGCTGCTCTGTTGTGTGTTTCCAGAGCGTGTCGGCCACGTGCGTTGGTTTCTCAATAGCCTTCTCTTCCAACCCTTCTTGACAAGTGCACTCCATGTCACCGTCGCCGGGGAACCTCAGCTAACACTCCTGGGGAATTATTGAACCTGAAAAATCGAAATTTGAAAAAAAAGAAGATAAAGAAAAATAGAGGAAATTTGCATAATATTGTTGGAAAGGACTGTTTCATTTGGCATTTTCATCGTGCAGCCATTTTTTGAGCTTTTTAATACCTGGAGCTGTGTTGCTCTTTTGAAAACACTAGTTTTTCCTCCTATTGCTGCTTATTTGACTGTTTTTGGCCCTTCCAAGATGGCCACCGTGGTTTTCTTTGTTGTGTAGACAGGCTGTGCTGAATCACCTATCCCTGTGCTGCACTCCCATTGGTTGCTGAGTGTTTTCTTTCATCCAATCAGGGACCGGTAGGCTTCAGCTGGCCCTCTCAGCAAGTCCCACTGGCTGGAACTGGTTTATTTCATCTGCTTCTCACTGGGAGTGAGGTCCTGTTTCCACCCTCCTGGCCATCTGTTGTTCTCCTGCACATGTGGAGTTTGTGCCTGGCTGCTGACCATTCCAGTAGGTAGGTGCACTTTCTGTGCATTGCTGCACCTCCTGGAGAATTATTGAACCTGAAAAATCTAAATTTGAAAAAAAAGAAGAAAAAGAAAAATAGAGGAAATTTGCATAATATTGTTGGAAAGGACTGCTTTATTTGGCATTTTCATTGTGCAGCCATTTTTTGAGATTTTTAATACCTGGAGCTGCGTTGCTATTTTGAAAGCACAAGTTTTTTCCTCCTACTGCAGCTTATTTGACTGTTTTTGGCCCTTCCAAGATGGCCGCCGTGGTTTTCTTTGTTGTGTAGACAGGCTGTGCTGAATCACCTCTCCCTGTGCTGCACTCCCATTGGTTGCTGACTGTTTTTTCCATCCAATCAGGGACCGGCAGGCTTCAGCCGGCCCTCTCAGCAAAGGACCACTTCCAAGGCCCACTTCCAAGGCCCCTGTCCGCTTCCGGAACGCTAATTGGGGTCCTCCCTGCACTTTAATCACAATGATGCGGCCACCTCTCTCCTCTAAGAAATCCGGACTGCCTTGACTTTGCCACCTCCAGAACTATGGGTTAGTTCCCTCCTTATGGACTCACTTCTACTGCCTTTGACTATCACTGCTCTTTCTGCTTGTTGCTCCCATGTTGTCATCCTGCTGCGCAGTGCTTCCTAAAACCCTTTGCCAACATCCGATTCCAAGATTGAACAAGTCAAATCTTGCTGTTTTTGCTTTGTGCTAAAAAGTCAAATCTTGCTGTTTTTGCTTTGTGCTAAAAGGTCATATCTTGCTGCCCATTGCAAAATTCTCTTTATTTTGCTTGTACACTGTTTCTTCTCTGTAACTTGCCAGCCCAGTGACCTCACCACTCTCTTTTGTCTCACACCTACCTGCCTTAGCCCCCCCAGAATCTCCATCCTCTCCTTACTTCCACCCCAATGGCACTTTCTGTTTCTCCTATCTTCTCAAACTACTTCTCCATTGACTATCCTTCCCTTCTCACTAAGTCTGGTAGGAAGAAGTTCAAAAAGGATATCTTGGCCTCTAATCCTGGTCTCCCTATCGCCGACACCTACTCCAATGCTTCTGCCAGACAGACCCTTACCGAAATCCTCTTTGTCGTTCCTTCGCCAGATCTATGGACTCCTCATATGGTCTCTGTGCTCTGCCCTATCTCCTCCTCTCCCATTAATGGTGGCACTCACTGGGAAGTTCTCATGGCTTCCTTCGACTCCTCTAAAGTCATCTTTAATGTCTACCTAAATGTCAATGTCATGGTCCAAGGCCCTCAGACCAATCTCCTCCTCTTTGATAGGCGCTTCCCTCGCCTCATCAATTTCCTCTCATCTCCTACTGTCCCCTCTTCTCCCCCCTTGGCTACCTTGCCCCTCTCTCCACCTCCTCCTCTGCCCCTCCTAGGGCTCTTTCTCCTCCGCAGGGCGTACCTCTGATCTGTACCCCTCCCCGGAAGGTCTTTAAGGCTAGCAACCTTCTTCATATTGCCAGTCTCAACTCTCGCTCTGCCATCAAACACTCCTCTGACATCTGCCATCTCCTTGAAAACTAGACCTTGATGGCCTTGGTCTTACTGAGACATGGTTCACGGCCAGCTCTGTTATGAGCTTTGACACTCTCCTCCCTGATGGCTACAAGATCCTCTCAGCACACAGATCCTCCCGATCCGGTGGGGGGGGTAGCCCTGATCTTTCCTGAGTGGATTCCTGCCTCTATCATTCCTACTCAGACCTACTTCTCGTTTGAATGTCTTGTCTGTAGGCTTTCTCTCTCACCTACCCGTTCACTTACTGTGGTTACCATCTACCGGCCTCCTGGTCAAATCACCTCATTTCTCTCTGAGTGGGCAGACCTCTCCTCCTCCCGCCTGGCCTCTACCACTAAACTCCTCCTCGGTGACCTAAATATACATTTAGACTCTCCTTGCTCCTCCTCTGTACTCTTCCGTGACCTCTGCGACTCCCTCTCCCTGTCCATCCTCCCCTCTGGCCCGACTCACTCTGCAGGGCACACACTCGATGTCTTGATCTCCTCTGACCTCCCGCTCTCCATCCCTCTGACCACTCCTCTCTCCTGGAGCGATCACTCCCTCCTCTCATCTCATCTCTCCCTCTCTTCCCTCCAAGCCAAGCCTACCCCAACACTGCCACCTACCTTCTCGGACATCTGGCCCATGAAGCGTGTGTCAGTTGAGGCTTTTGCCACCACTTTCTCTCCCCCCACCCTCCACCTTTGGCTGTCTCTCATCCTGATACAGCCCTGTCTCTGCTCTACTCTTCAATTTCTGATACGCTTGATGTTCTTGCCCCTGTCATGAGGATCCGTTTGAAGTCCAAAGCCAAGTTCGATTCCTGGTATGACTCTGGTCTAGCTACACTTAAACGTAAGTGTAGGGCAGCTGAGAGGAAATGGAGGACTTCCTGTTCATCCTCTGACAAACTTGCCTGTCGCCTGCTACAAAGGCAATACCGACTCTCTGTCCTCACCAAGAAGAGAGTCCATATTCAAACTCATGTCTCTGCGGCATCTAACAACTCGGCTGAAATCTTTAAAATCTGCAAGGAGCTGGCCAACCCTGCTGCAGTCTCTACCCCTCCTGTTGCCTCCCAGGCTCTTTGCAATGCCCTTGCCTCTCACTTCATTTCAAAAACCCAGGACATCATGTCCACATTCTCCACCCACACTCCTCCTCTTCCCTCTCCATCTGTGCTTGCTGACCCTCCTTTAGCCACCCTCCCACCATCCATCTTGTCCTTTCCACTTTTCACCCCTGACGAGGTTGCTGGACAAGTCGATCTATGAAAGCTTCTTCAAAACAGGTTCATCCCTGTTCCTCTAAAACCATCAAGGACCACATTGACACCCTCGCTCCGGCCCTTGCTGATTTTTGCAGCCACTCCTTTGCCTCTGGATCCTTCCCCTCCCCTCTGAAGCACTCCTTTGTGCATCCTCTTCTCAAGAAACCCACAGCTGATCCTTCTTGTCCAGCTAACTATCGCCCAATTTCCATTGCTCCCTTTCTTGGCAAACTCCTGGAAAAGTTGGCCATCTCTCAGCTTAACCTTCATTCCAATTCTGTTGGCTGTCTCCATGACCACCAGTCTGGCTTCTGAGCAGCCAGAAGCACGGAAACTGCTCTCCTAAACATCCGTGAAGATCTGTTCACCAACCTTGACTCTAACATTCCCTCTGTCCTCATCCTCCCTAATCTCTCTTCTGCCTTCGACGCGGTCAACCATACCATCCTGCTCAACCGTCTCCGTGAAAACCTGGGTATCACAGATCAGGCTCTGGTCTGGCTGACCTCTTTCCTCTCAGATCGACCCTCCCAGGTCCAACTTGGGTCCTTCCTTTCATCTATATTCCTCTCTACCTGTGGTGTTCCCCAGGGGTCTAACCTCTCGCCCTGGCTTTTCAACCAATACCTGGCAACTCTCGCCCACTGCATTGCCATTTTCTGCTCAAATTTCCAGTGCTACGCTGACGACACTCAACTCATTTTCAGGCTGCCCTCTGCAACCTCCTCTCCCTCTCGCATCTCTGATTGCCTAACTGCCATTCAAGATTGGTGTGCCGCCAATGATCTTTGTCTGAATGCCAGCAAGACGGAGATCCTCCTCATCGGCACACCTTCACCATCCTTTCCCCTCACTCTCTGGACGGCCTCCCTTGGCCCTCCTCCTACCCCCATCTGCGAGGCTAAGAACCTCGGGGTCATCTTTGACTCCACCCTTTCCTTCTCCGCCCACATCTCTGAGGTCTCTAAAAAGTCAAATTTCCTACTGCACCTCCTCAGAGGTACTCTGCCTTTCCTCTCCTTCCCCCAGAAGCTCATGGTATCTCAAGCTCTGGTTCTCTCTAGCTTGGACTATTGTCACATCCTCTTTCTAAATCTACCTGCCTCTACTCTCCGCCCTCTGCAACTAATCCAGAACAGGACTTCGAGACTTGTCCTTGACCTCAAGCCCTGGGATTGTATCTCTCCAGCTCTGAAATCTCTCCACTGGCTCCCAGTGGATGCAAGGATTACATTCAAAACCCTCTGCATTGTCTGCATCTGGCTTTCTGGGGCCTGGGTCCAAAATACCTTCAGCTATCCCTCCGCAAATACCTCCCCTCTCGAGCTCTTCGCTCCTCTACCTCCAACTCACTCAGGGTCAGTCGTTTTTCTAAGAAACGTGCTGGGGGTAGATATCTGTCTTAGGCTGGGGCCTCCCTCTGGAACAGCCTCCCTGCCACTCTTAAACGTGAGGAGAACCATCTCCCGTTCCAGAAACACCTCAAGACCTTCCTCTTTTCTTCTGCCTTTGCTCCCCCTCTCCCCTGCTGATCTGTTCTCTCTTGGAGCCGTGCACCTGGCCACCCTCTGTCTTTTGGGCCCAGGTACCTGCTCATCCTGCCACCCTCCCGCACTGCCTCCGGGCCACCCCTTGCACTGGGGTCTGTATCTTTATCCATACAGCCCCCCCTTTTTCTTCCTGCACTTATCGGACCTACCCTGTCTGCTGCCTTAAACCTAGCACTTGAAAATTGCTGGCTGCATTACCACTGTTTGTTGCCTTTATTATTTATTTATTGTTCTTTATCTGTTTCTCCTCTGCTTCGCACCTTCCACCTCTCGCCCCTTCCATGCACTTTTCCCCTCCCCCTCTCCCATGCACTTGCGCGTTCTCAATGTCACTGGTCCTAATAAGATCGCTGTTTTGTTCTCCCCGGTTCCCCTCCTTTGCCTTGTCGCGCTCTGAAACACTTGTGTACGAGCACGATAGAAATAAAATATCAATCAATCAAAAAACCCTCCTCACACTCGCAAGCTGGTGTCACAAAATAAACGCTCCCTCATAACAAAGTCTTCCCCATGAGAATATATTCTGAAATGGAATCTCCCCCTGTAAAATAAATAATCCCGCATTACACAAGATTAATTTCCTCTCGGTTTGAACCCTTCACCACGTGGCATTTTTTAAAACTGTGTCTCCACATTTCTAGGGAGGGTCTTGGAAAAGTCCTGTCAGGCAAGGGAAGTCCAAGTTGTGAAATATTGTTTAGCCATCACCTAGATAGAGAGAGACTCTGTAGAAGAATAACCTCTCCCCCTTGATGGGGGAAATTTTGTTGCAGAATACATTCTCCCACCTTGAAAGGTAAACTCTGTCAAATAATAAAACCTCTCCCTTGATGGGGAAGACACTGTATGGGAATGAGATCCCCCCCCCCCCTTGAAGAGGAGACACTGTATCAGAATAAACTCTCCCCCTTGAAGTCAGAAACTCTGTCACAGAATAAAACCTCTCGCCTGATGGGGAAGAAACTGTATCAGAATGTGATTTCTCCCTTGAAGAGGAGACACTTTGTCAGAATAAACTCTCCCCTTTGAAGCAGAGACTCTGTATCAGAACAAACTCTCCCCCTAGATGGGTTGAGACTATGTTGCAGAATAAATCCTCCCCTTGAATGGGAGAATCTGTAGCAGCATACACTCAACACCTTAAATAAGAGACTCTGTAGCAGAATAAACTCACCCCCTTGATGGGGCAAACTCTGTATCAGAATACACTCTCCCCCTTGAAGGGGAGACTCTGTATCAGGATAAACTTGGTGGAGACTCTGTAGCAGAATACACTCTCGCTCTTGAAATTGAAGAGGGAGACTCTGTATCAGAAAAACTCACTTCCTTGAAGTGGAGATTCTATAGCAGAACAACCACGCCATATTCGGGGGAGACTATATATCTCAATAAACTCTCTACCTTGAAGGTAAGACTATATCAGAATAGAATCTCCCTCTTGAATGGGAGACTTTGTAGCAGAATACACCCCCCCCCCCTTGATGGGGGAGACTCTATGGCTGAATACACTCTCCCCCTTGAATGGGGAGACTTTGTATTAGAATAAACTCTCGCCCTTGTAGGGGAGTCTCAATAGCTGAATAAGCTTTCCCTCTTGATGGGGGAGACTCTGTATCAGAATAAACTCTCCTCCTTGTAGGGGAGGCTCTATAGCTGAATAACCCCCCCCCCTCTTCATGGGGGAGACTCTGTTTCACAGAAAACTCTCCCCCTTGAAGGTGAGCCTCTATATCAGAATAAACTCCCCCCTTGAAGGGGGAGACTCTGAATCAGAATATACACTCCTTCTTGAATGGGAGAATCAGTATCAGAGTAAACTCTCCTCCTGGAAGGGTGATACTCTGTATCAGAATACATTTGTGGGAGACTCTGTAGCAGAATAAACTCTCTCCCTTGAAGCAGAGATTCTGTAGCAGAATACGCCCCCCCCCGTGTTGGGGGGGAAGACTATATATCAGAATAGACTCTCCCCTTGAAATGGAGACTTTGTAGCAGAATAAACTCTGTACCCCTCTTGAAGGGGGGAGACTCTGTATTAGAATAAACTCTCCCCCTTGAAGGGGGGAGACTCTGTATCAGATTACACACTCCTCCTTGAATTGGAGACTCTGTATCAGAATACACTCTCCATCCGTAAGGGGATACTCTATAGCTGAATAAAATATCCCCCTTGAATGGGACACTCAGTATCAGAAAAAAATCTCCTCCTTGTAGGGGAGACTCTATGGCCGTATTGGCGACATCAGGAGCAGAAAAGATACATATCTGGGTGTCCTCGCAAGGGGCATTTTCATACTCCATGCTACACCAGGAAGAACAAGTCCCTCCATACACTGTTAGACTTCACTTCCCCCAATTAACTCTGTGAGAACCGAAAGTATTTTTTGCAAGAGGTATCTTGTATTCCACGAAACATGGTGAAGAATGGGTATTGATTGCCCAGACAGAACACATCTTACGCAATTGTTCTCTGTGGAATTGAGATTTTTGCTGCCGCAAAAGTCTTTTATGCAGTGACAACGGAACAGAGCAAGTCAATCGTGACAACTTACTACACTTCTCTGTTGCTGAACCAATTAAGAAAAAGAATAGGATACTATCCTTGAAGAATATCCATCAGAATACTGTTTGTGAATAACCAATTAATGGGGTATACAAGAGTAAACTACTAAGTTGAAGAAATGTTGTCCTGAAGAAGGCCCTTATACCTATATCGGAAAGGACACCAGAGATGGTGTCTAATGTACTTTAAAGCTGAAACATTTCGATGATCTGGAAAAGCCTTCATTAACAAAAGTCGTTTTTTTTAATGTAAATAATCTGGTCACATTTCACATGTTTGTGATATCTACCCCTACGGCATTCGCTTGTTATTTTTGTTTGTGATTTATTTGCCAAAATGTTTTTTAGTAATTGTGAAACATGACAAAAGATGAAATTATATTGTCTAGTTTTCCCAATGTTTTACTTTATTGTGAATAATTAATGCATTTGTCTTATATGAGATATATGTATGGTCCCTCTACTTAATGTTTGTTCTATTGATGTTGCTATGAGCAAACAAAACATATTTGTATAAATATGAACATGTTTATTGTGTAAAAGCATCACCAATCTCGATGCTAACGGTCTAAAGAGGGGTAATCAATTTCTCACTTTTGTGTATGTACGAGTGAAGAGGAACACTGGGAAAGGACAATATACATAAAAGAAAATGTTTTTATATAGTGCCAAATTACAGGGGAAATTGATCCAAAACTCTTTGTAGTGTGGCGAGTCAGAAGAAGAATGGGACTCACGTTGGTAATTTTTAACTGTTTTATTTTAAATAATAAGAAAAATGCCTACCTAGCCCTACTACTAAGTGAATGTTCGCTACCTAACCAAACTAAATATGGGTGCTCTTCCGTCATCAAATGTCCTTTGAAAAAGGTCCTCAGTCCTTGTCTTGGAGCTTTATTTCAGGGGGTTTCTGATTGCAACAAGTCTGATTTTGCCACTAACTGAAAACAAGTCAGTAGAAACTATGTATCCTAGTTCACAGAATCTCTTTGATGGACTACTGTAGTTTGTGCTGTATTTTCATAGGCAGGCTATCCCTAAATCTGCAAGACCTATTCATGTTTTTCTTCTGACTTTCAGATGTAGTTTTTTACATTCCTTCCTTTCCTCTGTATATTAATCCTTTAGACTCTTCATACTTGACTCTCTTTAAGTTGGTGTTTGTTATACCCTTAACGATTGTGTGGCATCACCCGTCCTGTGGCCTCTCTACTTGTTTACCCTGTTCCTGTCTTTGATTGCTGAGATTGATACTTGAGCTTAAATCAGAGTGGTTTACAAAGTCTTCCAATGTCCATCCCTAATTATACTTGGTCGCTTTCTAGCTGCTTCCCAATCAATATATTTGTGCATTCTTAATGATGCACAGTCAATATAGGGGATGACCTTCTTTGGTATCTCCTAGCCCTTAGGTTTGTGCTTTATCACTGTCCCCTAATCAATATTGGTTACAAATCTCCTTGGTATCTTCCATTGTATACGATCAGGCTTTCTCAAGGCTTCAGAATCAATATTGGTTATAACTCTCCTTGGTATTGTCCAAAATCTATGCTCAGGCTTTCTCAAGGCTTTACATTTAATTTTGCCAACAACTGTCCTTGGTATCTCCCAATATATCTGCTTAGGCTTCTCCATGCCCTGTAATCACTGTTGCAACGTTGGCTTCTTCCTCCCCTTTCTCTGTTCCACACTGGTACCGTCACTTGAGGTGGGTGGATTGTTTGGGCTTGGTGTCAGGACGAGTCAGCATCCTCAACTCTCGGTCTCCCCTCTCTTCACTCCCCTGTGGAATCATTCTCGGCAGCTTAGTGGGTCTGCCTGTTCAGTGTAGGTTTGTCAACATGACGTTTCATTCTTTCCATTCCTTCTTGTTTCGGCTTTGCTGATCGGGCCTCGGGTCCACCACAACCTTTCCGTGGTCACGCCACCACATAGCATTGTCTCCAAGACTCTGTCCTGACAGCGGTTTCTCCACTGCTCTCTATGCTGGCCCTCTGACATCCTTCTCTGGTGTTATTTCATTTGCGGGCTGTCGCGGGCTCCACGGCTCCACACTGCTCTGCCCCACCAAGATGTTGCTACATCAGAGGGCTTCCCTGTGTATAGCTCTCTCTCTCTCTTCTTGATCCTTCCGTGACTGTTACATTGAAATTCACGTTTAAAGGGGAATTACGTTTTTCTTCAAGTTTTGTATTTGATCCAGCATTACCTGAAGCCAGACAAAAAGAAAGCACATTGCTTTTAATTGAAGGCAATCCCACATAGGCAGACAGTGTTGCTTCCATAGGGTGTTCCTTGTGGGAATGACAGTCCTTGTCCCTTTGAAGGAATCACACCCAGTGAGGTCCCACTTGCCTCCCTAGGGTGTCTTGTAGCACAAACTCAAGTCCCTAGCCACACAGTAGCCTGAAGGAAATTCAAACTCCCATCTGTGCGCAGCTCCCCCTCATCAGAATTTTATGGTTTATGCTATCCTTTTCCCCTCAAATGTCAACTTTGTGTTTTTCAACAGCCTTATTTTTCAGCTTTTGTGTGTGGATGTCTCTCCCTTGAATGTGCAATCAGTATGGGGCTTATAAGTTCCCCTCCTTGACCTGCAGTAAAGCAAGTGGTGGCTCATCCATAATGGGCGCGGGAGTGCGAACCCTCCAGAACCCTCGCTAATTATGGCAGAACCAACAAGCCAGTCCAGTGTAAGCACCAAGTACTCCCCTGGCTGTTTTATACAAATGTGGTTTCCCTTTGACAGTTTTTGTTCCTCAGCCTTCATGTCCAATATAATATGCAAATTGTTAAGATGGATTTCTGAACTCTGTCCTGGAGGGGCAGAGGTTCAGAAGGCCAGCCTAGTTTCTTGGAACAGGGTAGCCTCTGGACAAGCCAGACCAATCAGGGTAGCGGTGGCGGCAGTCAAGACTAGGTCTCAAGAGGGGTGAGGGTGACTGAAAGCCTGAAATGAGCACACAAAGCAAGGACACTTACAAATTACTCCAGGCAGATGTTATATTAAAAATATAGACACATTTATTACAAGGCCTTTGTAACATCGACCATAGTAAAGAATCACGATAAAACTCAAGTAAACCAACACATCACAATCAATACAATATATATATACAAGACTGAGGGGTCTAACCAGTTAGAAGCACGAAATATGCACACCACCTAGATGGGGAGGAAAACAGGCAGTGCAAGTAATCGTTAGGCCCAGTTCGACATCAGAGACCACCTAACTAGAAGGAAGTCCGAGCCTTACGAAGAGTGGAGCCTTGTGCTCAAAAGTACCTGCACACGCGGGTGCCAACGGGCCAAGGAGTGTCTATTTGGGGAAATCAGGCAGTTCATAGAGGTGAACAAACGATGGCGAACAGACCTCCGCTACTCAAGCACGGCCTCCACTTGTGAGCAGAAGCAGGGTGCGAGTACGGAGAAAGGGGTGCTGTTTTCAACAGCGGGGGAAAGCCACAGGCTCCTGCAGGAGGGAGACCAGTTCAGGGTATTGACTACTCACCAGTCCCCGATGCAGGCAGGCCCAGGCTTCTCCGGGTTAGTTTCTTTGCTGGCAGATTCAGATGTGATCAGAGGGACGTCTTGGCGCCGTGTAGATTCCGCGGCAGCAGAAGTCAGGGTCGAGTGTGTCCCAATTGCAGCGAACATGCACAGTTTGTCACCACAGCAGGGCAACTCGGCAGCCGCTTGTATTCCAGACCCAAAGTACATGTCTCACTTCAGACCTGGGAATGCCAAGTGTACGAATCGTGTGAGAGTGTCGAGGGCTCGGATTTCAGCAGCAGCCAGACGGCGGTAACAGAGCAAGGTTCCTGTGTAGGCTGGTCAGTCCACTGGATGGTCCAGGGACGCTTCCGAAGGCTTACGTACAGGAGTTGGTGAAGATGCCGAGAATAGTTGTTCCCACTATTCTAAAGGGTCGAAGCGCCAGTACAGGCCTTCTTGTACGATCAGAGGCAGAGGGGTCTCACAGGACGACAGCAGTGCAGGGTGCCAAACCTTCAGCGGGTCACCAGCGATTCCTCGACTCAGCTTCTTAGTTGCAGCATACTTGGCTCCTTATCCTTTGTTCGTGAGAACTCAGGAGATCGACCTGGTAATGGTGTTTCCAGCCTCCTCTTATCCAGAGTTCCCTTCGTGCCAAAATGGAGAGGACCCAATGAGAGATCTGCTCACAAAACGCTCACACCATACGTGGACCTATCACGACCACGGTGGTCCCAGGCATTCAAGACAGACTAGACTCTCTGGCACCCAGGATGTGTATTGGGAACAGACATCCCAGCCCACATCCTGGAGGCTCACACCAGGCCTGTAGAAGCCCGCGAAAGCATATGTGTTTCGTGGGAAAATACATGCCCAAATAAGGATGGCCCCGTGTCCGCTCGACCTGGGGAAGGTGAAGGGGCAAGACGGTCAGCGGACAGGACAAAGAACCTTGTGGTCTGCCCATTTTGGAATCCAGGCCACCCATTTTGGCCAAACTCGAGAAGCGTGCTTAACAGGGCAAAAGGGAGTTCAAAACACAAAGAAACGATCGCTGCCACCAGTCCCGTCCCTGACATACTTGCACAGTTCTTTATAAATCCATCAAGAGTTTCTAGCGCATTGTAGAATGACTAGAGACCCAAGAATGCAGTAACTTAGCTTACAGTGCCCTCTTGTGCCATGTTGCGCAAAAGCTGCAACATGAGAAAAGAACTACAGAAAACAACGTTTCCCGGTACTGACTGTCTTAAGGGCATGTCAGTTACCCCGTAAGAATGGAGCGAAAGCCCAGAGGAGTGCGGCGGAAGGCTGCGCTTCTCTTGCAAAGTCTAGATCAGGGTGTAAAACAGCAAAATGTTTGGGGGTTGCCACATGGAAGGAAAATTACCTACACTATGAAATCTTTCCTAACACAAATCTATGGGCATTTTGCTTCCCCAGCTTGGCTTGGCCCATTGGGAATTTAGGATGTGGAACTGCACGTGAATGGGGGCACACCCACAGTTCCACTCACATAAGATCAAAACTACAAAATAGGACAAATACGACCAAAGGCTGTAATTATACATACAAGAAACAGATGTCACTCTGCAATTTCACTTTTTATATTTTACCCCTATACTGTCCCTCCCCCCTGTATGCTGTCCCTCCTCCCCCTCTTGTGCTGTCCTTCCACCCCTTGCTCTTTTCCTCATCCCCACCTCTTGAACTGTCACTCCTTACCCCTTGCTCTGTTCACCCCCTCCCTCCTCCATCCTTGCACTGTCCCTCCTCCCCAACCCTTGCACAGTTGCTCCTTTCCTCTGTACTGTCCCTCCTACCCCTTTGCACTGTCCCTCCTCTCCCCCTTGTACTATCCTTCCCCCTTGCACTGTCCCTCCTTCCCTTTTGCATTGTCTCTCCTCTCTTGCTACTTCCTCCTCGCACTGTCCCTTCTTCCTTACCTTGTGCTGTTGCTCCTACCCACATGCGATGTCGCTCCTCTTCTGATGTGCTGTTGCTCCTGCCAGCTTGTGCTGTCGCTCCTCCCACCTTGTGCTGTTGGTCTTTCCCCCTTTCATTTTCACTTCTTCCCCATCTAGCGATGTCGCTCCGTCAACTGTCGCGCTGTCATTCCATCCGACATTGCAATGTTGATCAGCCCCCTGTGTGCTGTTGCTCTGTCCGCAATTACCCTGTCACTCCTTCCACCTATTTGCACTTTCACTCCTTCATTCACATGTTGTACTATGCTCCTGTGTACTGGTGCTGGCTTACCTTTCAGCTTATGGATATTTGTATTCTTCCTTTTGATGCCATTTATTTCTTATTCTTCCCCACAAAGCCCCCAACCCCCAGCATTGGCCGTCATTCCCTTCGATGCTTCCATCCTCTCTCGGTTGTCATTCCTCATTCCTTTCCTCCATGCTAAATGCTATAAACAACTGCAAATGTCAAAACTATTGGGTTTGCCAATGCTTGTTTTACTGGGCATCTTTGTCAAGGCAAACATGATGTGTTTTTGCGTTGCTAGATCAGCATTTTGTTGCAGCCAGTCTTGCTATATATTACTGTGACATGACATTTCTACTGGACATTATCATAAAGCAAGCATGATGTGTTATTACATGGATATACTGGCATGTTGGTGCAGCCAGTTTTGACATGTTTTCATATTGTGGCATGGCATTTATAATGGCAAAGCCAACAGGAGTATGCTCTTATGTGGGAATACTACCCTATATTGCCAGAACTAGCATGGACATGTTTTCTTATAGTATTGTAACAGAAGTTATGCACAAAGCAAACAGGAATATTTTAAAGTAATTGAAAACTTGCATACATAAATGTATGGGAACAACCGGGAGGAACCCCCTCCCCTTGATTCATTCAGGGTCCCTCCCAAAGCTCACACTGCCGGTGACTCAAATCTATTTGTTTTTTTTCATGTGTTAGCCTACAAAACCAATTACAAACTGTCTGCCTTTTCAACCAATTTTCCACTTAAAGTATGCTTTAAAATGCAGAATCTGCACGACCCTACCTTTGATTTGTTCATGGGTCCGCCCAAAGCTCCGTCACTCCTGCATGTTTGTATGAAGTATTTACACCCCTCCAATAAAATAATTCACCAGCCACCACTGAGTATATCACTGCCTTTATGGCACTCTCAAGCAAGAACACGCAGGCAGCCATACTGTTATTTCACAGCAGTACAGTGCCTAGGTAGAGTTGCCAGCGACACAACAAACGGTCATTTAGACAGGCCTGTGGCATGTGCAAAATTGTAAAAGCCAAGCAAACGTGTCCTTTGCGTTACTTTACTGTTCTGTGAAAATACTGTCTGACTGTTAAACGCGCAAAGATATCCAGTGCACTGGGTATTTGTGCAAGTATATCAGTACAAATGTATTTCAAAATATGCTCAAAGTTGGGCCAGTGTTCTTTCGCTATATTAACAAAATATATATAATCAAACTGACATCAATTACTCAGTAAAGCCCTTCCCAAAGCTAGATGTATGCACAATAAATAAATGCAACACAATTAAATAAAATGAATGCTGTGAGAAGAGCTTTGGAATCACACCAATGTTAAAAGGCACCATGCAAATGCCCCAACACATAACATAACATTCAGCAATGTAATTGTGTTAATTACAGGAGTGTAATGATAACATCATTTTTTTTAATTGTCTGTATAGTTGTATTAATATTTTACACAAAACATACAAAAGCCATTTATCAACATAATACATAGATAAAATAGTATTTGTTTCTCATTTTTCTCTTCCTTTCCTTTCATCATAATCCATAAATCGGGATAATGCATCAATTTAGAACTATCTTCATAATATAAACCATGTTTCTCACAGAACCAAAGCAATTCCTCAAATAGTTCATTGTACTAAGCCCCAGCTTGGTGCAATAGCATGGCCTGATACACAGGTTTGAATCCTGCCTCAGGAATTTAAAAGAATGCAAGTGTATATATTTGAATATAGACATGCAAATAAAAAAAATAAAATCAGGCTGGTTAATTAATTTTGCAGGGGGCACGAAAGTATTCCTCCTCCGGAGATTCTATTCAGAATAAAGTCTGCGGGGAAGAAAAATAAATTGTTGTGGGGAGAGTCCATGTAGGGGCGAATGTATTTTGCGCCACCGGCAGCCACAGCAAGGCTAGAGGAAAGTCCCTAAACCGTCATTCACTGTTGTCTAACATCTAGCGCGTCAAACTGCAAGTGATAATTAAGGATGAGACTGGAGGGGTGAGCTATCCAGGGTCTTCTGTATACAGGAATAAAGTTGTATCTGGTATTCTTCAATCTCTATCCTTTGTGACAGATGTTTTCGTCTGTGAATGAGTAGAGAGTTGCATGGGTACCTGTACATTTTTAGCTATGAAGAGTTTTGTATGGCTTTAGTATTTGTTAAGAGGGCACACTTTCAGTCAGATACCCAGGAACCCTATCTTAATTAGGGTACATAGCCCATATGACTTTCACTTTTAACAGCATGTTTAAGTCTCTCCCAAGTTCTACAGTGATGTTACTGACACTGCACTGCTGACTAGATTAAATTAAATGCAAACTTTCAACCACTAAGCATGTTCGGCACAAGCAACATGTGCTGCTACTTGGACTCTTTTTCACTTTTGCATCATGTACACTAAACTAGGATTACTCTCCCAACAACCCTTCGGGACATTCCAAAAATGTTTTCATCTCTATAGTGACTTCAGTTGGATCAGGCTTAAAAAAACACCAAACATGCCTTCTTTGACTACTGAGTTGCAGGGGTGTGAGAAGTTATTTTTTTTCCACCAGCATGAGTGTGTGAATTTGCCAACTTGCAGGTACACAATATACTGCTTTCTTCCCAGTTATGTTGACGGTAGAATTTTTGGCCTGCAATTTTCCTTTTCTTTCCTTTAAATTCCCCACCAATAATTCACTTTGCAGCTAAAAATCATCACACAGATATTACCGTAGGTCTGTCATGTTGGCCTTAGCAGGTGGCCTTCTCTTTCTCATGTGGAAGGAAGGAGGTCTCTCATGTGTATAATAACTTGGAGAAAATAAATGGGAAGATGCAGGAAATTCAATTCCAATTTTTATTTCCCATCTGTACATTATTTTAGTAATATGTGCATTCATTTATTTATCTACAACTTGTTTCTTCTTCAACCCTTTGGGCTGTGAGAAGAATTAAAGAAAGAACTGGAAGAACTGTGCAAGGATGAAATAATCAAGCCCATAAAGTCATCAGAATGGCTAGCTCTCAAAGCCATCATAAGAATACCGAACAAATAGCATTTGCATGTGTGTCGACCTCAGTAACCTCAATTTGAACATCAAGCTTGAATGCAACTCAGATAAATATAAATCAATTGCTGTTGATGATGGAATCATCCACTTTCATCCCAGTATTGGAAATATCCTTTGATTAGTGCCAATCGATCTCTGGAAACAGTCCAGACCATTGACATTCTTTGACAGGAACAAGGGACATAGAGACATTGACAGATGACTTTCGGCGTAGCCTTTGCTGACTGATATTTCAGCATCTAATGGAAAAGTGGTTTGGAGAAATAGAGGCTATGTACTTTTTCCAGGATAATGTCTTACTTGTTGGAAAAACTGAAGAACGCAATGTCTGACAAGACGAAGTACTTAGAATTATTAGGGCAATGCACCTTACTCTAAAGCTAGAAACATGATGCATGAAAGTTGAATACCTGGGCCCCGCAATCTGCTGAAAAGGCATAAAATAGAAAAGGATCTTGAAAGACATCCTTCTGTTGGGAAGGAGCTAGCGCCTTCCTTCATTCCAAAGTGCTTTAGAATCAGGCAATACTTCTGTTGACTTCTTCTAGGCACTACAAGAAACCGGGGGGGAGGAAGGGTACTGAGGAAGCTTTTTCATGCAAATATAATCATATACACAGACATGGGCAGGCACTATGAGAAGGCAGTTATTATTTATATATAAGGTGCAAATGACTATTAGCTGAATACATTTATTTTAAAAATCTCAAAGCAGGCTCTCTGCCAAAAGGAATGTGTTCTGCACTAAAAATGGCAGAGCACACAAAGTGGCTCACTGGTTGTCTGCTGTCTGTCAAAATCCCATGCATGCTAAAATAAGATTTTACCTACTCATGCACAACATACAGAATTGAAAATGAGATTATAAAACCAGATAAAAATATGAGTAAGATGAGTGGAGTATGAATGTTTAGTTTCTCCTGGGGCTAGACATCAAGGTTTGTAAAAGTCAGTAGGGCTGCAGTGTGTATCTATGTAAGGTAGTGATATGTAAAGGAGCATGTCCTTAATAGAAAGCGTCGACCATGAAGTAAGACTGGAGCATCCCTTGTATTCAAGCAGGGCGAGTTGGGATAAAAGCCATGCCGATATACAGAGATGCCACTACAGCAAGTTAAGAGTATATAAGCTCCTGTATGGCTCCAGTTTGCAGGAGAATGGGACGGTTGAGGGACAGAAGAGACCGTTCAGGCAGCAGAGTTATTTGCTCCTATCCTAATTTCTGTGAAGTTAACATTTGCTATCCTTGCAAGATAGACTCTTGGCCTTATTTACCTAGAGGGGTGCATTTACTCTGCTGTGAGCGTGATTAGTGACACTGTTATGTTGGAACATCAGTCCGTAGCGATTTTAGCCTCATGACTTGAACTTTTCCAACCTAAGATTTTGTCTGTATGGCCTTATGTGAAGTGGAAGTCCGGGGATACTAGGAATCACTGCGTGCTTCTCACTTTTCTGGCTGAAACAGACCAGCTAGTCAGAGGAAGAAACGTCATGTCTATCGTTGAGGGAGAGTATGAAGACTTCCCTCTCTGTTTGACCATGGGATCAGACGTATTAACAACCAAGGGTGCCTTTCTGTTGAGTGCATCCTACATTCTGCTAAAAAAAAGTGAAGAGCAAGATTTGGAATTGCCTTAAGTTTGAAGATATTCATTACTAAAGACTTTTTGGTTCAGATACAGGGATCCTGTGCATGAAGGAATGAACAAGATCCACCTTGAGCACAAGACAAATGTCTGCCCCTGAAGAATGTCCAGTTATTTTTAACACTTAGGACAGAAACTTATATAAGTCTGGCTTTGTCAACATAGTGGGTAACAGGAAAAATTAAGTTGCCACTTTGTTTCATCGAGTATTGTGGACTTGATTTTGTGTTGTGGAATAATTTTATGATTGTATACTGCTATGTTGTGTATATGTGTTTTTTAATGCTTTGATACTTGTGCTTTGATATGAAGATGAATTAAAAATGATATTTTATGAAACACCTTCTTGCATTTGAAATACACTATGTGCAGCCTATATTTTTTAAGAGGTTGCTTAAGTAGGAATCTATTTTAGAGTACACATTGTGTCATTGAGATGATGTATGTCCTTCCTTTTGTTGATTATATACTTCTAAAGTACCCACATCCCATAAATGAGGACCAACTTTGCTCCTTTGAAGGTATGACTAAGTTCTTTTCCAAGTGTATTCAGAATTTTGCTGTGCAGTAGTTTGTTTAATAAAGACATACATTAATGAAAGTATGTGAGAAAGGATGAGGGGTATATATTTGTTTCTTTGCAGGATAGATCAGAATTAATCCCATATTAACTGCAGCATTAACCTCCCCACCCTAACAACACTGTGCAACCTCCTAGCACTAGTTTCTTTTTCTAGTGGGGTTTTATTAGGTTGCACCTTCCCATGATTTTCCAAAGACAATCTTGTTCTGAGACATAATACATGGCACTTGCAAAGAGAATGAGACCTTTAGGCTCTATCACCTCAGGGCTTATGGGAGCAAGGCCATGGGCCGAAGCCAAGGTGAATAAACTAGCATGAACTGGACTACACAGTTGACTGTTCTAAGAGAGTGGATGGTGTCATGGGGTGGAGGAGCTATGCAGCTCAGCTGAAGGGATGCCAGTGGAAGCCTCCTCTCGAAAGGAGTCTCTGCTTGACCAGAAGTGACTCATTAAATGTCCCTTCCATTCCTAAACAATAACGACGGGCTCATGTTCTGAATGAATTAGCTAATTTTTTTGCAGGAGGAGGGAAAACATGCCAGAAGGCCTGATGGGAGGTTTTCTCAAACCTTCTTTTGTCCAGTGACCAGAGATTGATAAAGGTAACTGGTCTGGAGGGCGGGTCAGGTCAGTTAGGTGGATTTCAGTTACAGGAAGGATGCTGTGCTCCTTGATTTACAAGCCAATGAATGAATATATAATGCTTTCTATCAATATAAATTGCGAGGGAGCCTGTTTCTCTGACAGTTGAAAAGAGGCTACAAATGAGGGAATTGCTGAAGAAAAAAGTGAAGTATACATATTCTGAAGCTTGCCAGAAGGCACCTAATAAGGTAAAGTTGGACATCAACAGAGTACCAACTATGAACATTTTCATGAATAAGTCACATTCTAAAATCATTGCGGACACAAGTGATAAGTCTCTTGGTGGCATATTAAGCAAGATACAAGAAGGTTGGTGGTGACCTTTGCATTTGCATCCCAGACCCATTGAGAACCAGAACTTAATTATGCTATAGTGAAGAAAGATGTTTTGAAAATAAATTGATGCCAGAAACAATCCCAGACCCTAACTTGGGGTCTTATAGTAACCATCAGAAGAGGTCCTTAACTGCTGAGCTTTAATCAAGTCTATGGAAAAAGGATGAACATACTCGTCCCTAGCACTTACCTCTGAAACACATGTTCTGCATGAAAGTTATCTTCATGGTCTCTCTGCGAATTTGATGATGGATGGTGAAAATCATGATGTATAATGCCAACGTAATTTATGTTCGTAGGAAGAACAACTGGATGGATGACTGTTTGTCCAGACTGCCAGTCAAATCAAACCAAAAAGAATTTGATGATGTTCCAAATGAATACAACAAAGACGTTTCGTTGATCACTGGTGTAGCATGGGCCCCTGCATTCCCTGTGTTGCAGGGGACAACAGGGCTAGACGGGCTCCCATTGTGGCCAGTGACACCACATGGGCTGTGGGCCCTCTGCTATACCAGTATCCCCATAAAGCATTCAGATCGTTATTGCTGTTGTTGTTGGTTTGAACATATTGTGTGCAACTTCTAAGGAAATGTGGGCATGCTTCAATGAAATTGAGAAAGCACACCCTCATTTCCCTAGAAATAAAACCAAAGCACATGGAAACCTACGACATTGTAATAGAGTCTCCCTGCAGAAGCCCAACCTGAGAAAATCACCAAAGCAGGAAATGTGAGCTTGAAGTTAAGTAAAACAAAAAAGGGTATTTGTGAATTAATTTTTGAATGGGTAATAATGTTTATGCATGCAGGACATCCTTATCCCAATAGGGGGAGTCTCTCATCATGAGGCTTCGCTTATTAAGAAACATTAGGCACTTCATCCGGGCCCCTTACTTTAACCCTCTTGATTGTACCATCCTCAGGTAAGGAAGTAACTGCAATGATGTTGACTCGCTGTCACGCTTTAGCACAGTATTGGAATTGGAACTTGGAAACCGTAGCATTGTATTAGATCTTTCTAGTGATTGCCAAATTACTACATTGCAACTGTGACCCAGAGTTTACATTCATATCCTGCAACTGTCTGCTTTACTTTGCCAAATTCTTTTTAGCTTTGTTTACGTACTGCAACATTTTGCCCATTTGGAGTGTCATTCTGCATACACGGGTGTTGGAGGATTGTTTAAACTCCAACACACTGCATAAACTAGAATTGCTACCTGCTATTTTGTGACCATGCTCACCTTTCAAGAACTGCTACGTTCCGTTTTGCCAGCAAGCCGTGATTTTCAGGCTGCACGCACTACTCAAAGTCGCGTATTAATAAACGTGAGGCGCTTCAGCGCCGGCGCTTCAGCGACTAGCCGGTCTGCACTGGTCCACGCCAGACATCGACGTGCGGTACAAAACTCTTCCAAACACCGACTCCCCCCCGCTATACCCACTGGTTGGCGGAATAAGTTATGGGCTATCTTAAAACCTGCCATCTCCTCACAGAGTCAAAACGACTACTTTATACTTCCTTAGTCATGAAATTCATAGAAACTAATCATGACATACTCCAATCCACTTCCACAACAAACTTATTGGACCCTACACCATACGTCTGCCCCAGTTCTTCCATCCCAGAGATTGGACATATCACAAGCCCATTTAACTCAAATTGACCTTCTGTTAAGTTGTGTGTCCCTAGGACGAGGCGTACCTGTATCTCCAGGAGTCTTGCGTGCCGAGGTAGCCAGGTCGTGGTAGATGTAGACTGGTAGCTGATGAAGTAAGTGACGCAAAGAACCGACCCCGGACCCGTCCTGTAATACAGGATTGAACTGGGGCCAGCTCCTGACGCCACGGATGACACTTCCCAATATTAACGTGGCGCCAGAACAGTGCAAGCACTGATCGGGAAGGTCGTAGATGTTACTGGCAAATACTGGCAAAGGATCCAAAACAGCTTTCCAGGATGGTGTAGGTTCGAGGTAGCCAGTACAGGTAAGCAGAAAGTTCAAGGTACCAAAATGATTAGCAGCAAGTCCAAGGTACCAAGGTAGTAGGAAGTACAGGGATCCAAAGAAGCCGGAGAAGCGGGCCAGGACCAGAGGAACCCCAGCACAGGCGGGCAACTCAGGCAAAAGAAGGAGCAGGAGGGAACCAGGAGGAAGGGACCAGATAACACAGGAGAACAGGAATGGGGAGGGAAGAGAGCAGCCTGATCAGAAGAGGAAAAGGAAGGACCCAACCCTGGACCAGGATCAAGACCCAGAACCCCAGAATCAGGAAGCGAAGCGGAAGGGAACCAACCGCGTTGAGACGCGATGAAGAACTGAATCGGATCGCTTAAGTAGCGGTCCTGTGTGAAACCGAGGCTTGGACCGCGCTGCAATGCGCATGCGCGAATGGATGCCGCTGCGCGAACGAGTCTTGGAACGCAAATTCGCTCGAACAGTTACGCGAACGGCACCCGTGCTCTACACGGGTCAGGACAGAGTAACTCCGCCGGGGAAATGTGCCCAGAGCGGTGCGACGTCTCCACAGCCTGAGACGTGGGTACAACTGCCAGGAACCCGCACGCCCCCTAGAGCCTCGTCGCCCCGCACAAGTAGGTGTTCTAACACTATGCTCCCCACCAGAAAGACCCGGGGCACCCGGTTTCCAGGGATTCCTACGAAAAAATTCCCGCAGTAAGCTGGGGGCATGAACGTTATCACAAGGCTCCCAAGTACGAATACAAGCAGGGTAACCCTTCCAGTCCACCAAAAATTGAAGCCTACCCCGGAAGAAACGGGAGTCACAAATCTCCTGCACCTCAAACTCCTGAGTACCCCCAACATCTATAGCCGCAGGTCGGGAATGTGAACGACCGTACGGATCAGACCGGAATGGCTTAAAGAGGGACACGTGAAAGACGGGGTGAATCCGCCAGGACTGCGGCAGATCCAACTTGAATGCCACAGAGGAAATCCGTCTGATCACCCGGAAGGGCCCCAGAAAACGGGGTGCTAATTTAGTCGGGAGATTGTGCACTGGTAAATTCTTAGAAGAGAGCCACACCATGTCTCCAACCTGGAATGCTGGCTCACAACTCCTTCTCCTGTCCGCCTGTGCCTTTATACTCTCACATGCCTTAGCAAGGGCTCCCGTGACCTGGATCTGATTCTTCTGTATGTCTGCAACCATCTGATCCGCAGAAGGAACCGTACTGGAAGGGACAGGATGAAATGGAATCAACTTGGGATGAAGACCTGAGGAACAGTAAAAAGGACTCATTCCAGTGGCAGAGTGTTTAGAGTTGTTATAAGCCACCTCCGCTAGGTCCAGATGTTTTGCCCAGTTGGATTGAGAAGCATTAGAAAAACAGCGTAAGTATTGCTCCAAAGTCTGATTAGTTCGCTCCGTCAGGCCATTGGATTGGGGATGATAGCCGGAACTGAGAGCACGCTGGATTCCCAAGTGATGACAAAGCTGCTTCCAAAAGGCAGAAATGAACTGAGATCCACGATCTGAAATAATCTTCTCTGGAAGTCCATGCAAGCGATAAATGGAATGAAAAAAGGCCTGGGCCATACTACCGGCTGAAGGCACCGTTAGGAATGGAATGAAATGGGCTAACTTAGAAAAACAATCGATGACCACCATAATGCAAGTATATCCTTCCGAGGGAGGAAGGTCCACAATAAAATCGGTGGCAATAGTATGCCAAGGATATGGTGCTCTCTCGGTGGGTTGTAGAAGTCCAATAGGTCTCTTTCGTGGTATCTTGACCTGAGCACACACTGGGCAACATTCCACATACTCTCTTGTCTGCCTAGCCCATCCTGGCCACCAAAATTGACGAGAAATCAGTTCCTGAGTGGATCGAATGCCGCGATGCCCCCCAATCCTAGAATCGTGTAAAGCTTGCAGGACGGCAGTCCGAAGTACCTCCGTGGGAAGATATAACCGTTTGTGAAAGAAGAGTAGACCACCGTTCTCCCTTACGAGAGGGTGTTGTAGAAGTGAGGAATACTTGGGATCCTTTAAAGTGTCCTGTAGGATGGTATCCAAGCATTGAGATGTAACCAACAAGAAGTGTTTAGAAGGAAGTATTTGTTGAGCTCGATGATCTAGTTCAACGTCGTTCTCTAGAGAGCGAGAGAGGGCGTCAGCCTTCAGGTTGCGTGACTGAGGAATGTAAGAAATCGTGAAATCAAATTGGGAAAAGAACAAGGCCCAACGAGCCAAACGAGAAGTACGACACTGTAGGGAGCGTAGGTACTGTAGGTTCCGGTGATCAGTGCGTACTTCTACTGAGAATCTTCCCCCCAGAAGATGGTGACGCCATTCCTCAAATGCAACCTTTATGGCCAAAAGCTCCTTTTCAATGATTGCATAATTTCGTTCACTGGATGTCAACTTCCGGGAATAATAGGCAACAGGAACCTCCAACCCTGTCCGTGGATCGTCTTGAAGTAGGACAGCCCCAACAGCAAAATCGGAAGCATCTGCCTCCACAATGAATGGCCTGTTCTCATCAGGATGATGTAAAATCGGGGAAGTACTGTATGCCTCCTTAAGTTTCTTGAAAGCACTGGTCGCTACTGAATTCCATATGAATGGAGTCTTGTTGCTAGTCAAATCTGACAAGGGAGCGGTTACTTCAGAATAGGCAGGTATGAAGCGCCGGTAGAAGTTGGCGAATCCTAAGAAACGCTGAAGAGATTTCAAATCATAAGGCTGTCTCCATTCCTGAATCGCCCGTACCTTAGCAGGATCCATGTGTATTCCGGTTTCACTAATGACATATCCAAGAAATTCGATACTACTCTGATGAAAGTGACATTTCTCGGCCTTGGCATATAAGTGATTCTGGTGTAACCGCCCAAGGACCTCCTTCACATGACGTAGATGTTCCTCCTTCTCTTTGGAGAATATCAATATATCGTCGAGATATACCCATACGGTTACTCCAATCAAATCCGAGAATATGTCGTCCATAAGGCGTTGAAAAACGGCCGGAGCGTTGCACAAACCAAACGGCATTACATGATACTCAAAATGCCCTGCTGGGGTTTTAAAGGCCGTCTTCCATTCATCGCCGGGTTTGATACGTACTAAATGGTATGCCCCTCGGAGATCTAGTTTGGAAAATATTCGGGCATTCCGTAAAGATTCCATAATGTTGCGTATCAAAGGCAACGGATATCGATCCTTTCGTGTGATGTCATTTAACTGTCTATAATCCACACAGGGCCGTAAAGTGCCCTCCTTCTTTTTCACAAAGAACAAAGGAAATCCCGCAGGTGACTTAGAAGGTGTTATATAACCCTTCTGAAGGCAGTCATCCAAGTATTCTTGCAGAACCTCCTTTTCATGGGGTGATAAGGAATACAATTTGCCATGGGGAATTACTGCATTGGGCAGTAGTTCTATGGCACAATCAAAGACTCTGTGAGGTGGCAAAGGAATGGTACCGGGTTCAGAAAAGACCTCATGATACTCATTGTAGTCGGAAGGTACCGAAGACAAGGTACACACTTGGAGCAGTCCTGATCCTTCCGTCTGAGTGGCAATGGTGGAAGAGCTGGTACTAGGTCCGAAGGTACAACACTCCCGACCACATCGATTGGAAGCGAAGGTCAAGGTACGGGAAGCCCAGTCAATCATGGGGTTATGATGTAATAGCCACGGTAACCCCAGAATTATCGGGTATGAGGGTGACTTAATCACATCAAGAGAAATCAATTCACGGTGTTCCGCAATCTGTAGCTGTAGAATTCCGGTATGTTGGCGAACCGGACCGGAGGCCAAAGGAGTTCCATCAATTACCTCCACCAGAGTAATACAACCCTTATCAAGCAGGGGAATCCCATTCTTCTTGGAAAATTCAAAGTCCACATAATTACCTGAGGCTCCGCAATCCA
The DNA here is from genome assembly GCF_040938575.1 of Ambystoma mexicanum. Lineage (NCBI taxonomy): Eukaryota > Metazoa > Chordata > Amphibia > Caudata > Ambystomatidae > Ambystoma > Ambystoma mexicanum. Next base: position 853,187,050 of record NC_090929.1, on the reverse strand, counting down.
GAAGACCCAATACGGTCACTGATTTATTCTGCCAAGTAACCCTGATCTGAAGAGCCATAAGGGCCACCGGAGTCATGGGTGGATGGGTCGTCACAGGAATAGGAAGGACTGAAGAGATCGAAGGGCCTGTCGCTGCCTTCCTCCATCGCGACAGGCCTATTAGTTTTCCGACTTCTTGATTGGTCGTAATGAACAAGTACTGAGAAAATGTCCGGCAGTCCCACAATACAAACAAAGGCGGAGATCTCTCCTGCGTTTCTTCTCGGCCTCCGATAATGGTCCTCTTAGTGCCCCTAGCTGCATTGGTTCTAGGCCCATCTCCGGACTGGCAGGTATGCCTCCAGCCTGAGGAAGAGATCTGGGAAGGAACCTCTCTAGCCGACGTCTCTCACCTCTTCGTTCAGCCAGGCGATGGTCAATTCGTAGGACCTGCTCCTGGAGTAACTGCAGAGTCTCAGGTTCGGGTATGTGAAGTAACTCGTCCTTGTATTCTTCTCTTAGCCCACGTCTGAACAGAGTCCTTTGCGTTACTTCGGGCCATTGAGAGTCCGTAGCCAATTGACGGAACCGGCTTATATAAGTGATCATATCGCTGGATCCCTGTCTTAAATCCATCAACTGGTTCTGTGCCGTAGCCGCCAAATTGGGAGACTGAAAAACCTCCAAAAATGCTTTCTCGAATGCCACAAAATCATTAAGAATGGGGCTGTTAGCAGACACCAAGGGAGAAGCCCAAGCCAAGGCACTTCCCGTTAGATTTCCCAAGATGTAGCCAATCTTAGCCCTTTCTTGTGTGAAATGTGATGCCCGGAACAAAAAATGTATCCTGCAATGGTTGCAGAATTCTGCCACACGCCTAGGATCACCATCGAACTTCATGGGTGCAGTAGTAGCCATTGGTGTCTCCACTTGTGGATTAGCAGGGGTGCCTTGCATGACCATCTGGCGGAGATTGAGATTCTCCTGACGTAATGCCGCCATTTCAGCTCTTAAGGCTCTGACCTCGTCATGGATATCCTGGGATTCCTCCATCTCTGTCTCAGAACTGAGGGTAAGGCGTCTCAATCTGTTAAGTTGTGTGTCCCTAGGACGAGGCGTACCTGTATCTCCAGGAGTCTTGCGTGCCGAGGTAGCCAGGTCGTGGTAGATGTAGACTGGTAGCTGATGAAGTAAGTGACGCAAAGAACCGACCCCGGACCCGTCCTGTAATACAGGATTGAACTGGGGCCAGCTCCTGACGCCACGGATGACACTTCCCAATATTAACGTGGCGCCAGAACAGTGCAAGCACTGATCGGGAAGGTCGTAGATGTTACTGGCAAATACTGGCAAAGGATCCAAAACAGCTTTCCAGGATGGTGTAGGTTCGAGGTAGCCAGTACAGGTAAGCAGAAAGTTCAAGGTACCAAAATGATTAGCAGCAAGTCCAAGGTACCAAGGTAGTAGGAAGTACAGGGATCCAAAGAAGCCGGAGAAGCGGGCCAGGACCACAGGAACCCCAGCACAGGCGGGCAACTCAGGCAAAAGAAGGAGCAGGAGGGAACCAGGAGGAAGGGACCAGATAACACAGGAGAACAGGAATGGGGAGGGAAGAGAGCAGCCTGATCAGAAGAGGAAAAGGAAGGACCCAACCCTGGACCAGGATCAAGACCCAGAACCCCAGAATCAGGAAGCGAAGCGGAAGGGAACCAACCGCGTTGAGACGCGATGAAGAACTGAATCGGATCGCTTAAGTAGCGGTCCTGTGTGAAACCGAGGCTTGGACCGCGCTGCAATGCGCATGCGCGAATGGATGCCGCTGCGCGAACGAGTCTTGGAACGCAAATTCGCTCGAACAGTTACGCGAACGGCACCCGTGCTCTACACGGGTCAGGACAGAGTAACTCCGCCGGGGAAATGTGCCCAGAGCGGTGCGACGTCTCCACAGCCTGAGACGTGGGTACAACTGCCAGGAACCCGCACGCCCCCTAGAGCCTCGTCGCCCCGCACAAGTAGGTGTTCTAACACCTTCCCAGCCACCACTCAACAAGTTACAACCACACCATTTGGGCCTGTGCCAACCAAATCAGTCATAGCCCAAACGGTGGACATTGTCTCCAAACCCCTTGACATTAAGATAGGACTCCTTAACACGATATCCATGAATAATCATGCTCACGACATTCATGATTATATTACCCAAGACACAACTTGATATATTGTTTCTCACGGAAACATGGTTACAGGAACCCATAGGGCCCAATGTGGATGCTGCAGTTCCAGAAGGATACAATTTTTACTTTAAAAATAGGGAGATCGGCAAAGGCGGAGGAGTGGCTATAATAGCCAAACAAGACCTGATCCTCTTTCCCTCACCTATGCAATGCAATGGGTGCAAAATAATCATTTTAAAAAGGGCATACACTAGAAGCATCAGTTTTATAGCCATTTCCAAACCGCCATATTTAATATCCTACTTCAATGAAGAGCTAGTCCACTTCCTAAACATTCTAAAAGGACCCAATACAGGGGCAATACTACTAGGGGACCTCAATAGGTGGAGAGGGAATCCCCAAGATAAAGAGGCTATATCCCTCGAGAAAGAGCTTAACTCTATAGATTTCCAGGTAATAAAAACAGAGCCCACCTCTAGCAAAGGAAACCAGCTTGACTGGACTATCTACAACAATGTGAACATCTAACTTCTTCGTACCTATCCCTGTATCTGGTCTGACCATCATAAAAATGAGCTAAGACTCATACCCAAAGAAAATGTCAAGAAACTGAACAACATCCCAAATGCAACACAAAGTGGAAACTTTAAAAATATTACACCAGCTTTTCTCACATTAGGTATATCCAACATGATGAATACCTCGAGCGAAGAGGATCCTTGTGAGAAATTAATAGCCAACTTCAATAATCATTTCACAAAAATCCTCAACCAACATGCCTCTCTCAAACAGAAACTAGCAAGACCAAATAAAAAACATAAAAATTTGGTTTAACGCAGAAACCTATAGACTCAAAAATGAAAAGAGGAAAGCAGAAAGGAAATGGCGAAAAGATCAGTCTACTATTAATGAGGAAAATTGTAAAAAGTTAGACAATATTTATAAAGAAAAGTTGACAATAGCTAAAAACAAATTACTACAACAACCAGATAGCTTCTGCATCCAACTCCAAACTGTTTAAAATTTTAAAATAAGCCGAAAAGCCAGCAACTTTGTCCCCCCATTCCAACCTTCACAACGAGATTGCGAGATCATAGAAACTGCCATCTCCAACAAAATCCAGAAGGCTAGGGAAAATATTCAATCTCGCACGATAGTCAATCAATCACTGCTCCAATCCGCTCCCCGTACATAATTGGATTATTCTGAGATGGTGAAATTCCATTTCCCCCGAATCTCAGCAGATGAGATGACCAAAATCCTATCATCTACTAAATGCACTTCCTGCTCAGAAAATATCTTACCCCCTAAGTTGATCCTTCATAATGCTGAGTTATTTGCCCCCTTCCTCTGTCGAATGGTGAATTCTTCATTTAGAGATCACAAGGTGACCACTTCCATTAAAACTGTAACTGTCACACCTTTGGTTAAAAAACCTGCCCTGGACCAACGCGACCAAGCTAATCTCCACCCCATCCCCAACTGCAATTTTTTGCTAAAGATCATGGACAAAGTTGCCACAGGTAAATTGCAAAAATACATTGACCAAAACAACTTATTGCACACTCAACAATCCGGCTTCAGAGAAACCCATGGAACGGAATCAGCATTATTGGACCGTCAGACCAAAATGCTGGGGATAATGGACAAGGGCAAATCTGGACTGCTGATCCTCTTGGACCTCTCGGCAGCTTTCGATTTGCTCTACCACCAGATTCTCCGAGGGGCCCTATATAAGGCAGGAAACTGCTCCCAGGATGCCATTGAGTGGATCTCCTCGTTTTTTGTAAACAGGAGTTACAAGATTCAATGGGGCAATTATTCATCAGCTACTCAGCCAGTAGATTCTGGAGTGCCTCAAGGAGCCAGTTTTTCACCCATAAACTCAATTCCATCTATAACTCCATTGAGGCATGGATGAAGACCAACTGGATGTGCCTCAATGGAGGGAAAACCACGCTCATGGTAATTGTTTCCCCTCAAGCCAAAGCCTATGCAGCATTGAAATAAAAAACACAACAGTTAAGTTCTAAGACAAAGTTAAGACCCTAGACGTTTATCTGCAGGCCTCTGTGGGAGCAGATGGGCATGTTGCATATCTCAAACAAACCTGTCGTTACCGCCAAAAAACTGCTGAGACAAATTGGACCCCACTTAAGTCAGAAAAACAGTTCCAGCATCGCTAGAACTATCATTCTATCTAGACTAGATTACGGGAACTCTCTCATGATAGGAGCCAGCAACAAATGCATCAATCAATGCCAAATCATTCAAAACAACGCAGTAAGGACAATCACCAGCAATTCAAAACGAGAACACATTACTAATGATAGAAACGCCCTTCACTGGCTATCGATTGAAGATCAAATCACCTTCAAAGCAATGTCCCTGGTTCATCACTGCATATACAGAGCTGCCCATGAATATCTGAAAAAGCAAATCGGCCCATATGTGCCTGGCTGGAGCTTAAGGCCGAAAACAAAGGACTAGTCAAAGCAGGACTCATAAGAAAAGAAAATGGACTGCGGCAGGCGTTCCCCTCTAGAGCTACCATAAAATGGAATTAACTCCCACCCCTCCTCAGACTGGAACCAAACTATCTCAAGTTTAGAAAGAACTTGAAAACAACCCTCTTCAGATAAACCTGCACCCTAAGTCCCTCACCCATTTCTGATTAATAGTGCTTGAATGTCCCACCTTATATCTGTTGTCCTCGTAGCCGTGTCTAGCACCCTGATGCCTGCGGTGCTCTATAAACACATACATAAATAAGACTGTGAAAATATGTGCCTGCATGCATATGTTTGTTACAGTGTATGTGTCTGTGCGTGTGTGGGTTCTGTTTGGACTTGACTGTGTCTGTGTTCTTTCCACATGCATTAGTTGTGTATGCATGTTCAAATGGATACACTGTCTGTCCTTAAGTACATTCCAAAGTATTTTATGTATTTCATACTTTGTTGTGTCTATGCAAATGCCAAATGTATTGTCTATACTTGCTTATGTTTCATACATGTTGTATGTGCATGTTTTGCTTACATATCATCAAGTGCATTGTGCTTATTTATAGGCTGAGCATAATCTGTATGCCAAGCACACTCTTGTGTCCAATGTGTCCAATGTATGTAAAGATTCAGAGCGTATTGACTGTGCATATCGTGATTACTTGTTTTTGAGAATATTATACATTAATATGCATATTCTGAGCATATTTTTGGCAGTCGTTTTTGTATGTGTTAATGTGTGTATTTAAAGCTGCCTACACTAAACACACATAGGGCTGCATGCTTACTCTCACTGCCTCTGGAAACCCTTGAAGGAACAATATATTTTGACTGAATTAACTAAAGTGCACTTTTAATCAATACTAACAAACATCGTATTATGGGGATTAGTGGAGGTTGCAAATAAATGTTGGCTTCCACTGGTTTTAATGTAATCCTTTCTGGTTTTCAAAGTGTTTGTGGACGATCTACATGCCTATCTACTGCTTCTGGCAAACATCTTAGATCAGGGAGTCTGCTTTTTAATCCATTCCGGTCAGCTTGCAATTACACATTTGAAAGAGAGTGCAAACCCTAATTTTTTATTTTGATTTTCTTTGTTATGTACAGCTTCAATCTGCCTTGATAGTGGCATTATTCTGCCCCTTCTCTCGCACACACACACATACATACACACACACTCATGTTGGACAGCGACTTCTTTCATGCTTTGCGTTTTATTTGAATTTTTAAAGGACATTTAACAATGTTTTAGTGTATATATATATATATATATATATGTGAAAAGCAACTAACAAACTGCAAAAAAGCAGTTCACAGCGACACTCCTCCATTTTCACTTCAAGAAAAGCATCACATCTTCTTCCATAGTAAAACGTCCTTTATTTGTAAGACATGTGGACAGCCGAGAGTACAACCCGTGTAAAAACTCACAATATATATATAAACACAAAAGAAGGAAGAAAAACAAGCCGCACTCCAGGCGAGAAATGATCTCCACTGTGAAGAGTCAGGAAGGTACAAAAATCGGACTCCGCTCGTAGTAAATGACGTGCTTTTTATTGTTAAAAAAACGCATATTGTCAGGCAATAGGTCAGTAGCAGAATATCTACAGAGGCAGGACACCATGGGGTGAATCCTGCTAGACACGATGCGTTTCGCGCACCACTCTGCGCTTGTTCACATGTGAGAAATCGAAACAGACAGCAGTAATAAAGGGACTGGCAGTAGTCCTACTGCTATGTCTACTACTAACAACATTGAGGAGGTCTTAGTGCAGATAGGTCAGCAGACATCTAGGTACGTGGAACAACAGTGCGGTAAAAAACCATTTGAGCTCACAATGCAGAGTGGCATACAAACAATTAAGTGTTCTATTTAAATAATATTGAACATAGCATAAGGAATTCATTTGTTAGCACTGCGTTCACTTGCTAAACTGCCACATTTGTTTTGTTCCATTAGTCCCACTTCAAAGCCGTAAGTATTCACAAAACGGTATTGAGTTGATACAGATGATCCACTGACATCCAAAACATTTGGTTGGCTTGGAGAGAAAATAATCCAAAAAATGAAGTGCATTGTTAGACTGGCAACATACATAAGAAAAATACAACCTAATTCATTAGTACATACCACAATACAATTTTTCAATGTAGGACACAAATATGTTCACCCAATTTTGGGGCTTCGAGCAAGTATTGTTTTCGACAAGCGCAACATATTATTTCAAGCTCAAAAACAAAGCAATAAGGTGCATAGTGCAGATTTGCTAGCAGCATACGTAGCAATGTGCAACATAATGCATCATTGCAAACATTGCTTTCAACATAGCACGTAATATTTCAGACTCAAGATCAAAGCAATAAAGTGCGTAGTGCAGAATCAATATTATTTCAAGCTTGAGAGCAAAGCAATAAAGTACATAGTGCTAATTTATTAGCAGCATATATAGTAATGTACAACGTAATGCATCAGTGCAAAATCAATGTTATTCCAAGCTCGTGAACGAGGCAATAAAGTGCATAGTGCAGATTTGCTAGCAGCATATATAGTAATGTGCAAAATAATGCATCAGTACAAGTATTGCTTTCAACAAGATACATAATATTATTTCAAACTCAAGAGCATATCAATACAAATGTAATAAAATGAACAATTTATGTACTACATCATATGAAAGCTCCAGCAACAAAGAACATATGTATGAAAAATTGAAACCAAAAAATATATATCCCAGAAGAATCCCAATGGAAAGAGAAAAACGGAAGAGACATCACCAACAGTCTAACAGTCTAAGCCTATGTATATATCACTGACAAAAAACGTTGTTAAATGGACGTTATGGTTAAGTTGCACTAGTAAAAACCTACAAAATTCAAATGGAAAAATGTTGTTACAAGAACGTTATGGTTACAGGTAAAACCGATAAACCTCCGAAATTCACCAGTTATGGTAAGCTAAGCAACCATAACTCTTGCCACCACTGTGCACTGCTAAGACTAACACCCACAACATCAAAGATTACTTAACTAATATAGATCTGCAAATTCTGCACTTATGAAGCAAACATGACAAAGGCATAAGGAGTACACCCAGGGGAGTTGCTAGGTCTGGAAAAGACCCGGGGCTAAGCTGATGTCAGAACTGTTGGGACTGGGGGCTAAGTAGTCTTTTGGCTGTAGCTCCTGAGATTCTATCTGGGGCTACAACCAAAAGATCAGGGGCTATAGCCCCCTTAGCCCCCCCCTAGCAACGCCCCTGAGTACACCATATTGGAATGCATCAACAACAGAACGAACGTCTGCCTTCACCAATCTTACCACACTGCTACTTTAAAGGGGAACAAAGAACGAACTGCCAGAGTAACTACTGGAAAATGCCAAGACCTGAAAGGCAGTGCAATGTAGTAAGGACCCTGAACTTTGTAAAATAATCGCACAGGTGCTGCAGCATGCAATAGTACGGAAGCATAACGTGCCTTGGTGTAATGCAGCAATGGCAAGAACCTTACAGTGGCAGGAAGAAAATCTCCCTCACGACGCAAGTACTTTCTATATTAACCCCATTGGTATGCACAGTGTGGTGAACCAGACAAAATGTTTGCTTGCTTGTTTCTTTGTTTGTTTTATTTATTTGTATGGCACATCAAAAAGCTTAGGTTAGAGGATATGTTGTTAACAAATTTTCAATATATAATATACAGGATTTACAAGGTACATGGTACATGGTTACACAGAGATCAGTACTATGCAATGATTACAAAATGTATAAGTTACAGTTAGCAGAAGGAGAGCAGACTAGGTGCTTGGTCCAAAGTATGAGTCCGCGAGACAATGTTGCTCACAGATTTGTGCTGAGACATGAAATTAGGTTGCGCGATGTTCTTGATATTCGGTCCCAGAATGTTTATCGTTAGTTCTCAACCATTTCTGTATGTCGCGTCGAAAGCTAGGGTAACTTTGATTAGTACGGAGGGTAAGAGGGAGTGAGTTCCACGTTTGAGCTGCCATAACTGGGAAGCTTCTGCCGCCAGATTTGGTTAGGTTAAAACAAGGTTCATTTAGACAGTAGGAGTTAGTGGTTCTGGAGGGGCGATTAGATGTTTTCCTGACAATGCGGTTAGTGAGATAGATTTGGGCAACGTTGTTCAGGCATTTGGACGTCAAAGATGTGGTTTTGAACAGGATTCTGTCCTTAATTGTCAGCCAGTGATTTTAGTCTTCTGTGTTCAAATACGTGATCTTTGTTTGGGACTTTTAGGGCTGTTCTTAAGGCATTGCACTGAAGTGTCTGAATCTTGTTCAGGATATGCTTATTAGTGCCCAGATAAAGTGCATTACAGTAGTCTAATCTTGAGAGTGTAAGGGCGTTTGCTAAGGTGATGCAGCTGGGTGCAGATAAGTACGGTCTGCAGGTCCTAATTAGCTTGCATGTGCAAGCTGAAGTCGAAGCCAGTGAGTTAACTTGTTTAGTCAATGTTAAGGTACAATCAAAAGGTTTTTACCTCTTTTACGACCTTGATGGTGTTGCCGTCAATTTTGAATGAGGAGTAATCGCTGTTAAGTTTTTTAAGGTTAGCCGGGGTTCCCATGAGTAGTTCTGTCTTGTCGTCATTCAGGCATAGGCCATGGGTGGCCATCCATGCCTGAATTGTTCACAAGAGCCATGTCATTGAGATAATTGCCCAAAAGGGGTATGAAGATCTGGGTGTCATCTACATTATTGGTGTAGGAGACACCCAGATTATCCAATTTGTCAAACAAAGGATTTGTGAAGATGTTGTACATGGTAGGCGAGACGCATGAACCTTGTGGCATGCCGCATGTTATCGGAATCAGATCTGCTGAGTCTGAAGGGGAGAAGACTCGCATGGTTCTATTATTGAGGAACGATTGGACCCATGCTATTGCTTCCTTAAAGAAGTGAGCTGCCGAGGCAAGGTGATTACATAGAACTTCATGATCCACCAAGTCAAAGGCGGCTGACAAGTAATATGTATTGCTGCATGTGCATCAAACAAATGTTCTTTTCTGAATGACAACATATTGGAAAGGAAAGCAAGGCAGTACAAGTAGCAACCCTTCCACAACAGCATACGGGCATAGGAAAGGAAAGAAAATCTATGCATAGGGAAATGGATAGCGTGGAAGTCAAAGTGGAGAAATTGCTGAATAATGGTGCCACATTAAAGGTTGCGTGCAATGGGTTGGAAAATTAAGGTGTGTTTGTGGCTTGGCTCCAGCAGCCATTTTAGATTTGCTTTATAGACTGCCATGTGGAAGGATGTGGCAGGGAAACCAGTTTGGAAGCTTATTTAGGGGCTGGTTGATTCTGAGTGAGTAGTTTCACAATGATTGTAATCCATTTTTGGCCTGCTTCATGCACTCTTTTGGAGTGTTTGTGAGTGTTTTTTAAATTTTTTATTTTTTTTTTAAATATTTACTTTTTGGTGAGCACTGTGTGCTAATCGTGGTGTGTTTTTCTAGTGTTTTTGTGGCTTTTGAGCCTGTTTTTCTGTGCTGGGCTGCATGCAGAGGGTGCAGTCTGTGTGGTGTAATCCTTTCTTTGGGTCTGGCCTTTTCCCAGTCACACCCTCCCCCTCCAAACCCGCCCACCTCCCCTGATTGGTACGTCCACCTGGTCATAACTGAGCTTCCCAGGGCAGCCCTCTGCCTGGCAGCCCCCGCGGCTGAGGACCCAAAGACAAAGGGCGGCTCATACATTGGCAGCTCCAAGACGTGTCTGCAGGGGAAGCCAGTGAAGCCATCAGTCAACAGACACCAACAGAAACTGTAAGTGTGACATAGGTGGGGCGTAGAGCAATTACTCTACTCCAGAAAGCCCCTGCCACTCTACCTTACCTTTCCATAACGTGGACTGCCATTGACTTACACCATGCATACTTAGAGAGATTTGTGACCATCAGATTAAATCTATTCATGGCTGGACTTAAATGTTGCATTGCATTAAACACTAATTTGTTTGCCATTGTTAACGAGAAAACTTGCTACCCAAAGACGGTAGGAGTGGTATGTCTGGAGGAACCATTTTTTGTGATACAAGGGACACTTTTTTCGGACAACAAGTAGAAGGATGAAGAAGTAATGTGTAAGGCTGAAGCGCTGAGGGGTGTGGCACCAGAGAAATTGCAATGGATAGAAGAAACGTGCACACCAGTATGGAAGCAACACATTTCAAAACTAACTTGGGTAACAGCCATCGAAAAACCCTTCAAACTGCAGAACGAAATAGACTATGACCTAGAGACTGTTAAAAAGTTCCACACGCTTCCACCAATTACATTGAAGAGCTCTCCATGTAGCAGTATCAGTTCTGTACAACAGTCCTCTGCGTACACACCACACCCAGAAACGCTGTTGTGCAATCCCTGTGGCTCCACAGTCCCATTTTCATCACCACCATCCTGAAAATCCAAGGATATGACTTTCGTGCTCCGTGCAAGCATGGGGGCATAATGTGTGGCCATTATGTTCTTTGAAAGCACACTGTTTTTTGTCCCCTTCCCTACCATGAAGTGGCACTTTAGTTATATATGCGTGCAACGTTCTCATTGACCCATATCATACAGTGTACTATTGACACAGGAACTCCCTGCTTTGCTTCCGACAATGCTACTGCTACAAAATGTTTTCCCCACTAACCCACCTCCTACATAAATCGTAATACATTCAATGCTGCTATTGATGCAATTTATCATACCAAGGGAAAGCAACTTTCCAAAAGATCATTGTCTGCCCAGCTGTACTTCTGTGTAGGATGCACTATTACAGCAGGCTCTTTTTAGCCCCCTTCTACTCTCTGCCCTCTGGAACGCATCCAGAAGAGGAGTACGCAACTTGGGAGGGTATCTCCCCTGCACTGAAATATCGTCAATAGCTCCCAGTGGCTGCGAGGAATAAAGGGAGAAGACTTCTGGCCCGTAGGACCACAATACCTTCAAATCTAACTCCCTATATATCTGCGTGCACAAGCTCTTCCCTCATCCATCTCCAACTCCCTCAGAGTCACGCGCTTCTGCAAAAAAACAGTTGTTGGTAGATGTGCTTTTTCACCTGGGGCTTCCTCTGCAACAGGCTCCCTGCCTTTCTGACACTTGAGGGGAACCATCGCCGGTTCCGGAAGCACCTCAAAGTCTTTCTCTTAGCTTCTGCTGTTTCTGCTCATCTCCCCGGCTAACTACATGACGTAAACTGAATCTGCACTACTTACCTGATGACTCTGTGATGTTGGACCCATGTCACCTCCCCCTGCCAGGCAAACCCCTACACTGGCTTTCTAGTAAACCCCACACTTGAGGACTGCTTCCTGTTTACCTAAAAGTGCATCCACCACTTTGTGTGCACACTTATCCGTGCACTTGGCAAAATTGGCCAGTATTTTTACTTATTGGGCCTCATTAGGACCCAGGCGTTAAGGAGTTAACGGCACCGTAAAAGGTGTCGGCGCCGTTAAACCCTTAACGCCTTACTACGAGGTCCCTTTGCAGGACCCAACCTTAACGGCTCGTCTAGACCAGCCATTAAAGTAGGGGCCCACAAAGGGACTCTCGAGGTAAGTACGGTACCGCAATTTGCGGTACCATACTTACCGCCTTCCCCATTCCCATTATGCCCTATGGGGCAAAAATGGGAATGGGGAAGGGCCATGGTGGCATGGGGAATTACCGCCCCGTCAACCTTGAAATGGGGTGGTAATTCCCCATTCCGCCATGGCGGACTCCGGCATCGACCATGGTGCTAATAGTACCATGGTTTTCCGCCGGAGTCCTAATGAGGGCCATTGTCATTTGTTCTTCTTCCCATGTACTGTACCTTCCCCTCCCTCCACCCATGCACATGGGTGATCTCAGCCACACCTGGCCTATTAGGTTCTTTGTCTCTGTCTCCCCTCGGTTTGTCCTCCTTTGCCTCTTTGTGCTTTGCTAGACATGTGTGTTGGCGCATTACGTATGCAGTAGCATACAATCGCACATCTTATGATATCATACACACAATGCATACACGATAGAAGGATGCCTGCCACTTACTGTGAACACTGCAAAGTTGTTTTTTGTTTTCCGCAATACCCCACTTACTGCAAACTTTTCATAAAATATTGGGCACACGCAGCACACCTTGCATGTTACTAACGACAAAGAAATACATACAGTTGATGCATACAGCCAGGATGCCTGCTCCTTACATTGCTCACTTTCACCATAGCCTTCTGCACTTCTTTCTGTAAAGAGAACTTCTGGCACACTGTTTGAGTACACACCTGACCCACCAACCTTATAAAAAGTGTCTTTCGCTCCACAGTTTCCTTTCCATTGCTCCCATCCAGAAAATGGCTGGATGTGGCACCTGGAAGCAAGAAAGTACAGCGTAAACCACTATGTTTTTGTGCTAGGGAGGGAGTGGGGTGGGGGCATGGAGAGGGGGGTCACTTGGGGGGGGTAAATGTAAAACAGGATAGGGACTTGGGTCTGTAGTACTGTCTCAGAAAAGAAAAGGTGTTTTGTGGGGTTTTTTGTCCTGTTTTTGTTATGTACATGCTTGCTTACACTTTTTTTAGTTTTTTATGTCTTTCGATGTGTTTCTGTTTCCTTCTCCTCCTCACATTTGGACGGACTGAACGTCAACACTTCTCTTCCAGGTCTACAGGATTGTATGCTATGCTGCGTGCAGAGCGGCAAACAAAACAGCATTACCAAAGGAAGTCAAAGAAATTCCATTTCCTTCAACACACTGCAAATCTTGCTCCTTAATGCTGTCATAGTCGGTGCTGAACATCCCAGCACTGCACATAAAGGCACACATGCTTCTGTTTATAAAACACCTCCCGACCTCTGACTGTGGCCAAATTAAACCCTAATGTGCAACACGTCTAATTACCTACATCATGTGCTCGCGAACGCATAGCACCTCACTTTGGTTGTTCCACCAAGTGTAAAAAGCTCTCTGCACCCATTATTCAAAAGTCACCATCATTGGAGAGAAACATAGGCAACTCTGCATGGCTGCAAGATAGTGTGCAGGCTGTCGTCAAGAGATAGGCTCTTGGGTGCATAACCAATGGCCTACGGCCCTTGGCCATGTACCCAATACTGTTTGTCTTGCCTACACCCAGCACAACATAATGGCCTCATGAAACTGAACATTTCCCACATACCACAATCCACAAACGTAACATATGATGGGTGGTGAAAAGGGCAATTCATGGCAACCACAAATAGCATCATGTGGCTCCCTAAGGTCCAAGGTGGTGGCATAATGGGTACCATATGGTACCAAACGCATATTAGGTCATTTGTGCTGTTCAACCAAATCTACAATGTCCTACACAAGCATTTGTTCAACGTCAACCCATCTGAGACAAGCATACTTAAAACTGCATGTCTGCGTTATGTTGGCGTGCTATGGAGCAGGCCTAGCCTCTTCGGTGATAGGCCTACGGGCTACAAGCTTTTGCCATACATCCAACAGTGTAGCCCTTGGCCAAACCCAGCTCAACATAACAGAGTTATGCAGGTGAACAAGTAGCCAGGAACATGCAGGTCATCCCTTGCCACTTCTAAGCATTCTCTAATTCACCACTTCTCCCACAGGACACACTAGAGGAGTCGTCACTCCATGCGGTCCAGGCATCTACTACACAGTGTAAGAATTGCAACCAATCCCCACAACCATAAAAGCAACATTTTATGCAATGATCATAAACCGCACACCGAAGTCAACATTGGGAAACCTACTTCACCCCACCGCACATATTTGGCAGTGCAAGGTGGCCACGCATCCATCAAAAGGTCTTCAGGTTTAGCACACCCAACACACTGTACTGCAGTGTACGTTGCAAGTTACATGTGTTTTCCATTGTACTCCCTTTCTGCCATTGCTCTACCATCACTGACCGCCTGGCCTCACCACACACTGCACGCTGTTGTACAACACGGTTTATTTCTCATGTCATGTGTAATGCAAGCCTCATCTGTAAATGCACCTGACAACTTTCACCCTGGCCACATATTTACATACATGGCTAAATTACATTGTGTTGCCTGTGCAGAACGGTATGTGAGTGGCTGTGTACATTGTCCATATTGCAACATTCTGATGCTGATGACTTCCTTTCATGGCGCAATGTGGTAAAACACTTCCTCAAGCATAAGGGCCTAACCATAGCAAACGCACATGGTGACATGTGGCTCCCTATTGTGCAACAGGAACAATGATGTAGAGCATATGCTAATGTATGCATAGCAACTCACTTTTGCTGTTCCACCAAGTGCACAATGTCCTCCACAACCATTGTGTGCTACTCGCTAACTCTTAATGCATGCACAGTAACAACTGCATTGCTGTATTATATTGTGGAGGCTGTAATGAGGGCCTAGGCTGTTGGGTGCATGACCTACAGCCTACAGCCTTCTGCCATACACCCCACAGTCTAGGCCTAGGCCACACTCAACAAAATGTAACAGAGCCATGCAGGCAACCAGGTACGCATGTGCCAGAAATCACAAAGGCAACATATGCACCAGCACGTCCAGTGTATGTTGCAAGTTTCTTGTGGTTTCCATTGTACTCCCCTTCTGTCATTGCTGTACCATTGATGACCGCTGGGGCCTCACCACACACTGCACACCCTAGTACAAGCCATGTTTTACTTCTCATTTCATGTGTAATGCAGGCCCCATCTACAAGTGTGCCTGCCAACTTTCACCCTGGCCACATCTTTACATACATGGCTCAATGACGTTGTGTTGCCTGTGCTGAATGATATGAGTGGCTGTGTACATTGTCCATATTGCTATTTTCTGATGCTGATCACTTCCTTTCATGGCGCAATGTGATAAAACACTTCCTCAAGCAAGGGTCTTATATGGGCCAAACCATAGCAAACGCACATGGTGACATGTGGCTCCCTATTGTGCAACAGGGGCAATGATGTGCACCATATGGTAATGTATGCAGAGGAGCTCACTTCTGCTTTTCCACCAAGTGCACAAAGTCTTGTGCATCCATTGTGTGCTACTCATCAACTCCAAATGCATGCACAGTAACAACTGCATAGTTACATTATTTTGTGGAGGCTATAATGAAGGCCTTGGCTGTTGGGTGCATGGCCTACAGCCTATGACCTTCAGCCATGCACCCAATAGTCTAGGCCTAGGCCACACTCACCACAACATAACAGAGCCATGCAGGCAACCAGGTACGCATGTGCCATGAATAACAAAGGCAACATACGCACCAACACTTGCACCCAACCACCACATCATAAAGCAGGGAAGCAAGCACACGTGTTCCACTTACTGTAATGCTGCAACATATTGCTGTGTTTGGCACTGGTACCCACTTCTAATCACAAAGCATTATAAGCATGCCAACCAAGCAAGCCAATTTTCACAACATTGATCCTGCTCCCAACACTCTAGTATGTGCATAGAACCAATGGTGCGTACTGTACTGCAACACTTACTAATCTGCGATATGGACACAACGCAAACACATTGAAGAAACATTTGCACCAGGACCTCTTCCATATGTACACTATTCCGTTAATCCACTCAGTGGATACACAGCACGACTGGTCACTGCACCGTCTCCACACATACACCGACAACTGTAGGTTGTTCTACCAATCACCACACACATGCAACCAACATTGTGTGCACTGCAGCCAAACCGCACACAGTAAGCAACAATGTGGCACCTACTTTCAACAAGTGGACATACTTTTCTGTGCTAGGGCTGCAACCATGTATCGTAGGGGCTATGGACTTACCTCACAGAGCACACAATAGTACACACTGGGCCTCATTACGACCCAGGCGGTAAGTTACCGCCTGGGCCGTGACTTTACCACCATGGCGTAAACTATGTTTACGCCATGGTGGTTGGCGGACTTACCGCCCCATTCCGAGGTCGGCGGGGCGGTAAGTCCCCAATCCCCATTTACCCTTCCCCATTCCCATTTTTGCCCCATAGGGCATAATGGGAGTGGGGAAGGCGTTAATTACGCCACCGTAAATTACGGTGGCGTAATTAACTCCATGGTCCCTTAGCGCCATGGATTTTAACACCTGCTAAAAGCAGGTGTTAAAAGCGCCATGGCGCTAAGGGACCTCGTAATTGGCGGTAAGGGGTCGGCGCAGCTAACGCTGGCGTTAACCCCTTACCGCCAGGGTCGTAATGAGGCCCACTATGTTTAAATCCTCATGCCTCGTGGAATGCACTCCCCTTCTGCAAATGCGCTGCCACCACACATGACAGAAAAACATTTCCACTGTAGCTCGCATGCCATAACGAATACTGCCTACAATTACCACACAAGATAGTTGCCTGTTGAGGTATCCGCGTATTGTCGGAGCATGCACGGATGGCGCTGGCAGACCACCGTCTTCTTATATAATGACATGTATCATGTAAAGCTCTTCTCACTCCCGCACCCTTTCCACCCCTTCGTCCCACCACCGGATGCCGTACATATGTTTTTCAGATCCTGTTGCCGCCGCATTGTCCTCCGATACAACATACCGCCGTCATGGAACACTTCACACATCCCGTCATCGCACACTGCAGTGCACTCAAAGTTTTGACCGCGTTGCGAACAGGGAAATGGGACACCGGAGCGGAGCCAGATATGACTCATTTTAGTGCGCACACTGCTACGTTCAAGAAGCCCAGCCATGCACACAACAGCTTAGAGCCTTGCCACACACACTGCAACACTATCCTCCGATACACCATGGCGGCGTTTCCCAAAAACCTTTGATGCACAGCATGCTTCCATCCATCCAACCACCGGCCATGTCCACTATTTGCCAACAGCACAGCGTACCACAGGCCAATAAGACTTCGGTCCACGGAGCAAACTGGGAAATGGGTCCGTGGACCGGACCCAGATATCACACATTTTTTGTGAAGTACATTTCAGTCCTTTGCAACAAAAGTACTGGTCCGATTTGCACCAAACGCACAAAAGCACACTATCTGACCCAAGCTCCTGGTGCAAATTTGGTGCAAATCCGTCCATCCGTTTGGCCTGTAGGCAAGCACAAAGTTTTCCCCCATTCAGTCTATGGGAAAAAAAAATGTTGGGACGCCCCTATAACTCCGCCCACGCACAAACCTCACCAAAGTGGCAAAAAAAGTTTGGTGAGGATTGTCTAGGGGAAACAAAGTTATAAACCACCGAAAGTGCTCTTGCTATGAGTGTAGCAGGTTAACCATAGCTACACGCCCGCTACCGCGGGCTATATATGTATATATATATGTATATATATATATATCCCCTATAGTATAAAATCAAAAGTGCGGTTTGATGTAACCTTTTCATGTAATATTTTTGGTAACATTTTACGTAATGCTTGAAATTTGGGTCAAGGTATGTCCTACAGTCATGGGACTGGTGCCATTCCATTCAACATTTAGCCCACTTCAAAGGTATACTGTCCAAATCGGCAATTCCTAAGGCGTTTGGAGTGTATTCACTGCTGAAGTTGTGTATGAGTGGCCATTTATTTTGCAATGCTTTCACTTGGGGTCACTGTACATCCTACAGACATGGGTCTGATGTCATTCCATTCCACATTGCGCCCACTTTGATGGTATACCGTCCAGACTGCAATTCCTGAGGCATTTGAAGTCCATTCACTGGAGTTCATTCACTTAAAGTTGTGTATAAAATTGTGTATAAGTGACGATTTTGTGTAAGGTTTCATGTGAGTCTGGTGTAATTCTGTCCCACATGCACCCAACTTTGCTGGCATACTGTCCAACATTTGGATTCCCTAATAGGGGGGTGCAAACAAAGCAAGCCCTTGGTGGGGTATCCCCACATCCGCCCAAGCTGCTGAGTCCAATGCCAGCAGTCGCTTCGGGGGAGGGGCGAGCAATGCAAGCTCCTCAGGGGTTTGGGCGCAGAAGGTACAAGGGGTGGGGTCCCCTGGGTTGGGTGCTGATGACGCCAGCAGGATGGAGCCCCCTAGTGTGTGTATATATATATATATATATATTTATTTCACGGCCACTATGGGCAGCTTATAACTCCGCTCCCCCTGGACGAATGCTCACCAAACTTTGCAAAAAAAGTATATAGCCAACTCTGAAAGTTTGATGAGGTTTGGTCGAGGGGGGGCAAAGTTATAGGGGGGGTCCCAAAATGTATTTTTTTACCATAGACTGAATGGGGGAAAAATGTTGCGCATGGCTGCAGATCAAACCGCTGGACGGATTTTCACCAAATTTGCAGCAGGAGCAGCGGTTTGGTCCCGAAAGCGTGCTTTTGTAATTTGTTGAACATCTGTCCAGTAGTTTTTTTTTTTTAAATTATCAAAAAGTAGGTCTAAAAAGATAGTGATATCTATGTCTGCTCCACGGACACACTTCCCTGTTCGCTCCGCGGGCAGGACACTGATTGGGTAATTGGGCGCGTCATGTCTGCGGACAAGTGACACGTTCGCTCATTGGATGATGAAGAGCGTGAACATCGCAGCAAAAACATAAAAAAACACAACATTGCACTTGTTAAACTTATTAAATATTGTCTGGTGGGGTGAGGGTTGATGAGGATGGGACGGATGTGGTAGCAAGAAGCAAAAAAGTGGTGTTTTTTTGTTAGGAAAGTCAAATGGTATATTTGGAGGTAGGGTGGGCAACTGTCCCGTAATTTGCGGATTGTCTGGCAATTGGCACCTGTGTTCCGCAGTTTGCCGAGTGGCTCTGCGGGATGCGGGTTGTCCCGACTTACTCTGTTCGAGCACAATTTGTGATCCAACAGAGTAAGTTAGGAGTCACAATTAGTCATGCTGAGGGCTGGGGCCGAGCGGGGTGGGGGTCATATACATACATACATTTCCTGCGAATGGGAATAACAGTGGCTGGCAAGTGGCAGCTATTCTGTAAATAAAAGTCCTATTGCATTGCATTGCAACCGCAGCTACTGACGTGACAGGCTTGCAGGCCGTTGATGTCAGTAGCTTCAAGTGCAATGCATTGATTCTGCCAGGTGAATGACGCTGTGACGTCATCACCATCTTTTGTCCCGCTATTTGGAGGTATTCCTCAATATATTGTGCGTAAAATACCAGTGAAGGAGTAATGTGTCTGTGTTACAATGTATTTAAAATAATATTGGAGTCAGATTGGCGCCCCCTAGAGTTTGGTATCTGAGGCAGCCACCTGCAGTGTTTGATGGAAACAGCGGCCGTGCACATGTATGACAATACGAGTTCTCATGGGTGTGTTGAGCCGTGTTATTGCAAAGTGAGAATGTATTTAGATTCTGAGTGAAGGTCACCAGCTTTGATTTTTTTGGTTGCGAGCTAAGGCAGCCCACACATGGGACAGCAAGTAGAAGGGTTAATTGTTTTTTGACCTTGAGAGAAAGTGATTTTTTCGTGAAGTGTCAGTGAGAGGAGGTTTGTAATAATGAACATTTGATAAGGTTATGCATTCCAAAAATGTGTACGGAATGTGTCAATTCAGTTCATGAAGATTCTTTGATGCAAGCAGATTGAGCATTATGGACTGCTTTACGCAAAGAGAATGGAGACAGTAACTATTATGTAAGTTTGCTTTTGATGACTGTATACCGGAACGAGCTTCAACCTATTATTATCTGAAAATTAATTCCGGCATTGTAACTCATGTACTACTTTTTCTGTGTGGTTGTCTTTTTTATGTGGTTATGAGGAGTGCAGAATGTAGGTGTATGTCGACTATAACTAGATTCACCCAGGTTCAAAGCTAATATTTCTTTAAAATGTCATGTTTGACCATATGGAATTGTGTATCAGTTTCTAGGTTCTTTTTGTCTTTTTTGAGATTGTTTGTTGTGTGTGCTAATCGTTAGTTTAAACTCTATGCCGAATTAAGAAAATAATACATATATTGTAATAAAGGTCGGGTATTGATACATATTTTCTGTTATGTTTTCCAAATAGCTACATGCTGCCTTACTGCTATTGCCATGGATTCCAGATGCTAACTGATGGTTTCTTTATTCGCCAGGTGCACGTAGTCGTTAATGGCTGGATCAATGTGACTGTTTTGTGGGACGATCACCCAGAACCCATGTGTCCATATGCTGCACTAGCGATTAGGAGTAACATAACATCTTTTATGGTGGTCTAGGTGTAAGTTGATGCAGACACCCTGGAATTCACTGTGGGACCCAAGCGGTTCCTTCATCACAAATGAACACTTTGTGTATGGAAAAAGAAGAACATGTGCCTCACAATTAACATTTTCGATCATGAGCGAAGCAACAAATTTGCAATTTGATTGAATATGGGAACAGTCAGATGTTCTCAGAGTTTATTGTGAAATAAAAGTACTTTACAAATTGTATACTGTTATTGTTTTCTTTTAAAGACCAGTTTAATAATTTGATTTGTGACGTGGTATGTTGTTAGTCGATGTGCTTTGATTTTTGGGTTCTGCGTCACGTCACGTAGGTGATTAGGGGCGCATTTGGCTATGCTGAAGTGGAACGTCACCGAGAAAGGTGTTCATTATCCCTAGGGTTGGTTATGTGAGGGTCAGGAGCGGGGCATATCATTTAGTAACATCCGGCCAGTTTACCTTAGGCCAATGCAGCAATGGTTAACAATAGCACAAGATGGACGCGCCCTGTTGCCAGATTTAGTACGTTTCTCAAAGAGGAGAAATGAGGTAAGCTGATGTGGAAATGTTTGCGATAAATGTACGTATGTACAAAAATACATGGTCAAACCCTTGAGACAATAATATTTTTTGAGCATTGCACTTGTGAAACTTATGCAATAATGTTTGGGGAGGTGAGGGGTGATGATGATGGTTGGAATATTTCAAACGTAATTTCAAATGAGTTTACAAAGTGTGTTCGAATTTTGTACACAGCTTATGTGACAAATGATTTGTTTATTATTTTGACAGTTTTGAAACGATTTACAGCAAATTTGCGTAAGGCTCATTGGCAAGGATTGATAAGCATGTTTTTTTTTTTAGTGCCTGAGGGGTAGGCTGTAGTCATGGGCAGTGGCCCGAATGTCGGGATCATGGTATAAGGTCATGATCCGGACAATGTGGCTACTGGCATGACCAGAAGGGACAAAACATAGGATTAAAGCTGTCACGTCCACCTGGGACTGGCTTTGTGGTAAAGTTATTCGCAATTAGAATAGATTTGAAAGGGAAGAAAAATGTGCTCATGTTAATATGGTCAGAGGATTTTTTTTTTGCCTTTTGGAGGCTGCCATGGAAGGCGAAGAGGGGCCCTGTATGGAACTGGCACTTTCCCTTTCCATGGTTGCCATCTTGGAAAAGAATTTTATTCCTAAACCGGGATGCCGCATCCCTGTATAGGATGAAAAATCCTATTTTTGAGTAGCACGGGTTACCACTTTGGAAACCTAGGCTGCTAATGTCGTCCATCCCCCATTTTAGGGGCTGAAATGGGGGGTAATGGTTCGGAGACCTCGTTATCCACCCTTGCTTCGCTTGGGATGATAACTTGGGCTACTGGGCCATTATCCACCGTTCCAGTCCCTGGAACGGCGCATGAACGCTACAATGTTCACATTACTATAACACAAAATGCAAATGGAAATGTTGGAAAATCATATTGGGTCTATGTATTTTACTGAGAAATACAAAGTAGATGGAGGATATGTTTTTTTTTTTTAGTTCTACTTTTTAACTGTGAAAGGTTTTTCCTAAAGGAACATTTATTTTGTTTTTGGATGGATTTTTTTTGGCAGGAGAGGTCAGAACGAAAGGTGGGGACGGAAATGAGGGAAGAGGCACCAAACACTAATATGGAGGGGCAGATGGAAAAGGGGGCAATGTTGTGCGTGTGTTATTTCTAAGGTAGGGGGCAGTAGGGTGGCCAAGTGTCCCGGATTTCGTGGGATTGTCCCGCAATGAGGGACTCCGTCCCGCGGTTTGCAGAGTGGCTGTGCGGGACGTAGGTTGTCCCGACTTGCGTCGGTTCAACCCTTAAAACCTATCGTAGGAAATTAATCTTAGAAGCGTTGATAGACAGTGCAATTCTTCTCAAAAGAAAGTTATTTATTTTAGTGTTAAACAAAATGAAACCACTAACAGAACTAATTACTAAATTACAAAAAAGACTTCTCAATAAACAAAATGTCAACAGAAAGAACTTCTTAAATATCTCCAGAGGTGAATGGAGTCACACTACAAACACAGAACCATACTTTAATGAAGAAGCATACAAACAAAAGCAAACAAATACAAATGCCATACATAGCAGTGGTCGAGGTGATGAAAAAGTGAATAATACCATAATGGAACAAGAAGTACTGCTTACAAAAATATGCCCTGAAAACTTAGAATTACCTCTCCATTCAACTGAATCAGAACGTCTAGTGTACAAATGGCCATGCACGTCAATGTGTAACATTCCCAAAACATTTTTCAAGTCTTGACGCCAATTCCTCAATCAATATGTAAAAGGCAAAGACAAAATCAAAATTAAACTACTGCAAAATATGGATACCTGTCCAGTGCACAAGTACACACGACTACAAGGACATTCATTGGCCTGCATTACAGGACCTACTTGCAAAACCACCTTCCATGATATCAAAAGGATATTAACACATCATTCAACTATAAGAAATCTAGTCTATAAACTGTACTATGCTAAAAGTCCTGCTTTAGCACTAGCCAATTTAAATAACATTCTTCTACATGGTACAGCAAAAGACCTACTTAAAGAAATCAACTTTTTCCTGAAAAAATATTTTGGAAGTGAAAGCCACATACAAAAAAGAAATACTAAAATTTAAAAGTACATCAGCTGAAGTACCAAACCATGTGTGTGTATGTTGCCGCAGAACTTTTTATAAAAGTAACACAAAGACTGTGGTCCTATCATACAAAATAAAAGACAATGAAGATTCTAAATGGTTTGAATTAGCTCTCTACCTTATAGCAGAAAACAAATACGAAATAACTGACCCCTTAATACTTTGCAGTTACTGCACTACAAAACTTGACAAAAACCAAACTCCTTCACGTGCTATCACAAATAATTTGGAATTATATCCACTACCAAAACCCCTACAACAACTTAATTTACATGAGAGCATCACAATTCAAACAGTGCACCCATTTCAAGCAATAATATGCCTTGAGCCAAAAACAGCAAAATTACCTCCCTCTGAATTAGTGAAAGGTATTTGTGGGAAAGTAGTGTATTTACCATTAGATCTAAAAGAAAATGTGCACACTCTAGGAGTGCAACGTCCAATGCAGCAATCTTTAATTATCTTAGTAAATGGAGTACCTACAAAAGACAAAAAAATATGGCAACAGCTGGAAGATTTACATAAAGTTAGACAAGCCTTGCAATAGCTTAAAGAGAATAATGAATACTACAAAGAAATTAAAATTGAAGAAAACTTGAAGGATACAACTGAAATAATTCAAGAGACACAAGAAGCTGGTCAATTTGAGCTCCTAGATCCTGCTACAATATCAAATACTTTAGACCATTATACTATTCATCCATTGCACTCTAATGACACCAAGTTTTACAATCAAATATTACAAATCTATTAGCAAATATGCGTGCTACTAAAGAGTACTGGTTTCGACGTCATGGAGAAGTACGTTGTATGATCAGAAACCTTGGCCCACCCACTTGGTTTGTTACATTAAGTTGTGCAGAATATGCATGGGAAGATTTACATGATTTCCTACGCATATCAAACAAAAACAAAACAAACATAGATGTACTAACACCTGGAGAACTTTGTTCTCTGGATCCTGTTAATGTTTCAAGATATTTTCACCATCGCTTCATTGCTATGCTACACTTTATTTGTAATAAAACTGTTCCTCCCCTTGGAGAAGTGCAACACTTCTTTTGGAGAAAAGAATGCCAAGCCAGAGGAGCACCACATATTCACATGCTTTTATGGATTAAAGATGCTCCTAAATTTGGTCAAGACAGTGATGCCACTGTTTTACAGTTTATTGAAAAATATGTCACTTGTGAAATCCCATCAGAAGCCACATATAGTGATCTTCATGCACAAATTTTACAATTTCAAAGACACAAATGTGGCAAATATTGTCGTCGCAAATACAAAAACAAAGGGAAATACTACACCAAATGCTGCTTTGGTTTCCCTAGACCGGTTACAAATACAGGTCAAGTGAACAACCTCATGTCTTCAGTTAGACATAGTGTTAATGATAAGTCACCTAAAAATACATATTACATAATAAGAACAGAAGAAGAAAAATATATCAATGATTACAATGCAATCATTGCCCACTTATGGAATGCAAACATAGATCTGCAGTACATTGCAGACAATTCCACTGCAGTTGCACAATATGTTACAGCATACTTCTTAACCAAAGCAGAAAAAACAGAGATCCATGACCTCTGGAATGACCTGTCATCAGATAAAACAGTGTCTCAGAAATTATACAGCTTGGCCATAAAAATGCTCTGCCATAGAGAATGTGGATCCTACAGATCATTTAACTGCTACTGCATTGTACGGTAAATCTGAAAATATAGTATGGCTAAGTCGTCTTGGTCCTGCTAAATCTAGAAAAAGAGTTCTAAAATCATACAAAGATATAGAAACAATATCCAAACATGATCCCAACAGCCAAGACATTTTAAAAAACAATTTATTGGACACATACTACCCAAACAGAAGTAATACTTTGGAAACCATGTTTCTACACCACATAGCTCAAAACTTCACATACAAAAATAATATAAATCCTTATGAAAAAAAAAGGTAAATACAGAGTGACAAACTGTGAAGGCAGCTTAGTAAAACTCACCAAACCAAATTTAATTAATAATATCAAATTGTAATTAAAGACTCCTCAACATAAAGAGCTATATTACATGTCCCTGCTACAACTCTTTAAACCATGGAGAAAAGAAAAAGAAATAATAGATAACTATGACTCACATGAAGACGCTTTCAAAGCAAATGAAAGCACTATAACTGATGTAAACTTAACACATTACAAAACAATGTTGCACAATGAATAGCAACACGAAGAAGAACTCCAGGCCCAACTAGATAAGGACACTCCTGACAGTAGTCAACCTTCTGTAACAGGAAGCCAAGAACCACTGGGAGAACCACTAATAACAAATGAGACAGAATTAGCTATGACAGAAGTAGAAAACACCATGTGTCAGTATGAAGATAAAGAAGACTTAACTATACTACAATCAAAACTAAACAATGAGCAACGTAGCATTTTTCAAGAAGTAAGAAAAGAAATTGCACATGGTGTACAACATGAAAACCAAGAATGCACCTGCCAAAATTGCAACATAGGCAGTGTCACTTTACACCGATTACTACTTCTGCCAGTAGAACACCAAAACAAATTAGACTATTACAAACTTTCTACAGAAGCTGCAATGGAACTACGCTGAGTATTAAAAACATGAAAATGCTACTAATAGATGAAGTGAGCATGGTGCCCAACCTAATGTTGGCTTTGAATCACCTCAGATTACAAAGTACTCAAAACAAACTACGAAGAGCTCTTTGCAGGAAAACACATTATTGTAATCGGAGATCTTTTTCAATTGACACCTGTAAAAAGTGGGCCTATTTTTAAAACATAAGGACACAAACTCTGCCGTAAAACTGCTGGCAGCATTGGAAATGTCAACCTTTGGCAACATTTCCAATACAGAGAATTAACAGAAAACATGCAGCTATCTGCAGATCTCACTTATGCCAACATCTTAAAAAGTATTAGAGTTGGTATACTATCTAAAGAAGCACAAGCAATATTGAAAACCTGGCACATTCATGCACTTTATGGCGATAATGCATGTGCTACAGATTTTATGGAACACTTAGCCCATAAAAATGTCAATTGTATGGCCTTAATGCCAACTCTTGCAAGCTGTTTCAAATTCAATGAAATAATGTTAAATAAAGCAATGCAACCAATAATGGAAATTAGCGCCACAGACAGAGTAGATGTACATGGTATGACACTACACATGTGTGAGCAAGCCACAACAAGACTAAATAGTTTAGTAAATTCAATCTCCAACACAGCTGGGTTGGAAAAGATATTAAAATTATCCTTAAATTGCAGAGTAATGCTTAAACGTAACCTTGCCGTGGACCAAGAACTAGTTAATGGAGAACTGGGTACAGTTGTTGGCTTTCAAACATACCCACGTGACAACAAAATTCAGTTTGTCAATATTCTCTTTGACAAACTTTCAGAAGTAAAAAGGATAGGACGCTCAACAGCTCGATTCCTTCTCTTCATAGACATCTATGTATGCAGAGAACAATTTTCTCTAACTCTTGCATACGCAGTCACCATTCACAAATCACAAGGTCTTACCTTAGACAAAGTAATGATAGACATTGGTAACACAGTATTTAAAGAAGGCATGAGCTACTTAGCACTATCACACTTACGTACACTTGACAGTCTATTTCTAATCAACTTTGCTGCAAGTAAAGTAAACGCTGATATTCCCTGCATTTTATAATACAATAGACTTCGCTCACTATACACCCCCCATCTAAACACATATTCTGTTCCACAAAAAGTAAAACGTAAAAGAAAACTAAATCAAACAGATATGCAACAGGATGTCACTGCAAATCCTCCAAAAAGAGTAAAATAAACTAAAACTTCATCAAGTACCAGAAACATAAAAGAACAAATTAGGGAAAGTAAACCAGGTACTTTGTCAAAGAAGGAAGACAAACTAAAAAAAAATCAATCAGATACAGAACTACCTGGTCCATTTAAACTCTCAAATATAGTTGGAATAAGTTGCTACGCAAATGTAGCAATGAATATTCTATTTCAATTGCCACCAATTGTTGACAACATTTACTTACACAGTACAGACCAATTGTGTTTGCAAATGTTAGTACTTCACAGAAATGCAACAAACAATCCTGATAACATGTATAGTGTTTATGGAATAAGACAACACTTGGACTACTGTGCTGGAATGGTTAAATTCACTATAAACTCACAGGAAGATCCACAAGAAGTTTGAATGTACTTACTACAAGTACTGGAAAATAAAAACATACCTATAAATGAAATCTTCCAGATTTCATATATGTGGAAACATACATGCACTCTCTGCAACAATGTGACACAAGAACAAATCCCCAATGAACACTTTGTATATATATCAATACCTAATTGTGAATCCATTCCATTTCAGCAACTTGTGCAAAATTCAAACCATGGTAAATTATGTACTACCTGCAATTCGGATACTCGCTCCACCTTATTAATACAAACACATAGTAAATACGTAATACTAATGCTTCTACGTTACAATGCAGATGGTACCAAAAACAACTGCAAGCTGACTGGATTCACACATGGTCAAGTATCACTTGGTAAGAAAACATTCACAAAAATAGGTATAATCTACCACGCAGGAGCCACAACCAATTCAGGTCACTACACTGCATATATAAAAAAGAAATTTGGATGGTTTGAATGTAATGATAGTACCATTACTCTAAAGCAGAGATTACCAGCAAATATTTCAAATGCTTATTTAATGTTCTTAAAATCAAAATGTATTAACTAAACTGTACTTAAACCTTAACTAAACGTGTAGTAAAAAAATATAAACTGTTAGAATATTCCAACAGGTATCTAACTGCCCAAAGATTCTACAACAACTAATCAGATAAATGAATGCCACTAAATTAGAGAACAAAATAGATAGTTAGAATACACCAACTGGTATCTAACTGCCCCAAAATTTTACAATATCCAAACAGATGAATCAATAGCACTAAAATATATTAAAAAATAGACAGTTAGAATACGCCAACTGGTATCTAACTGCTCCAAAATTTTACAATATCCAAACAAATAAATGATATGTAACTGCTCCAAAAATCTGCAACAAGCCAATAGATCGAGCATTAGCCAGAAACAGCAAGTGAACACTGAAAACAAACAAACAAATAGACTGTAGCATAACAAAAAAAGTTTTTATTTTTTTAATCCAACATGGATTTTTTTTCTCCCACAGACCCAATGATTTTAGCAACAAACACAGAAACTGAGCAAATTGCACAGTACACTGGTTTGTAATGTACTTAATATGAGGGTAAAAAAAAATGTTGATTATTCAATGTTATAAGTCGTTACAAAATACCAATAGTAACATGATCTATTCTCTTATCACAGAAATGAACAAGAAATACATGTACACCAATTACCAAACCAAACAGTAAGTATATTATAATAAGTACAACCATCGCAGCATATCACACCCATTGGGCCTCATTACGACTCAGGCGGTAAGGGGTTTACGCCGGCGTAAACAGCAACGAAACTTACCGCCTGAGTACGAGGTCCCTTAGCGCCATGGCGGATTTAACACCTGCTTTTAGCAGGTTTTAAAATCCATGGCGCTAAGGGACCATGGAGTTAATTACGCCACCGTAATTTACGGTGGCGTAATTAACGCCTTTCCCACTCCCATTATGCCCTATGGGGCAAAAATGGGAATGGGGAGGGGTAAATGGGGATTGGGGACTTACCGCCCCGCCAACCTTGGAATAGGGCGGTATGTCCGCCAACCACCATGGCGTAAACATAGTTTACGCCATGGTGGTAAAGTCACGGCCCAGGCGGTAACTTACCGCCTGGGTCGTAATGAGGCCCATAGTGGCTTATAACTTTGTTGCTTAGAAATTTGTTTTTGGATCCCAAAGTTATAAGCCACTATGAGTGTGATATGCTGCGGTAGTTGGGGCCAGGGCATAGATTCTTGGGAGCATGGCCATATGACCATGCTCCCAAGAATCTATGCCCTGGCCACAACCACCGCAGCATATCACACCCATAAAGTCAAACATTTTAACTATGCCTTATGGGAACTTTTAATGTCTGCGGACATAATGATTGTTCTTAGAACACTTTCAACTTGCCAGCGAACAATACGGACAGCGTCCTCAGGACACCCCCATTTTGTTTATTTATGAACATTTCAGAACACCGCGAGTGTTCTTAGAACAATTTCAGCTTGCTTGCGAACAACACGGACAGCGTCCTCAGGACACACCCTTTTCGTTTATTTACAGACATTTCAGGACACCGCGAGTATTCTTAGAACACTTTTAGCTTGCAAGCGAACAATACGGACAGCGTCCTCAGAACACCCCCATTTTGTTTATTTACGAACATTTAACGGACACCACGAGTGTTCTTAGAACACTTTCAACTTGCCAGCGAACAATACGGACAGCATCCTCAGGACACCCCCATTTTGTTTATTTACGAACATTTCAGGACACCGCGTGTGTTCTTAGAACACTATCCACTTATCTACGAACAAAACGGACAGGCATACTGTTCTCAGGACACCCCCATTTTATTTATTTATGAACATTTCAGGACACCGCGAGTGTTCTTAGAACAGTTTCAGCTTGCTTGCGAACAACACAGACACATATTGCGCCCTCAGAACACCCCGATTTAGTTTATTTAGAACATTTCAGAACAGCTGTGTTGTCCGCAGACAAATCGAACACAACAAGAGGGTCTACCACATGAAAAAATACAACATTTAACCCATCTCATACTCTCCCACCCTCCCCAAACACTCTTACAAACCAACACACTCTACTAAATCCAATTTTTCAACCAAGTTTCACTGCGCTGTCCGCAGACGTCCGCGAATCTAAGTTGGCGGGCGCTACCGAAAATCTGACGCGCTTCACGCTCTACGTCGTCCAATCAGAGAATACGTTGCATGTCCGTGGACATGACGTAAGTCGATTGGCCAATCAGGACACTGTCCGCGGAGCGAACAGGTAAGTGTGTCCGCGGACCGAACACAGATATCACTAATTATTTTTGCCTACTTTTTGGTCATTTAAAAAAAAAACTACTGGACGGATTTTCACCAAATTTGCAAAAGCACGCTTTCGGGATCAAGCCACTACTCCTGGTCCAAATTTGGTGAAAATTTGTCCTCGCTTTGGGCTGTAGGCACGAGCAAAGTTTTTTAACCATTCAGTGTATGGGAACAAAAAAAGTTTTGGGACCCCCCTTATAACTTTGGCCCTCCTGTACGAATCCTCACCAAACTTTGCAAAACGATTCAGAGTGGGCCATATACTTTTTTTGCAAAGTTTTGTGATGATTCATCCTGGGGGAGCAAACTTATAAGCCGCCCAAAAAGTGCTCTTCCTATAGAAACAGCAACTTAACCATAACTACATGGCCACTACCGTGGCCATGTAATATATATATATATATCATATATATAGGTAAGCTAAACAACCATAACTCGCACAACCACCACCATGCACTGCTAAGACTAACACCCAGGACATCAAAGTTGACATGTCATTGATGACATCACTGATGACATCACATGTGAAATAAATTTTGATGAAAAGTCCCTACAAGGAGTTGTGTTTATATTGTTGGTAACAAGATGTCAGGGGTGATCGGTTGACCTATCATGAACTACTTATTCTATTAAAGAATGCACTCATCTAATATCATTGTATTGGAGTGTTGCCGTTAATACAGAAACCTAATCATATATAAACATAGGCAATGACTGCAGCATTCACCATAGAAGTACACTATTTATAATCTTGTAATTTTGGATGGTACAATAATGAATGCTACCGTATCAGAGTTTGAGTAATGTTAATCATGTAATAACTAGCTAACACTTCAAGACTTACAGCACTTGTGCTGGTACAAACAATACATATGAAGAACCACAATGCATACAAATCAGAGGCACATACAGGGAAACTAAAGTAAGGAAGAAAGAAACTGCATCATCAGAAAATGTTAATGACATTAAAGTTTATCTTCATGTATACAAATGAATTGTGTGTTTGAGGCCTGCTCATTTCCCCATGTATGTGCACCATGAGCTGAGACCAAACCCTAAGGAAAGTACTTAAAGAACATATGAGAAGGTTAACATCTAGATATATAGCACCTTTTTCAATTTTATTATTCTGACTGCCAGTGAACAAAACCACCTGGCCTATATATGTCAATAAACAAAAACAAGTGGCCCAGATAGGTGATATCATCATTGATGCCATCAATGACATTTGTGATGTCAACTTTGATGTCCTGGGTGTTAGTCTTAGCAGTGCATGGTGGTGGCGTGGACAGTTCAGAACTGAATTTTCTACTGATCTAGCAACTTTCAACTTCAAAATTTCACTTGCACAGCTCCAACACCTGTTCCTACTCATTATCCATTAACAATCTAGTACACATTACATACTTTTAGCAAAACTGCTATTAATCTTAATTTGTCATCAGCTAATGCCATCCCTCCTCCTCAAGAGCCACCACCACTGCTGTAATCAAGGAGCATGAGAAACACTGCCCCCTACCTTTGAAAAAACACACGCGCAACATTTTCCCTTGTCCACCTACCCCTCCATATTAGTGTTTGGTTCCTCTTCCCTCATTTCCCTCCCCACCTTTCATTCTCAGATCTCCTGCCAAAAAAATACATCCAAAAACAACAAAAGACATATTCCTTTAGGAAACCACCTTTCACAGTTAAAAACTAGAACTAAAAAAAAATGCATAGACTCCATCTACTTTATATTTCTCAGTAAAGTACATAGACTCAATGATATTTCCAAAATTTCCATTTGCATTTTGTGTTATGTGAATGGGAATATTGTGGTGTTCATCCTCCGTTCCAGGGACTGGAATGGTGGATACCGGCCCAGCAGCCCAAGTTATCAGCCCAAACAAAGTGAGGGTGGCTAACAAGGTATCTGGACCATTATCCCCCCAATCCAGCCCCTGAAATGGGGGATGAAGGCCATTAGCAACCTAGGTTCCCAAAGCGGGGACCCGGGGTGCTAAAAAAGAGGATTTTTCTTCCTACACAGGGACGCCTATGGCGTCCCTGTGTAGGAAGGAGAATCCTTTTCCAAGATGGCCACCATGGAAAGGGAAGGTGAGGTTTCCATATAGGACCCCTCTTCATTTTCCATGGCAGCCTGCAGAAGGCAAAAAGAGAAACCTATAACCATATTACCACAAGCACATGTTTCTTCCCTTTCACATCTATCCTAATTTCGAATAACTTTACCAGAAAGCCAGTCCCAGGTGGACATGGCCACTTTAATCCTATGTTTTGTCCCTTGAGGTCATGGCCAGTAGCCAGATTGTCTGGATCATGACCTTATTCCATGACCCGGACAATCTGGCCACTGCCCATGGCCACAAGCTACCCCTCAGTCACTAAAGGTATACCGCTATTTTTTTGTAGCTACATTATGACACTTGTTAAATAATAAAACACTGGCACATTTGCAAAACCATGCGTGTAGGTCCTTGCCAATGCTCCTTACCAAGTTTTCTGGAAATCCACCCATGTTTTATTTTTTCAAAAGTGTCAAATGCATGCACATACAATCATCATATAACCTAGCCCCCACTTGGCAAAATCAATTCAGACTTTATGAAAACATCTATATCTAGATCTATAATCCTTTTGCAAACCTTTGTGTAGATTTGTCAAATGGCACCACATTTATAAGCCTTTACAATATTTTGGGACCCCCCTCTGAGTTTGCTCCCTCTTGACAGAATCCCACCAAACTTTGCAAAAACATGTATATTTTGATCTATTATCAGTTTGACAAATGAAGTGTAGATTTGTCAAATGGCACCTCATTTATAAGCCTTTGCATTATTTTGGGACCCCCCCTCTAATTTTGCCCCCTCATGACAGAATCCCACCAAACTTTGCATACTCAGCTCAGAAATATACATGCAAAATTTCATGCAGTTCCACTAAGTGGCGCCAAAGTTATAAGCCATCCAAGAACTGCATTTCACCAACCTTTTAATGCTGAGGTATCTGCAAACTTTTCAGGACTTTTTGCGAACATCAGAACTGTTCACAGACTTTTGTGGCAAAAACACCTGTTGTTTTGCTTCTTGCAGCCATATCCCATCCCATCCTCATCACTTCTCACCTCCCTAGAGATTATTTGATAAGTTTGACAAGTGCAATGTTGTGTTTTTTAATATGATTTTACTTCGATGTCCACGGACAGCAGCGAAGTCCGCGAATCCAAGATGGCAGGAGTTTCCAAAAATCTGATGCACTTCACGCTCTTCACCATCCAATCAGCGAACACATTGCATGTCCGCAGACATGACGCAAGCCGGTTAACCGTTCGGTGTCCTGTCCGCGGAGTGAACAGGGAAGTGTGTCCACGGAGCGGACATAGATATCAATAATTTTTTGTGACCTACTTTTTGGTCATTTAAAAAAAATAACTACTGGATAGATTATCACCAAATTTACAAAAGCACGCTTTTGGGACCAAGCCGCTGCTCCTGCTGCAAATTTGGTGAAAATCCATCCAGAGGTTTGGTCTGTAGGCATGAGCAAGGTTTCTTCCCCATTCAGTCTATGGGAAAAAAATACATTTTGGGACCACCCCTATAACTTTGCCCCCCCTGACAAACTGAATGTTGTTGTCACGTGGGTATGTTTGAAAGCCAACAACTGTACCAAGTGCTCCATGAACTAGTCCTTGCTCCACGTCAAGGTTACATATAAGCATTACTCTACAGTTTAAAGATAATTTTAATATTTTCTCCAAACCAGCTGAGTTTTCTAATGTATTTAGTCTTGTTGTGGCTTGTTGACACATGGGTAGTGTCATACCATGTATGTCCAGTTTGTCTGTAGAGCAAATTTCAATTATTGGTTGCATTTCTTTTTTCAACATGGTTTCATTGAATTTTGAACAGCTTGCAAAAGTTGGCATCAAGGACATACAATTGACATTTTTGTGTGCTAATCTTTCCATGACATCAGTAGCACATGAGTTATGGCCATACAGTGCATGGATGTGCCAGGTTTTTTCTTGAGGTAGTACACCAAACTCTAATAAATTTAAAAATGTGGCGTATGTGAGGTCTGCAGACTGGCGCATGTTTTCTGTTAATTCTCTGTATTGAAAATGTTGCTAAAGGTTGACGTTTACTATGCTGCCAACAGTTTTATGGCAGAGTTTATGTCCTAAGGTTTTAAAAATAGGTTCACCTTTCACTGGTGTCAATTTAAGAAGATCTCCAAAAACCAATAATGTGTTTTCCTCCAAAGAGCTCTTTGTAGTTTGTTTTAAGTACTTCTTGTAATCTGAGGTGAATCAAAGCCAGCATTAGGTTGGAGACCATGCTCACTTCATCTATTAGTAGCATTTTCATTTGTTTTAACACCCTGCGTAGTTCCATTTCTGTAGAAAGTTTGTAATATTCCAGCTTCTGTAGAAAGTTTGTAATATTCTAATTTGTTTTGGTGTTCTACTGGAAGGAGTAGTAATCGGTGCAAAGTGACACCGCCTATGTTGTAGGCAGCTAAACCTGTGTGGGCAGTTACAACAGCTGGCAGTTTGTTGTTTGTCAATTGTTGAAGGAACTTGCTGATGATTTTGATTAAGAATGTTTTACCTGAACCAGTTTCACAACTGACGTACATTAGTATAGGTTTGTAATTTTGGCAGGTTCATTCTTTATTTTTTTGTTGTACACCATGTGCAATTTCTTCCGTTACTTCTTAAAAAATGCTACGCTGCTCATTGTTCAGTTTTGATTGCAGTACATTTAAATCTTCTGCATCTTCTTCATAGTGACACATGGTGTTTTCTACTTCTGTCATAGCTAATTCTGCCTCTTTTGCTATTAGTGGCTGTCGCAGTGGTTCTTGGCTTCCTGTTACAGAAGGTTGACTACTGTCAGGAGTGTCCTTATCTAGTTGGGCCTGGAGTTCTTCTTCGTGTTGCTGTTCTTTGTGCAAAATTGTTTTGTACTGTGTAAACTTTACATTGGTTATAGTGCTTCCATTTGCTTTGAAAGTGTCTTCATAGGAGTCATAGATATCTAGTAATTATTCTTCTTTTCTCCATGGTTTAAAAAGTTGTAGTAGGGACATGTAATATAGTTCTTTATGTTGAGGAGTTTTTAATGGCAATTTGATATGATTAATTAAGCTTTGTTTGGTAAGTTTCACTAAGCTGCCTTCACAATTTGTCACTCTGCATCTACCTTTGTTTTCATCTGGTTTTATATTATATTTGTATGTGACGTTTTGGGCTATGTGGTATAGACACATGGTTTCCAAAGTGGTACACCTGTTTGGGTAGTATGTGTCTAGTAAATTGTTTTTCAAAATTTCTTGGCTGTTGGGATCATTTGTGGCTATTGTTTGTATGTTGTTGTATGATTTAAGAACTCTTTTTCTAGATTTAGCAGGACCAAGACTTAGCCAAACTATATTTTCAGATTTCCCCTACAAAGCAGTGCCGGTTAAACAGTCTGCAGCTTCATAGAAGCCACATTCTCTATGAGAGAGCATTTTTATGCCTAAACTGTACAATTTCTGAGACAGTGTTGTGTCTGATGATAGGTCATCCCAAAGGTCTTGAAGCTCTGTTTTTTCTGCGTTTGTTAAGTAGGCTGTAACATATTGTGCAACTGCAGTGGAATTGCCTACAATGTACTGCACATCTATGTTTGCATTCCATAAGAGGGCAATGATGGCATTGTAATCATTGATATATTTTGCTTTTTCTGTTCTTTTTATGTAATATGTGTTCTTAGGTGATTTACCTTTAACACTATGTCTAACTGAAGACATGAAATTGTTTACTTGACCTGTTGCTGTAACTTGTCTGGGGAAACCAAAGTGGCATTTGGTGTAGTATTTCACTTTGTTTTTGTATTTGCGACGACAATATTTCCCACATTTGTGTCTTTGAAATTGTAAAATTTGTGCAGTAAGATCACTATTTGTTGCTTCTGAAGGAAATTCACAAGTGACATTTGTTTTGATAAACTGTAAAACAGTGGCATCACTGTATTGACCAAATTTAGGACCATCTGTAATCCATAAAAGCATGTGGATATGTGGTGCTCCTCTGGCTTGGTATTGGGGGGGAACAGTTTTATTATAAATAAAGTGTAGCATAGCAATGAAGTGATAATGGAAATATCTTGAAACATGAACAGGATCTAGAGAGCAAAAGTTCTCCATGTGTTAGTATATCTATGTTTTTCTTTTGTTTTTGTTTGATATGCGTAGGTAATCATATAAATCTTCCCATGCATATTCTGCACAACTTAATGTAACAAACCAAGTGGGTGGGCTAAGGTTTCTTATCACACAACGTACATCTCTGTGACGTCGGAACCAGAACTCTTTAGTACCACGCATGTTTGCTAACAGATTTGTAATGCTTGACTTTAAAACCGCATCGTTTTCTTGCACTTTTTGTAGTAATTGCGTAGCTGAAATATTTTGAAAATGGGTACCTGATTTCAATGTGTGTGCAACTCCGTAGCATAGAGTTGCTAGTTCACTTTCAAAAAGTAGGTGGAATATGTATTCCACATTTTGTCTAAATCTGGGATCTTCAGAATACATTCGTAATGAGTGGTATTCTGATGCTGTTATCTGAGTGGGTCTATCATCGTACCTTCCTCCTTTCCCAGTAGGAAAGAGTAGAGGAAAAGCACGTGCTTCTATACTTTTTTCCCATATGCTGATCTAGAAGTTCAAATTGACCAGTTTCTGGTGTCTCTTGAATTATTTTAGTGGTTTCCCTCAGGTTTTCTTCAATATTAATTTCTTTGTAGTATTCATTATTGTCGTTTAGATATTGCAAGGCTTGTCTAACTTTATGTAAGTCTACAAGTTGTTGCCAAATGATATTGTCTTTTGTAGGTACACCATTTACTAAGACAATTAAAGATTGCTCTATTGGACGTTGCACTCCTAGCTTGTGTACATTTTCTTTCAGATCTAATTGTAAATAAACTACTTTGCCACAAATGCCTTTCACTAATTCTGAGGGAGGTAATTTTGCTGTTTTTGGTTGAAGGCGTATTATTGCTTTAAATAGATGCGCTGTTTGAATTATGATGCTCTCAGATAAACTGAGTTGTTGCAAGGGTTTTGGTAGTGGGAATAATTCCAAGTTATTTGTGATAACACGTGAAGGAGTTTGGTTGTTGTCAAGTTTTGCAGTGCAGTAACTGCAAAGTATTAAGGGGTCATTTATTTCGTATCTGTTTTCTGCTATAAGGCAGAGAGCTAATTCAAACCATTTGGAATCTTCATTGTCTTCTATTTTTTTATGTTATGTCTACATTTTTGTGCTACCTTTATAAAAAAAGTTCTGAGGCAGCACACACACACACAAGGTTTGGTACTTCAGTGGATGTATTTTTAAATTTTAAGTATCTCTTTTTTGTATGTGTGTAGTAGAAGGTTGCCATTTGTAGAATTGTTTCTAGCCTGTTGTAAAGCTATTGAATTTTGTAAGTGGCTTTCACTTCCAAAATATTTTTTTCTGTTTATGCTCTATTTCTTTGAGTAGGTCTTTGGCTTTACCATTTAGAAGATTGTTATTCAAATTGCCTAATGCTAAAGTTGGACTTTTAGCATAGTACAGTTTATGGACTAGATTTCTTATAGTTGAATGATGTGTTGATATCATTTTGATATGATGGAAGGTGCTTTTGCAATTGGGTCCTGAAATGCAGGCTAATGAACATCCTTGTGGTCCAATGTGTTTGCGCACTGGACAGGTATCCATATTTTGTAGAAGTTTCATTTTGAATTTGTCTTTGCCTTTTACATATTGATTGAGGAACTGGTGTTAAGATTTGAAAAAAATGTTGTAAAATGTTACACATTGACGTGCACGGCCATTTGTCCACTGGACGTTTTGGTTCAGTCTGATGGAGAGGTGATACTGAGTTTTCTTAGGATATTTTTGTAAGCAGTGTTTTTTGTTTCATTATGGTATTATTAAGTTTTTCATACCCTCGTCCACTGCTATGGATGGCAATTTTGTTTGTTTGCTTTTGTTTGTATGCTTCTTCATTGAAATATTGTTCTGTGCTCGTGGTGTGACTCCATTCACTTCCAGAGATATTTAAGAAGTTATTTTTGTTGACATTGCGTTTATTGAGAAGTCTTTTTTGTAATTTAGTAGTTAGTTCTGTTAGTGGTTTCATTCTGTTTAACACTAAAATAAATAACTTCCTTTTGAGAAGGATTTGACTGTCTATGAGAGCTTCTAAGATTACATTTCTATGTTAGGTTTTAAGGGTTGTACATATTTCTCTCCTGTTTTTATAAGATTCTGAAGGACTCTGTGGCAGATTTATTTTTGTAAAATACTTTTTTGGGTATAGTTACTTGCCACTACATCAAGATTTACAGGAGCAGTGTTAGCAGTAGAGGTAGCTGAATTCTTGTTAATCACTTTGTTTTGTTTTACATTTTGAAAGAGTAGGCAACGTTTTTGTACTGGAAGCTTGTTTTGTTTCGCTTAATGACTCTATTAGATCTTTTGTTTGAACTTTTTGTACAAATTCTGCTAGAGATGGATGCTTATTTTTGACACTTTTATTTGCATTTTCTCTACTTCTGCATAGTTTGCTACGTACTTGCTTTTTGGTAGGCATTCTTTGGGGTCTGTTGAAAAAAACGAAGGTATAGGTTGGGCTGTTCTGCAATGTATATGTGCTGTGTGCATGAGTGTCTGAGTATGATGGTAAGGGTGTATGTGGTGGTGTGCGATTGTGTATCAGGCAGCTACAACTAGTTGGGAAGACTATTCTTGTATTTCTGTGCTACTATACTGGGGTTCAGATGACAGTAGAAAGTAAGCTAGTGGTGAGGGGAAGCACTAATACTAAATCTAATGGTATAGAATTAAAAAAGTTCTTTGTTCTTCAATACTAACATTCTAGGGGCTGATTTATGGAATGTGTGCCGAAAAACAGGGATTTGTGCACCATTCTGCCTGCAAATCCCTGATTAACAAATGGGGATTTTTGGGCAGAATGGTGCACAAATCCCCATTTTTCAGTGCACAAATTCCATGAATCAATCCCACAGTGTGTTTGAGTAACAGTAACAATATTATGGTAGTATTGTACTTAACTTTTTTGTTTGGAATGAGCAGATTTCTTCTGAGTTGTTGTTTGTACTTCAGATGCTGCCGCTTCTCAGGAGAGTGGTCTTCACTGCAATTGTAAAAGAAAGAATTTAGTAATGTTGTGTGTTTATAGCACTGATGTTAATTTAGACGTCAATATGTATGTTTTTGTATTAGTATTGTTGTTTGATAACTGAACATAGTGTGTGCATGCAGTTTCCTTTGACTATCTGCACCCTTTATATTTTACTTACAATATGTTAGTTCAACATGCTTTGAAAATTAGTAGAATACTAAGTGTATGAAACTCACTTGGTTTCTTAAGGCTGTGTGATTGAATGTTAGGATAAAGAAGAAATAATGGGTATACACGCATTTCGCCGACCTATTTTTGGTCGTGGTACTTTTCATCGCCGGACTTTACATCACCAGAAACACTGTTTTTTAATTTTTTTATTTTGGGGTGTGTTTTGTTGGGGTTGTGGTATTATTATAATAGTAATAGGGGGGCCTGGGGGGAACCCCCCCATAATAAAATAAAAAAACAAAAAACAGGGTTTCTGGTGATGTAAAATCCAGTGATAAAAAGTACCACGACCAAAAATAGGTCGGTGAAATCACGTAGAACAGAAATAATGATATAACCATTTTGCGATTTTTATAAGGTAAATGGCAGATACTGTATAGAAAAGCATAGAATGTATGCATGTGTGAGGTGTGGGTAATAAAGCAGAAGGATGTGATGTACAGGCAGTGGTGTTATTTCGGCTTGGAGCTTTTCAATGATAGTGTCCATCTGTGTGAGTGTATAAAGATGCATGAACTTATCCTGGCTGTGTGTAATTTTATAATACACTACTAAGTGTTTTTCTACAATTATACTGTTAATTCTCCCATCTTTTAATATTCTATTTTTTTAGATAGCTGTGCGTGTAAAAAAGGAATTTAGATAGCAGAGAGGATTGAAAGGGACAGTTGATTATAGCAGATGAGAAAAATAATAGCAAGTTAATTTTATAGGTTATACAGGTTCAGTAGCAGTTACTCTGTTTATATGCATTTATAAGAGTTGTACATGTAGTCTGCATAAAATATCCATGCCTGTAGTTTGTATTCATGCATGTAGGTATACATGCTGTTGCAAGTTGAAATCTTGGAGACTTGTACAGTAGTTTTTGTAGTAGGTGCTTTCCAATGATATGAGACTTGTTCTCAGAGTGATTAACAGTACATTTGAAGTGCTGAACTCTGATGATGGAGTTAGATGTAGAGATTTGGGATGTGATAGGTGGGTGGTTGTGTGACTGCTTAGCTGTATCCAATGAGGGAATGGCACAGAGAGTGAAGTGGAAAAGGTAGAAGGGCTGTCTAAGAGTTACGTGCTCCACGGACACGGTGGCTGTCCGTGGACAGGGTATGCCACATCCAGGGTTTTCCAGCAAATCCAGCATGGAAAGGTGACTGCAGCGATTAGCCAATCGGGTGTTGAGGTTGTAGATTTGTGTTGAAAGAGGCTGTGTGTAGTGAAGATGGCAGAGGTGGAGAAAGTCAGGGTGTTGGTGGTTGGAGATATGTTTGTGCATGGTTTACAGCAGTATGCTCAATGCAGGCATGTGGCAAACAATGTTGATGTTAAAGTAGTGGATGTGGTGTGGAGCACTGTATCTGATTGCAATGTACAGGGATTTGTACACGTTTCTGAAGATATGAGCAGGATGAACAGTCCCCATGTGTTAGTTTTGCACTGTGGTGCTTTGCATTTGGGCTATGTCAGTACCCCTACTTTGTTGGCAGATTTGGAACACTTGGTTCAAGCAGGAATGAACATCCTTCCAAATTCCAAAGTTATTTTTTCTGGATTAGTACCTAGGGCAATATGGGACAATAGTTCTGTTTTTTGTCCTCAGCAAAACATTGCTAGGTGTGCAATCAACCGAGGCATGTGTGCTTTCATGCTTAGAGATGGTTTGTTCTTCTGTAATAATGAGAACATTGATTCCAGTAATGCTGTTTATTTTAAAGAAGATGGCATTTCTTTATCTTTTATGGGAAATGCCATGCTGTTTTGGAACATAAGGGTTGCTTTGGAGAAGGGTATGTGAAGATTTTAGGAGTAAAGTTAGAAAAAAAAAAGAATACAAAATAACAGGTGTCTGTCAAGCATCTGCAAAAAACTCCAAAAAAAGTCTCTTTTCAGATCCAACCTCAAAGGGGAAATGGGGCACACTATTTAAATTTATATTCATCACGCTCACATTTTTGATATGTCCGTGGACATGGTGGTAGTCTGTGGACACCGTGTATTACATACAGGGAATTTGGGGTGGAGAGGCATGCACATGAGAAAGAGTAGAGCAAGGGATTGGTCAATAAAGTTTATTTGGTGTGTTGTGTAAGGAGAGAGTTTTTCAGAAAGTCTTTTTCCTGAGAGAAGAACAGATAGCTATGGCTATGTGTTTTAGAAAACAGATTATCTGGATTTTGGGAGACTCATGGATACATTGGTTGGAGGTACATGCAGAACACTGTGGAGCAGCTGCAGATCTTGGATTCTCTCATGTGGAAGTGCACTGGCATGGAGTGCATGGAATGAAGTGGCTGTACTTGGTACCTCTCTGTGCTACTTTGGAGACACAGCATCATCCAGAAATAATTATAATTCATTGTGGAGGGAACAGTTTAAGGCCTGCACTATTTATTTAGCAAGAAACAAAGATTAGGTGAAAACCCAATCATACAGCCGCTCTCTGGAATCCCATACTGGGTTTTATATTAGTTGTAATTTCACTATGTATAGTTCCTTCGATCCAATTCTTGAAAAAATACAAAAGTCAAATTTATAGTGATTTTTCAATGTTGAAAATTATTTTATAGAAAGAAGTGACTAGTAGCCACCAAAATTGTTCTTCGTGAGGAAGAGATTGCCATAAATCACTCTATCTGAAGACTTATTTTTGTGCCAATGCATTTCGGAATATAACAAATTCCTTCATCAGGGCAAGTCTGATGTAGGTGAGTAATGGCGAAATCAATGTTTCAGAGGTCAGGCTGCTCCACCGTGTACGGCGAGTAGGTGCATATGTAAAGAACGAAGCGGAGAAGTTCTCTCAGCGTCTGCTCAAAGCAGACTGTCTTTGTTGCATCGGCGCGTTGCCGAGCAACCTGGTTTAATAAGACACGTGATTGAAGGCAGAATGTCCTTTTGTATTTTTTCAAGAATTGGATCGAAGGAACTATACATAGTGAAATTACAACTAATATAAAACCCAGTATGGGATTCCAGAGAGCGGCTGTATGATTGGGTTTTCACCTAATCTTTGTTTCTTGCTGTATTTTTTGGGTTTGGGTGTCTCCAGGCCTTTTTCAGCCAGCTCCTGCATAGAGGATCTAACTTCCTAACAAAGACTTATCACACTAGAAACTTTTGATAACGCCAGAAGGATTCGATACTCCTGTGGTGCCCACTCAAATTTGCTTCCTGCACTATTTATTTGTCACTTCTATTTTTAAACTGTGAAACGCGGCTCTAAAAAGAGCCTTTTTTTTGGTTGATGTATTATATCTTTTTTGGTTTTTTAAATATGACACACAAGGAAAGGAGGGTAAGGAAGGGACACCAACTACGGGGATAAGAAAGGGCAGGTGGAGAGAACAAGATGTAGGGTGGGCCTTATTCAGGTAGTGGGCAGAACTTCTCGTGGTCCTTGACCGCAGTCTTGAAAGCACTCTGAAGATTCTCCCCCCTGCAGAGTACTGTGTAACAGTACATACACAATATTGTGACCCTCGAAAGGTAAGGGTCAACAGCATCATGAATTGCCTGTG
Source organism: Ambystoma mexicanum (assembly GCF_040938575.1). Classification (NCBI taxonomy): domain Eukaryota; kingdom Metazoa; phylum Chordata; class Amphibia; order Caudata; family Ambystomatidae; genus Ambystoma; species Ambystoma mexicanum. The sequence continues at coordinate 853,143,565 of NC_090929.1, read as the reverse complement.
AGGCAGCTGGAGGGATGCGCTGTCTCACAGGAGTGTCTCTTGTGGTGACAGGAGCGGAAACGGAGGATGTGGTAGAGGAACTCAACCTACTACGTTGATCACAAGGTACAACCTTGCGAACGGCCCCACCATGGAACGACCGTAGGTGTCGCTTCATTGATGTCGTACCAAAGCTGTACGAACCAGGTCTCCCACGACTCAGCACCATGTGGCACTGATTGCAGGTGACCTTATTCTCACGTGCTTTTGGCACTCCACCAAGAGTGGTAAACAACCGCCACACCCAAAACTCACGGCGACTACTGGTAGTAGACTCACGGCGACTACTGGTAGTAGGGACTTCCACTACCTCATCCTCTTCATCCTCCTCCTCTACATCCTCATGCCTATTCCCCTCTGCAGGCCCTTGGGGAGGTGGTGGTGGTTGAGGGGGTGGGGGTGGTGCTGAGGCAGAAGTAGCACCAGCTGGAACAGCAGCAACCATGGATGCCATCAGGTTAGATGATGGAAAAGCAGCAAGAGCAGCAATAGCAGCAAAAGCTGAAAAATCAAGTCAATCTGCAATAGTAGGAAGACAGAATGAGGATGAGCTCTGGGGTGTGGCCTTTTATATGGGTGCTGGTGCACGCTCCGCAAACAACCAGGATGTCCGCGGACAGATCGAACACCCAAGAAAAGCTCAAAAAGTTCCAAAAAGTATGTAGAATGCCAGGGACATTGTCTTGGACATGTGCAATGGTGATTTTTTACTATAAAATACTTTGGATTGTCCAAAAAAGTACTTTTAAAATGTTTGGGGACCCGGACAGTGTCCGCAAATCAGGACACATGCTCAGCATAAGTGCGGTCACATGATGACGTTGCAAACACGTCCGCGTATGGAATTGGTGTCCGCAGGACACCAAATTCACAGGGACGGTCGTGTGCATGCGCGCGGGTGTTCTGCAGACAGTGTTCAGGTCCTCAAACTAGTTAAGAGTGTGATACACGTGAGACGGACAGTTACAGACAGGCACGATGTTCATAGGACCTATGGGTGTGGTGCGCATATGTGTAGATTTCTACAGACAGTGAGGACAGGTATAGTGTCCTTAGCACAACTCCATTTTGTTTAATTGCAGACATTCCATACACCGAGTGTGTTCTAAGAACAGTTCCATCTTGCTTGCCGACAGTACGGACAGGTATCCTTAGGAAACATCCATTTGGTTAATTGTGGACATTCCGGACAACAAGTGTGTTCTAAGAACAGTTCCATCTTGCTTGCAGACAGTACGGACAGGTATGGTGTCCTTAGGACACGTCCATTTTGGTTAATTGTGGGCATTACGGACACCAAGCGTGTTCTAAGAACAGTTCCATTTTTCTTGCTGAAAGTACAGACAGATATAGTGTCCTTAGGTCACCCCCATTTTGGTTAATTGTAGACATCCTGGACACCTGCGCTGTCCGCGGACACCCCAACTACCTTTTTTAAAAAAATAAGACACAAAGGACTGAATTAAAACACACATCATATTTTTTTTTTATTATATACAGATATCAAATTTATGAAAGAGAGTTGGAAGCAGAAACTGACACACATAGAGGGAAATTAGCGGTTTAGAGAGGATGGATGGGAGGGGATGAAGGGAGGGAAGTCTCATCATAATGTTTTTCTAGGTACTGAGGGTTCGGGGATAGTTGACTGGGACATGGAGAGGGGGAACAGGTGCATGTGGGAAAATTATATCTAATTTTTTCTTTTATGTGGTCCTCCACAAAATGTTTTAAAAGATGACATTTTCCATAAGCATATCCATATTACTTTTAGTGTACCTAATACAGAAAGTTTAGAAATATATAAGGAAAAATAAGTTTACTTACTGGTTTCTGGTAAGTTTAGTTGTTACTGTTGTGTAGTTCTACAGTTGCTTCATGCTGTGCAGTTTCTGTGGGGTAATTATGTTGGCGGCATATCAATTTTGTTTTGATATATTCCATTTTAGTACAGGTGCTATTTAAATGGACGTTTGATGTGTTACATATATAGGCTCCACTTCTTAGTTATGTGTTTATGTGCTGCTTTTTAACTTGTTCAGTGTTTATATGGCGTGATAAAACAATTTAAGATACCCCCTGAGTTTTTAGGTAGTGTTGATGTTGTCCACGTCTTTCGGTGGACATACGCACAGTCCGCGGACATCAAAATCACTAGCTGGGGGTTCAGTATATTCTATGTTACATGTATATAAAGTAAGGGAATCCTAGTAAACATCTATCAAATTCACACTAAGAATATGTATATTCAGTAAAAAAAACGTTGTTAAAAGGACGTTATGGTTAAGTTGCGCTACTAAAAACCTATGAAATTTAGTAAAAAAATGTTGTTAAAGGGACGTTGTGGTTCCAAGTAAAACTGAAAAACCCTTGAAATTCGCTAATTATGGTAAGCTAAGCAACCATAACTCGCAACACCACCGTGCATTGCTAAGACTAACACCCAGGACACCAAAGATGACATCACAAATGTCATTGATGAAATCTCTGATGACAGCACATGTGCATGTACTTTTCATTAAAAGTCTGTACAAGGGATTGTTATTATAATGTTGACAATAAAAGTGTCAAGGATCATTGGAATAGATGTCATGAGCTATTTAGTTCATTAAGCAATGCATTGATATAAATAACATTCTATTATGAAGTTCTTTACAGTATAATAATCTACTCATGTATATACATAAGCATTGTGTGCAGCATACATGATGGAGTTGCAATATTCATAATCTTCCCATGTTGAATAATGAAATGATAAATGCTTTCTTATTAGAATTTTGTGTACTGTGCACCATGTAATAAGTAGCTAATGAAACCCACTTCCTATATAATTTCATTATTACATACAAAGCACAAAGACACAACAACACATATAAATATGAGTATATACAGGGAAAGTGAAGTACGCAAAAAAGTAGCAGTAGAACCAGAAAGTGTTCATAACCTACCTGATTATCTTTATGCACAGAAATTATTATTCTGCTTCAAACCTACTACTTCCCCATGAATAACTATCACATGATGTGACTGCACCCTAAAGAAAGTAATGTGAATACAAATATGAGCATATCCAGAGAAAGTACAATAATAAAAAAACAGCAGAACAATAAGAAAGTGTTAATAACCTTACTGGTTGTCTTCATACACAGAAAGCATTGCAATCTTTCAAGTGTGTATTCTGCTTATGTATTTGTGTCACATGCTGTGAGTGAACCCCAAATGAATTACTGTAAGAACATATTTGAAGTATAAGTCTAGAAATATAGTACTTTTTCGATGTTTTTGTTCCTAAGTATTACTGGTTAAGATATATCACTAAAGGAAAAAAGAGGGAGCTAGACATGTGATGTGATCAGTGATGTCATCATTGACATTTTTGATGTCATCTTTGATGTCCTCGGTGTTAGTCTTAGCGATGCACGGTGGTGGCGCGAGTTATGGTTGCTTAGTTTACCATAAATAGCGAATTTCAGGGTTTATTCGGTTTTACTTGAAACCATAACATCCCTTTAACAAAGTCTTTTACTGAATATATATATATATATATATATATATATATATATATATATATATATATATATATATATACTAATCTTACCTCTTAATTTTTGTCATAATTGATTTTTATGCAAGCATGCTATGATAGACTGTAGTTTGTCATGCCATATTATGTCATCTTTCTTTATGTCATATTTGCAATATCATGTTTATGTGTCTTTGTACAAGATTGAAAGGGACTGTAAAGCAGCAATGATGTGACATGTAGCACTCTATACACACCCAAATATTTAAATATTAAACCTTAGCAATATTCAATTCATGTAAAAGGTCACATCGTCAATGCAGAAATGCAAAAACTGACTCTACACACTTTCTGAGCCTAATACACTCCTGCCCTCTATTAATACGATGATATAACTTCAGCCCAGGTTGAAGAAGGCAGACAACGTTGGATTATGCAGATTAACTACCAAAAAAGGCCACACAAAGGCTAAGTGGAACCTTCCTCACTACCATTACCACTCCTGTGAAGGTCCTAGCCCACCAAATGAACTTTCAGGAAAGCACAGTACAGGGTAATTTTTACAATGGAGCCACTGATCAAATGCCACCCTCATTTAAGAGTGCCTGTGGCTCTTCTGAGCTTTTCTGTGTAGTGCAAAGGAACATCATGTGGCCATTCAGGGCTTAGGAAGCAAGTAGAGGAGTCTGTGTTCTCCTGCTCCTTTGGGCATCACTTGAGTGTGCATACATAGTGCAAGAAGGCCCCAAAGCCTGTGCTTATTATGCTAGACAGCATCTGCAAACAGGGCCTAATAATGGACAGTTGCCCCCCTACAGCATTGTCCTCAATGTGAATGTCTACATTGACCAATATATCTTACCAGCATTATTTTACAACCTTACCTCTAATTTAATTCTCTCATGCTGTATTTCAATGGCTTGTTTACCAGTTCACTACATATACGGGCAATACTCAGTCAATCTTCTCCGCCCACGGTCAATCTTGTACAGTTGGGGGTGGGAGAAACTCTTTTGGAAAGCTTTATTTTGTGTCCCCCAGCATTCATTTGACTATTATTGCCTCTGACATTTTTCGCCAGTGGGCTGTGCTTTACAAAAACAACCACCACCATGAAAAGGCGGGGATCCAATAGGATCATCTGGTTAGTAGCCCCACAATTTCAACGTAACACGACCACCACACTAGTAATGGCATCCATTAAAGTTCTGCCATCAAATAAGGGACACTCTCATCCAGGCATTGAATTACATGTTCTTCTGGTCATAACACTAAAACCTTTACATTCATCCCAACACTCGCTATAACTCACCTTCATTTTTTCATTTCCCTACATATTGTAAATTAGGTCTGTATGATTTCATTGTCCTGACATTTCTCACTCTTTCTCTTTTCTGCTTCACTTTGCCCTGTTTCCTTTTCACCACAGACCAGGGTCTGGATGCCACCCTGGGAGGGCTCACAATTTGCCTCAGCACAGACAGTGTGCAGTATAAAAGACAAATAGCAGAACATGTTATAACAAACAGAGAAACTGTCTGAGCTAGCTCTCACTCTCTTATAGTTCAGTTGGTATTCATTGATAAAGTCACCTGGAAAGCTTGCCAGGGGGAGAGATTTCCCTAAATTTTCACTCCCACGAAAATCAAGGACTTTGCCTAAATATGCTAGGACTGGAGTTAGAATAGTAGTTAATACCCATCCTAGAATATGTGGGGAAATCTTTTAGGGGCGTAGGAAAAAATCACCTGCCTGGTGACTTTTTCCCAGGGGTCATTTTCACATGGAATCGTTTATATTAGCATAAACATACAGACATTTTAGACCTGAGTGTGTGTGTTTTGCATATTTCTGGAGTACACATAATTTATGAGCATAAGAAGCTGCAGAAAGCAATGTCTAAATATGAACACAAATGCTTAGGCAGCTTCAATACAGAGTAACATGCAATCTACTCTTTAATGAAATATTAAAGTGCACTATTGCCTCAAAATGTGCATATTGTTATGGGTCTTAGGGCGTGCCGGGGACTTGCTCGCACACACACACGCATGCATGCAGCCATACAGAGAGTGGACGCCGGAGACGTGTGTGTGCTCCGGTCGCCAGCGCGAACTGCCGGCGCACCGCCTTTATTATTCGCTACGCATGCATGAGCCTCGATGCGGCTCGCGCATGCGTATACAATTGAAATTGCTACGCAACATCCCTCCTTTTCCCCCCAAAACAAAACAACCTTTTCAAACATGGGGGCCAACGGGCCCATCATAACGTTCACGATACCTCTGCCTTGATTAAGAGGTAGGGTCCATGATGAAGTCTTTGAACCTCAGCGGTGGCTTGCGCCCCGCCCGGCTCGGGTACCTGCGTGCTCCGGCGTCGGGGTCCTCGGGTGCCGCCGGAGCCTCTGGCGGCCCATCGTCTTCAACCGGCACTCCCGTATTCGGGTCGGGATCATCTCTAACGGCTGCTCCAGGGGTTTCAGGTTCTATGTGCTTGAAGAACGAAACATTTCTGGTCACAGTCCCTCTTGCATTGGCGGCCGTGACCATCGACCCTTTGACGTGGGTCACGCCCAATGGTTGTGGCTCATATGGCAGTGATAGCTTCCCCTCCGGCTTCCTGTTGCGCACCAGCACAGTGTCTCCTATTGCGATTGCCCTCTCGGGTAGTCTCCGGCGTGCGGTCTCTTTCTCATTCAGAGTGGCCCTCGCTGTGCGCACTTTGCTGTTGTCGATTTCTCCTGGTGTCCTCCCTTCCACTTCGGGTAGTAGGCCTCTTGGTATTCTTTTGAAAAGGGCCTCTGCGGGGGCCACTCCGGTGGACTGATGTGGGGTCGTGCGATATTCTCTTAGGAACTCGACCAGATTTCGCCTGAGATCTTCTCCCCATTCACTGATATGCGGAACACTTTGTTGAGCGTTCGCATAAATCGCTCCACCTCGCCATTTGCTCTCGGCCATAACAGTGTTACTTTGCGATGCTTTATCCCCCTGTCCTCGCAGTTTTGAGCAAAACGCTGGCCCTGAAACAGTGACCCGTTGTCCGAGCAAATTTCGAGAGGGAACCCATGTGTGGTGAATATTTTGTGCATGGCCAGAATGGTGTGGTCGCTGCATGTGGATTCGACCAATTCCACCTCTGGGTATCGTGACCACTGGTCTGTCACCACCAGAAAGTATAAGCCTCGGCCCGTGGACCCGAAGTCTGCGTGAACTGTCCCCCATGGGCGGTCACTCCTCTCCATGGCCTGAATGGGTGGCGCCTTCTCCACAGGGATGGCGGCTTGACATGGGATACAGGCCTTCACAAATTTCTCCACCCTTCCTTCCAGATCTGGAAACCAAACTTTCAATCTGAGCCGAGCTTTCATCTTGGCCATTCCTTAGTGTCCCTTGTGGGCTAGCTGTAGGACTTTCTCAACCAGCACTCCTGGTATTACGATCTGGTGCGCTCTTAGCAGGATTCCGTCATCCGCCACCGACAATTTGTGGCGTGCCTTCCAGAGTGCTTGTAGATCTCTTTGAGCTTCCGCGGTCCTTCGGGAGTTGTCAAGGAGGACCTCCCGCCATTCCCCTGTGTCCACCGCATCTTTTATTTTCAGGAACGCTTCGTCGTTATTGGACTCATCTGCAATTTCCTGATGCGTCAGGGCTACAGGCAGGGCTGCCTCCACAACTAGATGTACAGCTTCCACGGAGTCCGCCACCTCCAGTGAGTCCCTGGGCCTCCCGGTGCCCGGATGGCGCAACAGGTAATCCGCCGGGTTGTGTGTCCCTGGTCGATATAGCAATTTGACCCCATATTCCATGAGGGCCAACACCCACCTTTCTATGCGCGGAGGTGGTTTGGACGATGTTCCAGACAGTATGGGGATGAGGGGTTTGTGGTCAGTTACCACCACAACTGGCTTCCCCAGAATGTAGATTCTGAAATGTTTACACCCCCACAGTATGGCCAAGGCTTCTCGCTCTATTTGGGAGTAACGCCTCTCTGTGTCGGTCAGAGCCTTGCTGGCATAGGCCTCATGGTGCCTTGCTGGTCTGCTTGCATGAGGACTGCTCCCAGCCCTACCGGGCTAGCATCAACTACGATCTCCGACTCGCGACCGGGGTGGAAGTACGCCATTGTTTCTTGCTCCAACAGGGCATTTTTAATGACGGTGAACGCTCTTTGTTCCTTCCCTGTCCATGTCCATGCCACATCATTTCTGGTGAGCGCCCTCAGTGGTTCCGATAGGGAGGCTAGATCTCGGATGAAGCGGCCACAATAATTGACCATCCCTAAGAAACTTCTTATTTCGGCTGGGGACGCTGGTGGGGATGCATCTCTGATGTCTTTCACCTTCTCCGGATCCGGGTAAATCCCTCCAGCGTGAAATATAAATCCGAAAAATTCAAGCCTGTCCCTCAGAAATTCGCATTTCTTCTTATGTAGGGTTAAACCGACACTGCACAGTCTCTCCAGGGTATGCTCGAGGCGCTTCAGGTGTTCCGCTTCTGATTTTGCAACCACTAGGATGTCATCTGACATGTTGATGACCCCTTTTAGTCCTGATAGTGCCCCCCTGATGGCATTTTGAAAGACCTCTGCTGCGGACGAGATCCCGAAGCTAAGTCTTTTGTATTGATACAACCCCTCATGGGTCGTAAAGGTCGTAAAATACCTGGACTCGGGGTGGAGTTCCAACTGGTGGTAGCCTGACCTCAGGTCTAGCTTCGAGAAGACCCTGGCTCCCTGGAGCTCTCCCACAATGTCATCTAGGTTTGGTGTGAGATGGCGTTCTCGTTTGATCGCTACATTGGGCAGCCTCATATCTACGCAGATGCGTACTGCCCCTGGTTATTTTGGCTTTGGGGCCACCAAAATTGGGGAGACCCAGGGAGTGGGTCCATCTACCCTCTCGATAATGTCCTTGTCCACCAGTGACTGTAGTTCTTTCACCACTTGTTCCCTGAGATGAAAAGGGATACGGTGATGTTTAAGCACAGTCGGCCTCACGGACTCATCTATGTGCAACTGTATGGGCTCTGCCTTGAGCTTTCAGATGCCAGTGAATATCTTCTCAAAATGCTGTAGTAGGCGGTCCAGATCTGTGAAGTACACAGCAAGGGTGAAGTGTACAATGTTGAGTGCTTCCGACGCGGCACAGCTTAGGAGGGAGTGGGGGCTCACGCTGGTGACGAAAAACCTCGCCTTTATTCTGTTTTGACCATGGGAGACCGGGGCCACAAACACTCCCTGGATGGGAAGCAGTGTGTCCCCTCCGAATGCGTAGATTCGCGCTGTGGAAGTCGTCAGCCTTGATGGGCCAGGAAGAGCATTGTAATGTTTTGTTGCAAGTACGCAGGCGGACGCCCCAGTATCTATGAGGACCGGAGTTGGCATCTCGCTAATGTTGACGGTGCATTTGGGTTGTCGACGGTCCCCAGGGCCTTGCGCAATGCTTGAAATTAAAAACATTTCTTCATCTTCCTCCTCCTCTTCCGCGATATTGAGATCTTGCATGCCTTGTTCGACAGAGGACACGCCCCTTACTCTTCCAGCGACACCCCTGCCGACTCTCTCTGGTCCTCTCAAGACTGTAACTGGCATCGTTGCACTGCACACTCTCGCATAGTGTCCCGGTGTGCCGCATCGACCACAGGTCCTTGCCTTTGCTGGGCACTCTCCCGCATGCGGCAGATCGTATCCACAGTATGAACACGATGAGACATTCCCTTGCGTCGTGGGCCCTTCACTTCTCTTTGGTGTCCATCTTGCCTTCCCCATGGCTGAGCGTCCGATAGCGTATGCCTCGTCCTCCTTCCTGGAGCGTGTAGCAGTGTCCATTTTCGCCACCCTCTTGCCTCCGCCAGTTCGTACGCTCTCCCCATGTCCAGAATTTGCTGCAGAGTCAGTCCGGGCTCTCTTAGCACTTGTCTCCTCAGTTTACCTGAGCAGCAACCTTGCAGCAGTTGGTTACGAACCATTTCTTCCTCGTTGACCCATCTGCAGGAGCTCGCTAGTTGTCTCAGACGAGCGCAAAACTGGTCCAGTGATTCCTCTTCCAATTGTTTCTCCGCACCCATGACAAACCTGTCAAAGTCAACATTCGCCATAGGAAGGAAGTGGTCACGGAAAGCTTGCTTGACCGCAACATAATTCGCTGCTGGAATATTGAGAGTGTCATAAATACGTTGAACCTCGGTCCCTGCAGAATAGACCATGATGGCAATCTTCGCCTCATCTTCCGTTTCCCCCGAGGCTCTAAAAAACATTTCCAGCTTCTTAACCCATGTGATCCACTTCCGCCCTAACTTGGATGGGGGGCCCGTGGTGTCAAATTCAGGCATAGGAGCTAGAGTACTGTGCATTCTGCGAGGAATTGGGGCGACAGCATTTTCTTCTTCCTCTCCTTCTTCCCCCATGGTGTACTCACAGTGGTCCTTCTCTGGTAAGAGCCGAGGTAACTGGTGGTCTTCAGAGTGCAATCACACTCTCTTTCTTGTCTTTACCACAACCCTGTGGTATCTGGGCTGTGGTGGTTCCAAAAATTTCTCTGGAGCAGTGCAGGAGGCAGATGGCGCACGAGCACCCTCTCGGGCCGCAACCACTGCACTCCGCGTGTAGAGAAGAGAAAAAATGAAATGGCCGCCGGCCGTGCGCATGGGTCCGTGTGCATCCGATCGATATACACGCAGCAGCGTTCCTTCACTCCGATGCCGTAGGAGCGGAGGATGGCTCTGTGTCCGCCCTTGTCGCCAGTGTTATGGGCCTTAGGGCATGCCGGGGCCTCGCTCGCACACACACACACGCATGCATGCAGGCATACAGGGAGTGGATGCCGGAGACGTGTGTGTGCTCCGGTCGCCGGCGCGAACTGCCGGTGCACCGCCTTTATTATTCGCTACGCATGCGCGAGCCTCGATGCGGCTCGCGCACGCGTATACAATTGAAATTGCTACGCAACACATATTTGTTTTCCTAAAAAGATTGAAAATCATCTTTATTGTTCCAAACAGGTGACTATTTGGACCTAAAACTTTTCCTACCAACCCTCCCGTGACCACTTGGAGATAAAATTACCATAGACATGTTCAGGTACTCCAGCAGTTGCATATGCAAGCACATGTGGGCACTCAATAGACTTTGTATATTTTCATGTGTATGTTTATTTTCTGGGCTGCACATCATGTGTGAACTAACAAAGCTGTCAGAATCAGGTCTGAGGTGTGGACTTAAACGCTCAGGCAGCTTCTAAAGCAAGTAACAGTTGATCTAATACCTCAGGTTTGTCATTCACCACATCAACATCAATCGAGCTATGACAAAGCTTACCTCTTTAGCTCTAACAAATCCCCACCTCAGCAGCAAAACCCAAACATAGTGATCTGCATTTTAACAGATAGTGGTCTTTTCCTTCAGGATTAACATATTCATAAATGTCAAAATCAAGCCCATATAACCAGAGCAGCACTCAGGACCCGAGTGCTTCGGATCATCGCCCATCAACACCAAAGGCGTTCGTGGTTGTCTCTACCTCTAACCAAGCGTTTTGCTACAGGGCCAAAGGCAGCAAGGCCACCAGGAATGGTAGACGTGTATTACTGTGAACACTTTGCATTACAATGCATCATTTTATGAAATATAAAAGAGCGCATTACTCATTTTAAAAGTTTGCTTTCAAAGGAAGGCTACTCTGCATTGTGTGCCCAAAGAATACTCTTCCATGTAGGGTAAAACAAGGACAACTGCAATACTTAGTAGAAAAGGGAAACTATGCGCCATGCTGCTCATCATTAAACAGGAAGTTCAGATGGAAAAGGACAGTGTCGGCTTCTGAAATGAACTGCCAATTGCAGACTCTTCGGAGATTGTACAAATGAGACATAAAACTACGGAAATTATGAAAGCTCTTCTTTTCAAAAGACAGGATTTTGCTGGTCACTTGGATTTGGCATGTGCGATTCAGATAGATGAGTTGAATTAGGGTTCCTAATTGACTGTAAGGGTTCTGTTAGGAAACCACTTGAGCTATCACTGTGCTCTGGTACATTAGGGATAATGTTGCAAGCTGCAGTATTAGCATATGGGACTGTGTGAGATATGACTATTGGCCATTTGGTGAGTTGGCTCCAGGGGTTATCCAGAGAACAGCTTGCACTGTGTTTAAATTATCTAACTATCTTATCTAACTATCTTAACTATATTAACGTACCAAACATAATCAAGCTTTCCTGTTTAAAATCATACATTAACAAAGCCAAGATGTTTTGGCTGTCACATGGACACAATCACAGTTCACACAATTACAAGTGATGCCAATAATTGCAGTGCTTGACAAATCATTGGCACATAGTCATACTAAAAAAAGTAATAAAGTAGATCAAGACAGACACTTCTTTTTCAAACCTTGGACATCATGGACTCTTCGTATTACATTGAAAGCAGATAAAACATTTGCAACTGAGGCTGGCCACAAATGTTGGCCTTTTACAAAATTACAATGCCAGAAACATGTAAAAGTAAAGAACAACTATTGCTGAGTCAGATGTGTATTCATGCACATTTGGAGACAAAGACCTAGGCAATGCAGCATTCGGTGCGGTCTGGGCTGCACATGGTTGTGCAGCCCACACCGAAGGCTAGATAGCCTTGGTCTTTTTCTCCAGTTATACGTTTGTGCCCAGCAGGAAGGCACTATGAATGGGTTTGCACCCAATTTACACATTTTCTAGAGCCGATTAAATGCTTCTAGAATAACCATTTGAAAGTTATAACATAATAACGAGCGGTGCCCACTCACCAGTTAAACTATGCATACACATTTGCCATCTTCCAATCCTATTTGCTCCACTAAATTCAAACATACACATCAAACCATAAAACGCAGATGTTTCAGTATTGTTTACTAGTAAACTACTACTGCTGCTGTATACTTAAGAACTGGGAAGTATTTGATTTCAGGTAGTCACCAGGAGAACAACTAACCGACAGCAATGTAGGCATGGAAAGCTGCTGCAATGTTCATCAATGGTCATCAAAACATCCACCCACAAGTGAAGGATAGTTCTATACTTCGCAGAATCTACAAAAATGGACAGCCGTTAAAATGGTTCAGATCTTGTTGGGCCATCCAACAGCGGTGGAATGGTGCTGAGAAATATTTCAAAAACACCATGGAGCTCCTGTTCCTCAATTATGTAATTTGGCTGCGGGAAGCACGCATGGTAAGCATTGTTCACAATTACATAAAAACACTGCCCAACATGCGTCCATCTTGGACACTATTTAATTGTAATTGCGCATGCTGCCTCCCAGCAAGTATGACAGGCAGCATGTACAATGGATCCCAATATTTTGAAAGATATAATGAACTGCTATGATGTCACACAAGGGGGGTATGCTATTTTCTCTGCTAGGTATTATTTTTTTATTTTTAGGGGACTGCGGGTTAGGGGGGAGGGAACTCATCACAAGTTTAGCAGTACCTCTTGTGGAAATACTGCTAAACTTGTTTATCGTTTTCAACAATCTCAATCACAATAAATCCACCTTATTATGAGCGGGAGAATGGCAGTGTGTTGCCTCATTCCTGCAGTCCATAGGATTCCATGGGAAGTTGGTAGGATTTACCATCAGGGGTAATTCTACCCACAATAAATTTTCAATTTCTGGCAGGTGAAGTGGAGGAAACGACTTCAGCAAGTGCTTAAGGTATTTCCACCACTTTATGACCAGACTTGGGATATGACATGCAGGAAATTGGCAGTGAAATGGCAAAAATGGAATTACTGTGGCTTTACCACAATTGTTTAACACACCATCAAACTCGTAATGAGGCAATTTGTATTTTGTATGTTGTATATATTCCTAATTCCTCCACTCTACTTCCTTTTCAATACTGGTCCTTAAGAGACAGCAAATTAGTTGGCCACAGGGGAGTTAATCACACCATAACATTATAGATGGGTAGTTTTATGCTGCAGGGTGCAATTCACTTGAGTTTCCAAGAGACATCATGCACAGATCAAGGTTCCAATTCATTGTCTTAAAAAATGTCAATCAAATGCCCTTGGTTGGATACATCCATGTAGTTGATTGCCACCCATCAATATTTCCATTTGTCTTTTCTATGGCATTGCTGAACGTAAAGTACGCACTGCAATCAGGAATAACGACCAAGTCCGAGCATTGCTCTATACATAAAGAGTGCTACATGGCAGAACAAATCATGACTAGAAGGAGGCAAACACTTTGTTAGTCAGGCCATTCTACATTGTCACCTTGAATAAGGAACACGCAATATACTTACATATGGGAGACGTCAGAGACTTTAAAGAAAAGAGCAATAAATATAATGGGGCACTTTTATTCCAGACCCTGAGATTTAATGCATGAAGGTATGCAGCATGTTGCTTTTGTTTTGTAATAATACGTACCTTTATGTAAATCTGCTTTTATACTGCACCAAAACACCACCATAGCAGTCTTAGAGTGTCTGACATGTCTGGGAGTTGGTGTATAGTGCCCCCAATCGGGGTGATCAGACCTCTCTGTGTGGAGGAACACGAGTACGGGTGACGTAAGTGTATGGGAAAACATGTGCAAAAGCAACAGCCAATGGTAGGGGTGATATAGCATAGACAATACACTTTTTGATAGGTTGAGTGCATGTGGCTCCCTTAATTAGGTGGCCATTCGTTTGGATTGTAGAAAGGAGGCATAGTCTAGGCATTTTTGAAATTATGCAAACTATTTGATGCTGCATAAAAGGCCCACAGGAAAATAATAACACATAAGGTTTGGTTGTTTAATGGGGTTGTGAAGCGCTTACACCGCTCTATTGTATTTTGCTGTGTTCACAAACCTGGATTATCTTTCTATTTTTCCACAGGCTGATCTCCTGAATAGTAATTTGGCAACTGTTAAACAAAGAGTGGAGGAGGAAAGAATAGACTGTGTTAAAATCATGTGTACTTGCATAACAAACGAGTAGGTTGGGTTGTTTTGGATCACCTGACAAGATTTCCAGATATGTTACAAGCCAGACACACCTATGTATGAGGAGATCTTTTGGTCAGAATGCCATTTTCCTGTCTTCAGAGCAAAGAATGGACAATTGAGTGTTCAAACGGGAAGAGTAAGGTTGAAAAGACAGCCAGGTACCTTGATGGTAAAAGTGTTACAGTTAAAAATATTTGCCATTTCATGTCATGCTAGACTCACAGGCTGCGCTGTACCATCCAGTCATATCTATGCATTTAACCACTAAAATAATATATGATGTATTGGCAGTTCAGACAAATAATGACAAATAGTGAGGAAGGAACTTTGAGTCAGAGTAAGAATGTAAACTTCTGTATTGTTATTCATACAGATTGGCAATGTCAAAGTCAACAAACATGTTTTGTGGATGTAAGTATCTCATGCATCCTATCAAAATCAAAGTCAACATACATGTTAAGTGGATTTGAATAGCACATACATCACGCCAACATGTGTTTCAACCCTACAAAAGGTCGTCCTCAGGGCGCATAACAAAATAATATTGCAACAAATTGTATTACAATTATTAGGCAAAACCTATGTTTTTAGAGCATTTCAAGAGTTGTTTCCCCAAAGGTGAATGGGGAGACAAAAAACGGGACAGAGAGGGGAGTGGAGAAAGTAAAACACAGAGAAAGAGAAGACAGAAAAAATATTGTTAAATATATCCCATTTTTTCTTATTGCGCACAAATTGCCAAAACTGGCGCTGTTAATTAGTACAAAACATGATTTGTGACCCATTTTATAATCATAGTAATTCCACAGATTCTGTTACATTATATCGGTTTGTACCTCGGAGTTCAGCAGAAATTGGTTCAAGTAGAATGGTAACTTAATATATGATTACCTATGAGTGCGGTTTTACACTCTAAAAGCCCAAAGATTGTACCATTTTGTTAAAACAAAAATTGCAATTAGTGACTCATTGGTTACAAGTATAATTGCCCAGATTCCATTCAATATATCGTTTTTGGAGGTGCCAAAAAGAATTATAATTACCTATGAGTGCAATTGGTTTCTATACGGTAATTCTTGAAATTGCCAGTTATTATTTATCTGTTTGTTTGGCCACTAAAAATAATAAATAAAATGAGCGCAAAAGACACATTTAGTGCATAGTTTATAACATATTTGCATTGGTATAGCTATGATTTGTATATTGAAAGTGATATAAGTATTGGCTTGTACCTGTATGGTATTTTGGCTGTAGAATCATTAGCAACCGCTTTACCGGAGCAGAGATTTCAGGTAGGTTTCCCTCTAATATTTATTTGGCCGTAATCTGCACGGTTGAAAGTAAAGACAGAAACGTCCCTGATCAGTTTCTAGTTAACTGTATCAATAGGTAATCCTAGCGGGCACGCTAAACGCCTTTAAATTATGTCCTCCACATGTAATATTTAAAGCACACTCACCGGCATACATCTGAAAAGTCTCGCGCACAATGGCGAACGCCGTCAGGAACTGTGGCTGCATCGGTAGTGACATTGGTAGCTAAGCAACATGAAGAAGGGTCCGGTCAGATGACATGACACGTGATCCCTGTTGCTAAGCAACCAAAGAGTTTCCGGGAAGAGCTCTGCTCGGCAGAAAAAATGTTTTTGAGTATGTAGTAGCAGTGTGATTGTACTATTGTGAATAGGTCCCTATCCGAAACCGAGATTATTGTGTGCACATAGTTATTTTGGCACATCTGAAGTAGCACCTCGGTAAAAAGCTTAATGTATATAAAATCGACTCGAATTGTGAAAAAGAGTTGCACTGGTGACTAAATGCAATTAGTGGCAAGTTACATTGACCTAAACATATAAGACAAATATATAACAATTATTTTATGTATATTAGGAACACGCTATATCTTATACATACGTAGTCCATGGGTCACATAGTGCTTGACAGTACCATTCGAACTCTAAATACCAACATTGCTGACTCTGTGTACCAAAGATGTAGTTCCCCATTTTTCCTTAAACATGGCGTTACGGCCAATACATTTCACCAAATTTGTAGTTGAATACCAGAAAATATATATATCGCATTGGCTACTCAAGGTTGTAGATCAACAGTGTCTCATATAGTAGGTTATTTACTTATAAATTCCAAGATTCAGGAAACCGTGTTTGGTATTTATAAAAAGACATTAAGTTTGTGCTCCTGATTTAAGCCAAGAGAAAGACAACATAGTTTGCAGATTAGTCTGGCTTCTTGTTGACGTAGCATCAGTTCTCTGTCACCACCTCTCGGATGTGGTTGAATCTGTTTGAGTCCAATGAATTTAATGTCTTTGGCGTTGTCTAGCTGGTGATATTGTTGCCAGTGGGACGCTAGCGGTAATCTGATATCTTGGCTGTTGAGATTGTTCAAATGTTCCCGAATCCGGAAACATACCTCTCGGATTGTACTACCTATATGCATTTTCTTACACACACACTGAATGCCGTAAATAACGAATTTAGAGTGACAGTTGATAGTCTTCAATTGTGACTTTAAGTCCTCCATGGTAAGTAAACACCTTAGTTGGTGACAAAGCATATTGGCAAAAGTTACATGAACCACATTTATAGAGGGTTTAGAGCTAGCAGTGAGCCAATTATCCTGTCTAATTGGCTCAGGTTTGAGAAAAGAGGGAAAAGAGGGACTCAAAAGATTCTTCAAAGTAGTAGCTTTTGTATATATAATATTTGGATGTTCCGCAATATAGGTGGACAGGTCTGGGTCTAATAATAGTATGTGCCAATATTTTTGTAATACATAGTACGAGAATTAGATGTTTTGCGAATATTTGGTGATAAAAATGATGTTCGCAGGGTAAGTAGTTCGATCCAATTGGACCTTGTCTTCCAATAATTTAGTCCTGTCAACTGATTTCAAAGATTCAGTGGTTTGCGTAATGAGTTTGTTTGGGTACCCTCTTGCCTGAAATCTATTGCCAATTGACTTACATTCTTTTTGATATGTTACTTCTTGACTGCAATTTCTTTTCAATCTGAGGAATTCCC
Source organism: Ambystoma mexicanum (assembly GCF_040938575.1). Classification (NCBI taxonomy): domain Eukaryota; kingdom Metazoa; phylum Chordata; class Amphibia; order Caudata; family Ambystomatidae; genus Ambystoma; species Ambystoma mexicanum. The sequence goes on along the minus strand of NC_090929.1, from coordinate 853,125,971 downwards.
CTCTTGGTAAATTTTGTATGACACTTCGTCTATGGCTACTGGTGGCAAGAAGAATATAGTTGACTGCAGTAGCCTTTCTATGTGTACAGGTCTGGATGGTGTTCTTTACAATGTTGATTTGTAAATCCAGAAACACAATTTCATCTGCATCCATATGTGCTGTAAAATGAATGCCAAAGGTATTATTATTGAGATAGAGGATAAAAGTCTCAAAATCTTCCCTACTTCCTTCCCAGATGGCTAGAACATCATCAATATACCTGTTCCAGGTAATGATGTGACGTTTAAAAGGGTTATTATTGAAAATGTATTTGTCTTTGAAGAACGCCATGAACAGGTTAGCCAGAGACGGGGCATACTTTACCCCCATGGCTATACCCCTGGTTTGGGAATAATAGTCTCAGTTGAAGGTAAACTGATTATGCGTTAGGGTAAAGTCCAAAATGTTTTTGAGCAATTGCACATGTGTGTGGTGCAAAGCTGAAAAAGTTCTGAAACTGAAGTCCAATGTTTCCAAAGCCAGTTTATAATGGATAGATGTATATCATCCTGTAACATCAAGTGTAGCCAAAAAATTAGGTTGGTTTCCATATAACCTTTGCTAAGGTCTGCAGAGTATGAGTAGTATCTTTTAAGTACGCAGGGATAACAGGTACTAGATTCTTTATACTGCTATCAATATAGTCAGCGAGTGCTTCCGTGGCCCCTCCTTGTCCACTCATAATAGGTCTTACAGTTGGTAATTCAAGATATGGTTTATGCACCTTCAGCAGAAAGTCAATTGTTAGCATTAATGGTTTAGATATCGTGAGGAAAGCCTTTTCATCATCCGATAGTAGCTCCTGATTATACCAATGTTGTAACATTGACTGAAGTTTGTGCACTGTTTGAGCTGTTGGGTTGCTTGTAAGTTTTTTGTAACATTCAGGGGTAGATACATGTTCCATTGCCATTTTGATGTAATGAGTTTTTTTTAGGATGACAATATTGCCCCCTTTATCTGCTTCTTTGATTATAATGGTGCTATCTTCACATATTTCCTGTAGTGCACACCGTTTCTTTTTTGTGAGGTTGTTGTTTTTACAGATAGCGAACCATCAATGTGTTTATGGATTTCTTTAGTTACGGTCTTGTAAAATGTCTCAATTACATTGTCTCCACTCATTGGAGATGTACATTTGGACCTGTTTCTATATTCTTTAATATCCAAATTGCGTTGATGGATTCCGAGCTCCCTTTGCATGTCGCTTATGGTCTTGGATTCTTTGGTTGCTAACGATTCTACAGCTAAAATACCATACAGATACATTAGCCCACTTGGTTGAGCTGCTTTCTGGAGCCACGGCAGTATTTCTGTCACGACCACTGGCTCTATGGTAGACCCCTAACCCAACCCCTGCATAAATGCACACATATCCGAAACCCCCATTTGGCCACATGGACCTCAAAGGCGTTATTGGGGGGTTTGTGCCAATTCATGTGGAGTTACTGGGAAGCACAGTTGGGTACAAGCTTGGCGCACCTGGCACTGCATCCATTGTCCAATAGTTGAGGGTTGAGGAACTAACCACTGCCTGTTTCCCCCAACATGGGGGAGGACTAAAACAAGCAACACTGATGTGATGTAGACTAGCTTTTGGGTGTGTCTGGGAGTCTTTGGGCGTGGTTGGTGTTGGTGACTACATAAGCCACACCCAGGCCAGCAGGCCTTACTTCGTGTTACTCTGCTTTGCAGCGTGACACTCACCGGCACCAGCTCCTGCAAGAAAAGAGAAGAAATGTAATTCAAAGGACCCAATCATTGTTTCCCGCATTACTTACCTGTGATTCAATCCTGGACGCTCCAAGTAATGCAATTCCTCCGGTGCAGCTCCGGTCTAGGATAAACCATCGTGATCGCCTGAACCTGCAGAGAAACAAGAAAGAACAGTAAGTGCCACGCACACAAAAAGCAGCGCATATTAAGTCTAAATCATAACGCGCATACAAGACTGCACCTAAAAAAGGCACGGAAGCCACAAACAAAAGGAACACAGAAGAAAAGGCACAGAAACCCCACGCAAGAAAGGAAAAGCACTAGAAACCCACACACAAGAAAGAGAAAAGCAAAGAAGCCATGCGCTAACGCTACAAAGAGAAAAGTCACATGCAAAAGAGGAGAAAGGCACAGAAAGAGAAAAGACAGTCAATGAAGCAGCGTGCTCAGCGCATAAGCATGCATTAAGACATTGGCACGTCAATCAGCATTGAGACTGAAGAAACAACAACTGGATATTTAAGGGAGCAGCATGCACAGCGCAGAAACACGCATGAAGACATTGGCAAGTAGTCAAAGGACCAGGTGGAACTGGGAACACGCTGCCAGAGAACAGCAATCCATGCCACAGCAGGTCTGGGCTGGAGTCAAGTCTTCCAACCAGTGATGTAACTGGTTTTCTACACGCGCCCCTGCTTGAAGAAGAGGCAGGATGGAGAGCTCCCGTATCATATAAAGAAGAGGCAGTTACAGTGCACCAACCACAGTCCCAGAAGGTCCCTGCACAGATCGTTGAGGGAAGAGGTTCCAGGTGCTCATGCAGAGCTAAGGTGAGTGTAGCAATTTCACACTGGCCCAGCATGGGATCCTCCCTGTGCTTAATTTAAAGCAACAGCTGTGACTGTTTTGAAGCACAAACAGGAGCCTGAAGGGGTGGAGGTGTAGAGGTAGCTCCTGAGCCACAATGGGGGCTGTGTGAAGTCTGTGGGGCCTTGGTGGTGCTGTGTCCCGACTGCCCCCGGAGTCTGTACCTGTGGGGGCATCCTCCCCTTTTGGCAGAATCACATTAACATCTAAGCACAGTTACTTAAGGAGTGCCTGGAGCAGCACAAAGGTGCTACGGCTCAGTCTAAAGGTTAAATTGACTGGGGGAGACCAACCCTGCACTTAGAATATTAGGAGGAGGCTCCTGAAGTGGGGCCACCTGGATAGGGGCTATACACCTGCAAAGAAGGTAGCTAGAGTGAGAAGGCCCCCAGGAGCCCGGAGTCCCGGACCTTATGTTGTTCGCAATGGCCAAAACCCCAAATAGTGGCAAATAGGGGGACATCTCGACTATGTTGCAGACGGTGGACAAAGGCAAGCTTACGAAGATGGTGACAGCTCAGGTCCACAATACAGACCCCTTGCCTGCCATGTTCACGCAAATATCCACCAAAGCTGACCTGCAGGACCTTCTGGCCGAAATCCGAAAGGAGATTCATAAAAGCACAGAAGAACTCTCCCACAAAATCCTGGCACTCGATACGAGAGTAGCTGAAGCGGAGCATAGGGTGTTGGAAGTGGAGGACACACTATGTGAAAAATCATATGCAGTGGTGGAATGTTCCAAACACCTGAAATCTCTGGAGGCATGTTTCAAGGTTATGGAACAAAAGCTGGAGGATGGGGAAAATTGTTCCCACAGGAACAATATTCGCATCCGGGGTCTCTCGGTCGGAGTGAAGGCGGAGGATCTGCCAACATTCATAGCAGATTTATTTTGCTTCATTCTTGAAGCACCACCTGAGCAGGATATGAGTTGGACAGGACACTCTGCACTAGATCTCGCATTTCTCTGTCTCAGGACAGGCCTGCGGACGTCCTGACCCGGGTCCATTTCTATCAACTAAAGGAGCGCATGTTGACAGCAGCTGACCCATGCTAACTATTGCCTTTCCCAACATGTCCGTTTCCTTGTACCAGGACCTGGCGGCAGCTACCCTGATGAAATGCATGATGCTGCGCCCCTGACTGAATGGCTGTGCACTAAGGAGATATAGTACTGGTGGGGTTTTCCCACGGCTCTACATTTCACCCCCCAGGGGAGGCGATGGTTGGTGCGCTCTTTGGCTGAAGCGGAGGGGCTGCTGAGCCCGGGAAGCCCTCGGGTGGGATACTAGGGGAGGGTGGAGAGCCTGAGGGTGAGCTGGTGCCAGGGTCCCTGCAGAAATTGTGCAAGGTGGAGAGAGGGAGGCGGCTGAGGGGTCCAAATAAGAGGACCTGAGGGGGTCAAGGTCAGGAAGGTTCGCTCTCTGGGTCTCTGATGGAGCTTGAGGGCTTGGAACAGTTGGGGTGAGGTGGTGGTGGTACCCAGAGTTGGAGGGACAGCGGTGGGTTGGGCTGAGGTGTCTAAGAGGCTGTGGAATGCCAGTGGAGGATGGTCTCCACCATACTCCAGGTCGGGCCCTTGACGGTTATACCCAATGTTCGATAAATGCTCATGTTGGAGCTTGTTTTGTGGTTGGTGGGAGGCGAGTGGGGGGCGGGGATTATTGAATGTTGAAATGTTGCTCGTGAGCAGACACCAGATCTATGGGGGAGTTGGAGACATGATACATGGAATGGGGTGGCAAGTGGGTGACTTAAAAGCAGTGGTTTATGGCAGTTGATGTAGTGGTGGAAAATGGGACAGAGGAGACTATAGTTTTGGAGACAATGAATGTCCAAGGCCTGATCTCCCCAAATAAGAGAAAATAAATCCTGGGCAAACTGAGGGACATGGCACTGTCTATCATGTTCCTGCAGGATACTCACCTGTTAACACAAGATGAGGGGCATATGAGAAGCAGGGTGTTTCTGCACCAATACTTCGCCTCTGGAGTGCAGAACAAGAGGGGGGTGACTATCTTGATAAGCGGCCAAATCCCAATCACAAAAATGAAGGTTCTTTGAGACCCACAGGGGAGATATCTCTGTTTTAAGGGCCTATTGCAGAATTGAGTATTCACCCTGGTGTCCCTGTATGCAACGAACATTTGGCAGGATGGCTTCCTGGAGGGCCTCATACTCAAGATATTACCATTTGCGGAGGGGCCGATTCTGCTGGTGGAAACTTTAACCTGCTCCCAAACCCTACCGAGGATAAAACACTTACACCAGCTAAGCTAGATTTTAAACACTCTTTGGAATTCTGCCGCTTCATCCGGGAGCTGGGGCCGGTGGACGTTTGGAGGTTGGCTCATGGGGATGAGAGTGATTTCTCTTTCTACTCACACTTTCACTGTGGCTTCTCGAGATTGGACTTAATACTGATACCTAGCACACTGTAGCCGTGTGCCCGCGAGACGAATATAGGCATACGCACATTGTCCGACGATGCTCCCATATTGGTAACACTGGCAGTTGCAGACAGACCCTTCAGACCCAGGCACTCATGCAAGCTCTATGACCTTCGTTCTCAGTGAACCAATTATTGCAGGGGAAATAGGGCTGGTACTCTCCAACTATTTCAAGGAGAACGAGGGGTCCAGCCGCCCACAGGATATAATATGGGATGCTATGAAAACAGTGGTAAGGGGGGAACTCATCAGCAGGACCGCAGCATATACCAGAGCAAGGAGACTGGTCCGCTTGAGGCGGAGGTGGATCAGGCTGAGAGGGAACACAGGAAGTCGGGGCCAAGCAGAGCACTGCAGGCATTGAGGGTGACAAGGAAGCAGCTATTAGCACATTTGGCAGATAGAACGGGCCAGGCAATAATGAAAACTATGCAACACTACTATGCAAAGGGAAACCAGGCTAATCGGATGCTGAAGGCCAAATTGCGTAAACTCCAGATCTGGAACTCCATCCAGGCTCTACGGGATGGGGGAGGGAAATTGCAGTGGAATGAGACTGCTAAATTGGGAATTTTGGAAGCACACTTTTCTGCAGTATTTAAAGAGGAAATCCCATTGGAGGAGGCTCAAGCCCATTACTTGGGGGAGGCACATCTGTCCAGGTTAGCGCAGGAAGATCAAGAAGGCCTCGAAGCACTGATAACACCTGGGGAGTGGAGTGTGCTATAAAATCCTTAAAGAATAAAGCCCCGGGCCCAGGTGGCTTTTCTGCCCCCTTCTATAAGAAATACAGTAGTATCTTAGTTCCCCCGCTGGTCGGATTGTTCAACTCTTTCCTGGCCTCTGGGAGGGTCACTCCATGGGCGCCTTGCCGACGGTCCTTCTACCTAAGCCGTGTAAGGACCCGACCATTTGTGATTTGTGTAGGCCCATCACACTTACTAATGTGGACTCTAAAATATTCTCCAAAATGTTGGCCCGCCGGATGATTGGGGTTCTTCCCGGGCCCATAGATGGGGACCAGACGGGATTTATCTTGGGTCGGGGGGCACAGGGCAACATGAGGCAGACTTTAGGGCTGTTGGAGCTGGGGGTGAGATCGGGCCTAGACCTGGGGATAATAGCTTTAGAAGCCCATAAGGCCTTTTATAGAGTAGACTGGGGTTACTTGCAGAGGGTCTTAGAACGCTTCGGGTGTGGGCCAAATTTTACTAACTGGGTAATGGCGATCTACCAGAATCAATTTACACAACTGCAAGTGAATTGGGGAATATTGGCCAGTCTGGGTACAAGGCAGGGTTGCCCGCTCTCCCCACTAATATTTGCCTTGTGCATGGAGCCATTTGCCAGTCGCATCCGATCACCCGGGTCAATCAATGGGGTGAGGGTGGGGGTCACGGATTTTAAGGTGTTCCTAAATGCAGACGATGTCCTGCTTACACTGAGTGATGCTGCCGCCTCCCTGGCAGCGGTGCTGGGGAGATGGATGAGTTTGGTAGAGCTTCCGTGTTCAGAGTGAATTAAAGCAAATCACATTGTCTGGACGTGTCTCTTGGACACAGAGATAGGGAAACTATAGGCGCTCTCGCTCCCATACAGTGGTCTCAAGATTATATACCGAATCTGAGGATCTGCATCCCTCAGAGGTGTATCGAGCCAACTTTCCTCCACTGTTTGGGAAACTGACGGAAGACTTAGGGAGGTGGAAAAACCAGAGATCTCTTGGTTTGACTGAATAGTGGCGGTCAAAATGAACTTGATACCACGCTTGCTTTACGTGAGCTATGCACTGGCAGTCAGGGTCCCGGACCCAGATCTCTGCAATCAGGAGGGGTAGATATTAGGTTTCATTTTGGGGAACAAAAGGGCTCAGATATCCAAGAGGGTACTACCAAAACCAGCAAGGGCCAGTCACCGGTTTAACTGGCGGGCTGCTTTATGTGGAGGGGAGATTCCTGGGACAGGAGGGGGGCTTCTCCTTGCTGGGGATGACCAAGTGTACTCTCTACTACATTGGCAGGGTGCTTTGTAGATGGGGTGTTAGGAGAGGGCTGGGACCTCTTACACCAGTATGGAATAACCCGGTTTTCCGCCCGGGGTGCGGTAAAGGGGAGCTTCGCAAATGGAAAGAGGGCAGGCTGGAATGTATACGGCAGCTATATAAAGACAAGAATCCATTGTCATTTGAATAATGTGAACTCACCTTCAATATACAAGAATCAGAATGCTTCAGATAAACCCAACTGAGGCACTGGGCTTCTCACTCACGCACATGGGAAGGGGCGACAAGAACTCTTTTGGCTTTAGAGCTTACACTACAGGATAGCATGCTGGGGGGGGGTTGTCTAAGCTGCATAATCTTCTGGATACGGGGACCCTGTGATGCACCTGCCATATATGTTCAAATGGGAAAAGGGTCTGGGGAGCCCCAAAGAAGATGAACAGTGTCTAAAAATATGGGGTTGGATGCTTAAGTCCTCCAGGTGTGTCACAGACAGGGAATGATCCTACAAATGTTGCTACAGGTGGTAAATTACCCCAGAGAAGTTACACCACATGGAGGGAAGTTACCTGGCCACCTTTTGGCGGGTGTGTGGGGCGGTGGGCACCTTGTTTCATATGGTGTGGGTGTGCCCTAAGGTGGATCTATACTGGAAGGTGGTGTTCTAAAGATAAAGGACATCACATGGTTGGTTCTTCCCGTGGACCCGCGAGTGGTGATCCTGAAGGATACTGGGGGGAGTTCCCCCTAACCAGCTCACTGGCCACCTTGATTGGGCATCTTCTATTAGCAGCAAAACTGGTCATAGCTCGGACCTGGAAGACAACTGAGGGGCTGATGGCACAGATGTGGTGGGTTAGGATCTGGTATTTTCACACATGTCATCTCAGGAAATGCAATCAGAAACACGTAATATGAAAGAAAAATGTTTTTAATAATAGTTTTCCTCTTGGCTGAGTTCTTTTTTATATAGATCTTTGAAGAACGGGTCCTCGTGACTACCTGTGCCCGAAACTCTGTAGGTGGGTCATGCACCAGGGGACAATATAATGTAGAGAGGAGGTTGCCCTCACACTAGGGTTCTTTTTGAGGTACAGAAAAAATAGCTTTAAAAGCACATGTTATAGTTGCTGCAGCATGTGTATACCATCATGGCAAGTGGAAACACATCAAATTTATTTTGTCCTATGTCAACCACTATAAGTGATTAAAAAAAGTGTGCTGCTGGTACTGCCTGTGCTTGATCAGGGGCACCACCAGCAATTGACTGAGCTAACTCGGTTTTGTAGAAGCTGCTTTTGTACTAAACCAGAGTCCAGAGTTCTATTTGTTCTCTGCGAGTAACATGTAGGGTATCTCAGAGAATTACGAAAACAAGAAAACCCTTTTGGATTTCTCAACAAAAGGTAAGTCCTCCGCCACTTTCCAATGTATTTGGCAATTCCTTTGTCTCTGGCCGAGGGAGGGCTACCGGTTTCAGTGGTAAGATAGCATGAACCACTTTCTTCACGGCCAGAAAAAGTGAGGAGCAGGTAAGTCTTTTGAGGCTGCTCCAGTGTAAGTCAAAAGTAGGCTGCTTATTATAGTTGAAGTGCCCCACCTGTAGGGGGGGAGAGGGATTGGGGTATGTCTCTGTATGGTCCCCATTCATTAACTTTGCTAGAAAATACCCCACTATGGTGGCCAAACCCCTTGTGCTACAACTCTCTGCTATGAGCCGACCTGCGAGGTACCCTGTCCATGCCTGTACTGAGTGGCGAGTCAACGAGCCCTGTGTAATCCAGGGTGCCTCCAAATTTGTTATACGGCACTGTACTTAAAGCTTCAATTGTCTGTTAAATAAAAGTTATTTGAAAAAGAAAAAAAGTGTGGGTAGGGATGTTTACCATGTTTTTGCCGTGTCTGTTTTCAGAGGGGCTATTTTAAACAGTGTTTTGCCTTGTCCGTTTTTGACAATTTATTTTTGTCACATAAATGTGTTGTCTGTTTGGGATAGGGGATATAGGTAGGTGGGTGGCAGGCAGGGGTGGTGGGGGTAGGTTGGATTGGGTTGAGAGGGAACCCGCATTTAAACAAAAAAGTAGCAAAAATGGCCAAAGAGAAAACACCACAGTAAAAATAGCCATGGTGAAAGCAGCCACCGCAAAAACACATGAAACTGGTAGGGAGAGAACGGCCAGATTTCTGCCTAACTGCATGCATTGACAGTCTGTTAGACTTCTGTTATGTTACATTATGTAGCGGTGATTTCACAGTTAAAAGTAAGGATATGACATTCTTTGTTGCTTGTACAGCACTTTATGCCACAGTGAGGCTACCTCACAGGTCTGAGGGGCAGGGATGGTTTATTTCAAGTAGCCAGTCAATGATGTGAGCACTTGTGACCAAAGGATCAGCATTGAGGGCACCCTCAGCAGGCAAACCAGTCGAAGTGGAGACAATGGTTTTCAAACAGAAGTGTATGTGCTCCAAAAATAGACTCAAAGACAAGAGAATTGGTGACCTGTGGAGCTTGTATACCTGGGAAACATTTTTAATAAAACAGGTAAAAAGAAATTAGGGAGAGGCTGTATGTCAGAAATGTGAATTTTCATGTTTGCAAACCCCTAAAAAATGAGCAACGGTTCTGATTTTGTGTTTTCCCTTCATGGTGCAAAGGTTTCATATAATGTGCCAAATCACCACAGCAATAGTCACAGAGCACTAAGACTGCAAAATGTTTAAGAGCACTGAGCAGTCTTTGGCGCAGCAGTGGTCATGCTTTTAGCCCTTCTACTCTGCTGGGTGCCATTGTGAGCATGTTGAAAGCATGTTCCATAAAACATAAAAGGTAAGCACTTCTACTTAATCCCCTAGTCCACAAAAAGATAGGTAACATAGGCAGGAAAGCTGAAAGGAAATATGGGCACTTTTAAATGAGGGTAGGTTTTGAGCAATGGATCCTCTGTCGACAATAGTCTGGAGGGTTGCCCAGAGCAATGCCACAGGTGTAGATTAATTCTTAACCTTGCAGCCATCACCACTTTTGTTTTGCTAGTCAACCCGAGTGGGACAGGTATGCCCTGACGTAGGTCAAATGCCTGCTGGGCCTGGAGGCCCATGGTACTTTTCACTGATGATGCCCAATGGCACTAAAACATGTCTGGGAAGGCTTGTTGTCTTGTGCACAAGATATGTAACTAAGCAGTTCAGGCTGGACTGCTTCTTTTGTGGTGGGACCAAGTCTGATTTGCATATGGTTGTTCTTCTTTTGTAATGTCTTGGCATGAGAAGAACTATTGTCTGGAGGGTTGCCCAAAACAATGCCAGAGGTTAAGACTAATTCTAAACCTACCAGCCATCACCTCTATTGTTTTTCTACAGTCACCCGAAGTGGGACGGGTGTGCCCAGATGTGGTTGCCTATTGCGGCTAGAGACCCAGGCTCCTCCTCAAAGATGACACCCAATGAGGCTGAAACATGTCTGGGTATGCTTGTGGTCTCATGCAGAAGGGATGTGACTAAACAGCTCTTCCTGGGCTGCCCTTTTGGGGTGGGACTAAGTATGATTTACATATGGTCTTTCCCCTTTTTTAATGGGTTGGCAGGTGAAAAACGATGTTCTGGATGGTTGCTCAGAGCAATGCCAGATGTAAAGATGAATTCTAAACCTTCCATCCATCACCTCTTTTGTTTTGCTAAAGTCACCCTGATTGGGATGGGTATGTCCAGATGTGGGTCCTGTACATGCTCAGCATAGAGGACCCAGCTATTCCTCACTGATGATGTCGAAACATGTCTGGGGATGCTTGTGGTCTTGTGAAAAAGAGATATGACCAAGCAATTCGTCTGCACTGCTCCTTTTGGGGTGGGACCAAGCATCATTTGCATATGTTCTTTCCCCTTTGTAATTGCTTGGCATGCAAGGAAATATGGCCTGGAGGTTTGCCCAGAGATTCTTGTGTGCTCAGTGTCAAGAAATGTTTCAGAGAAACACTGGAATCTATAATTTATCAAGTCAATTGGTTTAATTTTAGATGATATTCTTAGAATATTACATCATATTCAAACAGTATGCAAACATATAGTTTAGTCAATAACAACCTTTTGCCTATTGTTTCACCATTTCCGTGGCTTCCTCTAGGCTGTATAGTACATTCTTGATCTGTACCAATTCAATGCACACAATATTTACAAAACAACTTTACAAAAATAGTTATAAATTCCCTATGTGTTTGTATCGATCAATTCCTAATCTGTACCAAGTTTTTACACTTGATATTTACACAAACTGTTTCAAATAAATGTTTCCAATATAGGTAGGAATTCTATCTTGTTGTATCTGTTTTGATACATTCAAGTTCCTATTCATTCTGTCCAATATGCCAAATAGTTTTAGGCATTGACTTCTTCCTCCTAGCCAAATTCGCATAGTCAGAGAGAAGCTGCAGCTGATAGTATGACTACTTAGAGACATCGGAGATGTGAGGAGAGAAGGAGAGGGTGGAGTCGAAGATGACACCAAGGTTCTTAGCCTCACAGGAAGGTGTAGATAAAGGGCCCAGGATAGCCCGCCAGAGTGAGAGAGGGAAGGCGGGAGCAGGTGTCCCAATGAGGAGGAGCTCAGTCTTACTAGCATTAAGGCAGAGATCGCTGGAGGAACACCATTCCTGAATTGCGGACACACAGTCAGGTATGAGAGAAGGAGCAAAAGAGGCTGAGGGGAGGCTGAAGGAGAGCAGAGTGCCATCCCCATAACACTGAAAGTTAGAACAGAAGGTAGAGATGCAGTGTGCCAGGTAGTGGTTAAAGAGCCAGGGAGAGAGGTTAGACTCCTGGGGAACACCACATGTAGAGAGAGAGATAGAAGAGAGGAAGGACCAAATTTGGACCTGGGAGGGTTGATCAGAGAGAAAGGAGGTCAACCAGGCTAGGGCCTGACCAGTGATTTCCAGGTTGTCAAAGAGACGATTGAGTGGGATGGCGTGGTTGACCATGTCAAAAGCAGAGGATAGGTCAAGGAGAATGAGGACAGAAAGAAGGTTAGAGTGGAGATTAGAGAGAAAGTCTTCATGGGTGTTCAAGAGAGCAGTTTTCATGCTTCTGGCTGCTCTGAAGCCAGACGGATGGTCATGGAGACAACCAACAGATTCAGTATGTAGGTTAAGCTGGTAGATGGCAAGCTTTTTCAGGAGTTTGCCCAGGAAAGAAGTGATGGAGATCGGGTGGTAGGATCGGCAGAGGGCTTCTTAAGGAGGGGGTGCACAAGGAAGTGCTTAAGGGGGCAGGGGAAGGTTCAAGTGGCAAAAGAGTGTTTGTGGAAATCAGCCAAGGCTGGAGCAAGGGTGTCCATGTGGTCCTTAATGGTTCTGAAGGTGCAGGGGAGCACTTGCTTTGATGAGACTTTCATAGATCGGACTTGTCTAGAAACATCATTGGGAGTGAACAGGGAGAAGGAGGAGAAAGAATGGGGAGATGCACCCATAGAGGGGCCTGGAGTGGTAGAGGGAGAGGAAGAGGGGGAAGAGGAAGAGGAGAGAGTGGACAGGATGTCCTGAGTTTTAGTGGTGAAATGAAATGCCAGAGCCATACATAAGGCCTGTGAGTGAACAGGAGAGGTGGAGAGTGCAGCAGGATTGGCCAGCTCTTTGCAGATTGTGAAAAGGTTAGCTGAGTTGTTAAATGCCACAGAGACGTGGTCTCTGGATGTAGGCTCTCTTCTTAGAAAGGACAGAGAGTCTATATTGCCTTTGGAGGCGGCGGCGGCGGCAGACCAGTTTGTCACAGGATGAGCCTAATGCCCTCCACTTCCTCTCAGTCACCCTACACTTGCGCTTAAGGGTGGTGATGATGTCAGAATCGTGCCAAGAATTGCACTTGGATGTGGGCTTCAAACCGTTCCTCATGAGAGGGCAAAGACATCCAGAGTATAACAGATTGACAGATGAAGTTAAGGGCTGTGTCAGATTGTGAGTGAGCTGCAGGTGAAGGAGGAGGAAAGAAAGTAGCAGCAAACGCCTCCAGTGACATATGCTTCATGTGCCGGATGACCAAGAAGTGGGTGGCAGTGCTCGGGTTGGCGTAACCTGAGGGGTAGAGAGTGACAGATGAGAGGAGAGAAAAAAAGTGGCCAGTCCAAGAGAGAGGAGTGGTGAGAGGGTTGGAGAGTGGGAGGTCTGACATGATCAGAAGATCCAGGATGTGCCCTGCAGAATGAGCCGGGCCAGAGGGAAGAATAGAGAGAGCAAGAGAGTTGCAGAGGTTGCAAACGAGCCCACAGGAGGGGCTAGAAGCATCCTAGTGGATGTTGTGTGAAGCCTCAGAGAAGAAGTTGAGAGGTAGAGTCAAGAATGGAGGAAGAGAGGTTATCCCACTCGGAGAGGAAGAGGGCGACCTGGCCAGGTGGCCTTAGATGGTGGCCACAGTGAGAGAGAGGACAGACGAGATAGAGAGCCTGCAGACCAGGCATTCAAAGGAGGAGTAGGCCTGCATAGGAATGAGAGAAGTAGGGATCCACTCTGGGAAGATCAGGGCTACTCCACCTCCACGGTTGGTTCTTGGTTCAGAGAATATCATGTAGCCATCAGGGAGGAGACTGTCAAAACCTGTGATAGAGCTGGCTGTGGGCCAAGTCTCGGTGAGACCGAATAAAAACCAGATTACGCTCTTCAAGGAGATGGCAGATTTCCGAGGAGTGTTTGACACCATTGTGAGAGGCACAGATTGCTACTTTTGCAAGACTTCTGTGGAGGAGTACAGGCATGAGGTATTCCCAGGTATGTCTGCACATGGTAATTAGCACCCATTTTTACAGCCTTTCTCGGGCTGATTAAATCATGAGCAAATGAAGTTCACAGCATAGTTTCCACTGCATTTGAATTTTGGGAGGAAGGATAGCTCAGGGCAACGTGTTTGTCTTGGAAGCAAGACAACACAGCCCAACACAGGTTTGAATCCCGATCCCACACTTAGAAACCACCCATTGGTATTAGGCGTTAAACAATTAACATAATAATCAAAGATACAGGGAATACATTGGCACCAACAATGACAAATCTGTTTGAAAACATTTGAGAACTTTTCTAAGAAGGAATTGTCAAATTTATGGGAAATAAAAACTTTAAAAAAGGTATTTACAAGTTGCCATTTGAAGATGAGCATAAAACAGTCCTAAACGAATGGGAGCAAATATTGACTCATACCTCGCAAGACATGATAGGGAGAGTAATACAAAAAACAGCCAAAGTTCATGAACATATTCTTACAGATCTAGTAGAGATGAAATTTAAAAAATACCAGATTCTAAATTAATATTTACAATATTTTACAAAAAAATTAAAAAGGAAGAAACAAAAGAAATGTATGAGAGATGAGCACAATGATACATAAAAGAGGATCTACACTTTTCAAAAATGATATGACCTAAAGATGAATAAAAGGCCAGAGAAAAATTTGAATCTGTACCTCAAGCAATGATTTTGTCCCCATCACCTTCAGATGTGGAATCAACAAATAGCAGTAATGTGGAAGTAGAGAGAGAGAAAAGACTAACAGAAACTGAAACTGAAAGTCCTTTTTTAGAGGAGCCCAAAATACAAGATGCCACAATTTTCAAATGAGTAATATAAATTCCACAGGAAGGATTAAAAAAGCAAATACGTCAACTTCATCAGGTACATGAAAAAGGAAAAGAGCGGGACAAAAGCGCAGAAGAAGACAATATGGGAATCATGACAAGATCAAGCAAAAACAAAACATACAACAGGAAGACCTAGTTTTGAAGTTATCGAGAATGCATCTGTCTAAAGATCTTATTCCTGGTTTGAACAAAGGACTATCATTTGGTCCAACATACACATATGATTATCTACAGACCAGCATACAGATCTACAAATTGTGTAGATTCCCTAAATTGACAAAACTATTTAACACCCAGATTAGTATGGATGTTTCACAGGAACCAAAAGCAGTACCTTCAAAATTAATAGTGGATTTAGTGGAACAGAACAATCACGTTGGTAAATATTGAAGGAGTGGACAAAGATTTCGCATTTTAACAGTTTATTTCTGAAAAGGATATCAACACCTTTATTACGGACGAGGAAAGCACACTCTAACCGAAATCAAAATTCATAACAAAATTGGCAGCGGACAATGCAATTGATCTTTTTTTAACGAAACAGTAACAGATGATCTCAGAGAGATTTACTTGAACAAAACAAAGGGAATTTGAAAATTCAATTGAAAAAACAAAGAAAGAAAAACTATACAAGATCAAAAAACAAACAAAGATATTGTAATTCAATCTGCAGATAAAGGTGGCAAAGTTGTGTTATTGAACAGGCTTAATTATATTCGGGAAGCAAACAAGCAATTAGATAACAGCAATTCTATAAGAGAATATATTCCAATCCACTACTGTCTATAATACGAGAATGGCATGAATTGAGCAGTAATTGGCATCATATTGGTCTATTAAATGATGATGAACACAATTTCATGAATGTACAACATCCTGTAATGATAACAATCTATTTTTTACCTTAAATCCAAACAAAATATGTGAGATTTCCATCTTGTAGAACTATCATTAATGGGATTGGTTCAATCACGGAAAGATTCTCAGAATACATAGATGTTCAACTGAACCCCCTGGTGCAGAATCTGGCAACTTACATAAGAGATACAAAACATGTACTTCAACAGATAGAATCAATCATGTGGCAAGAAAATGACAGACTATTTACAATGGATGTGGCCTTGCATTATACTTGTATTGAACATGAAACAGGTATTAAATCCACAGAATATTTTTGGAAATCTAGGTCGGTTTCTGATCATCAACAAAATCAAATGATATCGTAGATGTTAAAATTCACACTAAACAATAGAATGTTCTGTTTCAATATTCAAATCTATCATCAAGAACAAGGTACAGATATGGTAGCTAAATACGCACATCTTCTGCTAATTTGTTCATGGGTGACTTTGAGTTGGAACATGCCTGGACACACTCAGCATTCCCCCAAGCAAGACTGAGAACATTGTCTACTGGAGTTGGATCATAGACAATATTTTGATCATCTGGAATGGTGATTTAAGTTCATTAAAGGAATATATCAATCATTTCATCAGGAGTACTTTCAACATCAAACTAACAATTGAGCATAACACAGCAAAGATGCATATTCTTGATTTGTTCATCTATGTAGTAAAGGATTCAATTTGAACTACTCTCTATCATAAACCCACAGCAGGACATAGCATACTGCATGCTGATAGTAACCATCCAGCACATATAATTAGGAACATTCCTTATGGGAAATTCTTAAGAAGTGAGAGAAACTGCAGTGCTCATGCTGAATATAAAAGACATTTGACCACTAGCACAGAAAAATGTAGGGCAAGAGGGTATCAAGCACACACATTAAAAAATGCTTAAAAAAAAGCTGCAACTCTTGGTTGATAAAATAAAACAGACAGATGTCGGATGAAGAACGCAAAACAAGAGTGATTACTATATATACTACTGATCATCATCAAGTCAGGAGAATTTTGAAGAAACACTGACACATTTTACATTTGAATAAAACAATATCTAAGCATCTGGATGACAAACCAGCTATTAACTTTAGAAAATCTGCAACAATCAAAACTATAATCAATCCCAGTTTTTTGGAATCAGAACCAGAAACGTCAAAATCACTGGGCGCCTTACATTAACAATGGCAATTAACATATAAATGTGGGCTTTGCAAATTATGCCCACAAATGATGAACAATGTGGATTCTATAATGTTCCCCAATAGACAACAGCAAAAGATTGCCAGCTTCATCAATTGTAACACCAAGTTTGTAATATATGGTATTAAATGCCCCTGTGGTAAATGGTACATAGGCAGCACTATTCGGAAGCTTACATTCAGGATTATGGAACAAATGAGAGTGATCAAAAATGGGGATCATAAGTATCCAATGACTGCTCACCATCAAAAGGAACATTCAGATCTACTGACAGAAAATCTCAAGTATTTCGGTCGGGCTATAATAAATTTGTTGAAAAGAGGAGGCAACAGAGAACTACCGCAGGAAGAATCAAAATAGATCACATATATGGACACATGCTATACTGGACTCAATCAGGACAATGAGTTCTGGTCATATCTGTGATAAATCATAAAGTTCAGTATGTTTTACATTGATCTGTACACTTACTTTAAGGGCCTTTTCTTTTTATTTCTCTTTTTGTTTCAAAATGATATTGCACAAACAATTTTGTATGTTGAGGTTGTGTTCACACGTGTTTGAGAAGCATTACAGGGCACATTGAAAGGTAAAATGTACTTATATATAGATAAGCTATTCTGTTGCATATAATCTTTGTTATAAGATGGTTATAATTGATGCCAGTTATAATAAACAAGAGTAATTGTGCTCTTTAAAAATAGTTGAACCATTCACATTGGTAATTTAGACATAATCAAAAAGATTTTTTTTCAAAATAGATTATTCTAAAAACATTTTCCATTTCAAAATGACCCCCGAGAATGCTGTAGATGTCATCGAGCAGAACTTTATGCACAATGACATCACTATTGTATGATTTCAGGACTCTGAAAACTGCATTTGGCTCCAGAGTGTGCACCGTTACCATTAAGGATAGGTAGGTTACAATAACTGCTATTGCTCAAAGCATTATATTATAATGAGAGGATACAAATATTTTACGTGTGAATGGTGCCATGGGAAACTTCAAACTCTGTTTTTTTCCTCAATTTGTTTTATTTGACAGATCATATTATCTGCTTTACAAATTAATGTATAAATCCTCCTGAAGATCTACCAAGGGTGGTGAAATACATGTAGAGGTGATACAGAAATCTGAGGCAATTATGAACAATTTCGGAATATGAAATTCATTGACCAAAGAAGTGGTTAAATTATGATCAAGGAATTTTTATTCATCTTTTGTTTCTGAAGATATGAACTACAAAAACTACATGATATGAACTACAAAAACAAATAATACATTTCCTTGAAAAAGGAATCTTATATTGATGCATTGAACAGTGTTAATTGTGTCCAAAGAGACTCCCTACGAGGTGCTTTTCCAATTCAGTAACTGCACATCTTTATATATTTTCCGATTACATTTGGGCAGACACAAAAGTGGTAGCTAAGAGAAAGGTGACTTGGCATTTACCAATCAGGTGAAAATCGCCCTGAGATTAGGTGTATGTCTGCACATAGTAATTAGTATAAAACTACTACAAACAGCAAAAATGATAGGGCAATGGAAAGCATAGACTTAAGAATTACACAAGAGGGCAGAAGAGCCGCATACATAAACCATACTGGCAACAGTGGCCATACCAATAAATTGGGACAGGCCTCATGGGACTGACTTTCTTCCACCTTACCTATCATACCTAAGAAGAGGGCCTAGCAATGACTCCCAAGACCTCAAAATAGGCATGTTGAACACACAGGGACATTCACATTATGAGTAACCTTTTGGCATTCTACAAAATGCTGTCAACTATGATGTACTAGCCGTCCAAGCAACCTTGGGCACAGATAGACGTATACGATTGATGGCAGGAACAACGTTCATAAGATGGCTAAAAAGGGTCACAAAGGGAGAATGGTGGCCTAATGATAAGTGTTAAGAATATACTTAACAGGGAGATTGCACTAGAGTACCCAAATTATCTAGCAGGCGTTATCACCAGACTAGAAATAGCAGTATCTCGCACAAAAATACATCTCATAATGATATGATATGGCATTCATAACGCGCCTATACACAAGGTTTACAATATACATAAATGTATATGGTTCCCCAGGAACTAAATACATCAAACAAAATATTTCTACCATTGAAGGTATTATTATTACTGAGGACATAGACTGGAACATTACTGCCTTGTTGGTTGTTGGAGATCTCCATGCGAGATTACCCACAACATGTGTGATAATAAAGCACTAGATGACATTTGTCAGATACCGAAAGCAGAACTCTTACAAAAGAAACACAATATTAAAAAAATTCTACAGTTTTATAGAAAACTGATACCTGTAGGATTTCGCATGTTGAATGGTTGTCAATTTTGCCTACTATACGGCCAGCACCGTAGGAAGAGAGTGAGCACTGCCCTATGATCATAAAATGGACATTAACATCACTCCTGGAAGAGAAGCACAACATAGGTGATCAGATATGCACCAACAATGAAGGGACTTATCAGACTGACCGGTATGAAACCTTTGGGAGAGCTATTACTGTATGATTGAAGGAAGACACAATTGTGAGACCTTCATGCGTCATTACACCATGTTCATTGACACCGTAACCATACAGAGTGAGAATTGAAGAGACACCCATAAGCCCTGGTAAAAACTAATAGAAATACACAAGCATAGAACAACGGACTGTGAAATATATATTGAAAATCAAAAAAACATTGATTTAAGAAATATAACCGAATGAAAATATCATAATTGCCTGTAAAACAAGGAAACAGTTAAATAGGAAATGGCATAGGGATCGCAAAAAGCTATTAAGAACAAAAGCATGGCAAAAAATGACAAACATTACAAGAATGAAAAAACTGGAAGGCCCTATATAACACTAACACAGCTACCAAAATGTTGGTGGGTGCGTCCAAACTGTGCTGGGAGTAACATGTTACAGCCACGTTGGGCAAATGAGCTATGACTGTACTGCTGCATTTGGAGCAATGCACCTGGAATCACCCAGGATCCCCAATTGAGGTAGCAAATATTCTGGCAAAACTAAACAAATCCACCTTCAGGGCCCTGATGGTGTCTGTAATGCACTGCTAAAAAAAACTGCAGTCATTCATTGGGTAACATGCCGGTCTGATAGCATGGTGAGCTAAGCATTCAACCCTGATATTTGTACGCATCCTGCTGTAGCAGGTTTGAATCCTGGCAAGGTCAACTCAGCCTTTCATCCTTTCGAGGTCAATAAATTATGTACCACTCTGTGGGATAATAAAGTCTTCTGTTATGTTAGCGCTCTAAGACCTATGGGTGTATAGCGCTAAATAAGAAATACATGACTACACTAGACGTACTATATAAAGCCACCAGCTCACAAGGCAAAATACCTGACACCTGGAATACAAGTATAATAGTGCTGGTATACACCAGAACAAACCCCACCAGTTATAGAATCCTAGGAATGCTAGATGCTTACTCGAAAGTATTTGCAGGAATTTTCCTAAAGGAGCCCAATAGTTGGATCATGCAAAATCAAATACTACCTAAACATCATACAGGCTTTCGTAAGGGACCGTGCACACTAGTCAACAAACTGACCCTAGTAACTATTGTAGAACATGAGAGATCTAGATACAGCAGCCGAGTCTATGCTGACTACCTTGAGCTTATTGCCGCATTTGACACAGTCATTTCCAGCCTACTATGGAGCAATAGGGTCAGTAAGGCTAAATAAAGAAGGGTTTCTAAGCGATATTGTAAACCCTCAGACAGGATTAAAACATTATGGGCCTCATTACGACCCAGGCGGTAAGGGGTTTACGGCAGCGTAAACAGCGCCGACCCTTACCGCCTGAGTACGAGGTCCCTTAGCGCCATGGTGGATTTAACACCTGCTTTTAGCAGGTGTTAAAATCCATGGCGCTAAGGGACCATGGAGTTAATTACGACACCGTAATTTACGGTGGCGTAATTAACGCCTTCCCCACTCCCATTATGCCCTATGGGGCAAAAATGGGAATGGGGAAGGGTAAATGGGGATTGGGGACTTACCGCCCCGCCAAGGTCGGAATGGGGCGGTAAGTCCGCCAACCACCATGGCGTAAACGTAGTTTACGCCATGGTGGTAAAGTCACGGCCCAGGCGGTAACTTACCGCCTGGGTCGTAATGAGGCCCCATGTGTTGCTGCCCCGACACTCTTTAACCTACACCTTGCTGACCTATCTACTGCCTTAGCAATGGCTAGAACCTATCCACTCAAGACTGGGCAACTTACAACCCAGTGGTTAGGCTATGCCAGTGACCTTATATCAGTGGATCGAATGTCTGCAATACCCCAGAACTCACTGCACGTATTCTCTTACTATGCTGAAACACATTCAATTGTCACGAATAACACCAAAGCCAATGTCATGACCTTCAACAGCACACAAGATAAAGTGCTGTCCTGGGAAATAAACACCAGGCTAGAAGTTATAAATAACTACAAGTATCATGGGGCCATCATAGAAGAAATGTTATCGTGGATTGCCCACCTGGAGAATGTCAACAGTGTCGCCAAAAAGTGTCCAGCTGTTTTTCGAAATTTTAGGACTCAGCATTGTGGTTACACACTGAAACCCATACTTGACTTTTACAAATTAAAACTTCTACCTGCCATGTTGTATGGCTGTGAACCATGGGGCGACACACAACTAAAACAACTGAACACACTGGATAGCTACTGACTTAAGAATGTGTTCACACTTGAGCAAAGCCTACCGGTTGAATACATTAGATCGGAATTCAACATTACACCTATCACCCATCAAGTAACAGCCACAAGAGTGACCCTGCCTAATAACATATACATGTCAAAAACTGAAAGTATAGTAGATCAATTATGCGCAGACAACATCAGAAACATCTGTGCCAGACCTCCAAGACTCTAAATAAATTATGCAAAGATGCTACAACATGGTTGAATAACACAAAGACGAATATTTTTGTCATCATGGACATCAAAACCAAGAAGTGACTTAAAACAGCAATGCACCTGATTGTACATGAACAAAACATAATTGACTTGTCTACCAAAAAGTTTTCATTTTGTACCTCCCGTAAACCCCAAATTCAAGTGTTTGCCTAGATTGGAATCCACAGTGGCCTGGTGCAAACTACCCACACAAAATTGACGATGTCAGATGTGGACAGCAGGAAACGTTGAACGCATGAACCATCTGATCCTATATTGTGCAAGAACTACTGACCTGCCTAACAAGTATTACCCTAGGCACCATACACCTGACATATGTGATAGAGGGAAATTGATCATTTGGCACACCATAATGTTGTTTAACAATGGACAACTGATATATTCTACTGTTAAACAGTGGTATGATATATACTATGATATTATATGATATATGTAATTTATAACGTGCCTTTACACAAGTGTTTCTCGGCATGAAGTAAAGTAAAGTGGAGGGAAGGGAGGGAAGATAAAGGGAGGACAAGACAAACAATATTGCTAGGCTTTTTATCATTTAGATCGTGCAAGTGCGACAATGCAAAGTGCAGCGGTAGCGAGAGAGGGGAAAGTGCCAGGGAGGGGAAGGGGGGAACTGCAGTCAGGGCAGCAATGGTCTGAGCAAACGTAGCCAGGGCGGTGCGGCTCTGGGTAAGTGCAAAGAGGTAGGGGACTATAGGGTTACAGTTACAGCTCCTAAGTGTGTGGTATCCTGGAGGAAATGCAGGGGAGACTGATCGTGGATGAGCCTGGGACCTAAGCCTCGGAGTGTATTCAAGCAACCAGTCGGTGCAGAAGAACAGGTAGGTCAGCAGGGGAGAGAGAGAGAGAGAGAAAGCAGCGGAGAAAAGGAATATCTTGAGCTGCCTCCAGAAAGTCAGGTAGTCTGGCTCAAGTTTGAGAGTGGCAGGGTCCCCATTCCAAAGGGAGCTACCTCCAGGTGAGAGAGATCTACCCCCACTCTCTACCTGTTGAAGCGTCTGACCCTCAGAGAGTTTGAGGGAGGTGAGCGAAGGGCTCGAGAAGGAAGGTATTTTAGAAGAGAGTGTTGGATGTAGTGCAGCCCCCGGCTCCAGAAAGCCTTGTGGTTGATGCAAAGGGTCTTGGACTTGATCCTTGCAGTCACCGTGAGCCAGTGGAGAGATGTCAAGGCTGGAGAGATATGGTCCCAGGGCTTGAGGCAAGGGCAAGTCTTGCAGTCCTGTTCTGGATTAGTTACAGAAGGCAGAGTCAAGGAAGGCAGATTGAGGAAGAGGCTGTTGCAGTAGTCCAGCTTAGAGAGAACCAGGGCTCTAGAGACAGTGAGCTTCTGGGGAATACAAAAAAGTGGATGCTTAATTAGCTCACATTAAAAAGTAAATTGTGACTTGTCATTTGCCTCACATAATAGAAAGACAGGAGAAAAGAGAGAACGATTGGGTAAAGGACAAAGAGGGTGAGGGCAATGAGGAGCAACTGATCAGTAAGTTTGAGGTATAATGGAAACAATTTTCCTGATCCAGAATATTTCCAGATAACAGTCTAGAAGGATATAGTTGTGAGATTTACTAGACAGAATGAGAAGGGGAATAAGGCAATGTGGAGGCAGAGCAAAAAGAGAATCACAAACAAGTCCAGCAAACCCATAGTGTTGCAATTATGTTTCCTTTTTAAAGGAGCATCTGGATGGCTCTCCAGCAGTAAAAACAGAAGTAAAAGCAGGAAAGAGACAGTTTGAATAATTTGAGGGAGGATGAGGAAAAAAAGTCTAAACTCAAGGAAGCATAAGGGATAGGACAGGAATCATCAAGTTAAATCATAACGCCAATTGAACAGACACTCTAGAAAGATGAGGAGACAAGAAAAGGCTAGGATAATTATTCAAATATGGCTGCTAGTCTGGCAAATTGAAGACGGCCCCCTAGACAAATATGTCACTGAAAGTCCTCTGTCCTATTTTGACACTAGGTTTGTATTTATTTCTCACCAGAATTACTATTGGCGGTTCTGTGTATTTTAGAAATATATGTTGATGAGAAGGACCCCAGATGCAATCACTATCTCCACTCCCTCTCTGAATCCCTTAGTTCTTTTCTTTGGAATAGTGTGCTCTGGGATGCCAGTAAAGTGATATACTCAGTAGTGTTTATATGTAATGCTATCCCAGATCCAGAGGTAGGACCCCAAGAGGTGAAGATCTAAGCCAAGAGTGACCAGGAAAAGTAGGTATTTACAAGTCTCCACTTTTCTGCTTATATTTGTTCAAATGACTGAACTAAACCATTTTCCCATGGTTCGTTTCACAGAGGAATTGGCATTCCGGACCGGGAAATATGTAATTCTTTCAATTAATCTCCCTTTTCCATCCTTTTATTCTCGATATGATGGATTTAACTGTGCTCAGTATTAATCTGCTGGCTAGTGCCTTAAGGCTCCTTAACGCTGCAACGCGATTGATTAGTCTTTTTAAAAAGGTAACAGAATAGCCAGGAAGATCATCTCCCAAAGACTCTTCCAAAAGCCTTTTTCAGATTAAGGGGCCGATTCATTAAACAAACGTGCGCCGAAAAATCTAGGCGCAAGCATGAATAAACAGACACACGTGTGCGATTCATGGAAGTCCCTGAGCGTGTTTTACTTGGGATGTGCACCAAACCCGAGCTTGGCGCACACGGGCGCACACGTCATTGCAACAGCTCAAACGCCGTGCACGACGCGCACAGGGAAAGCGCACAACGTCCACGCACACACCAAAAAGGGGGCGGGACACGAGGTGTAACACGTGGAATGGGGAACAACGCGTGAAAATGAAGGCGTGCAAAAATGACACACGTAGTATGGTGTGGCAGCCAGGAGCCCAAAAAAATGTACGCGATCAACAGGCAGGCCAGTATGGCCGTAAAAAAAGGGGTATGCGACAAACACGACACCTGCTGTGTGAAAAATAGTGTGTGCGTGTATTTTGGGGGTGTGCGGGAAGTTTTACACGCGAAAGGGCCCTGTGCGAGTGGGGTACGTGTATTACTGGGGTTCCCGGGTAGTTTCACACATGATTGGCCCTGTGCGAGTGTGGTAGGTGTGTTCCTGGGGTTCGCGGGAAGTTTTACACGCGAAAGGGCCCTGTGCGAGTGGGGTACGTGTATTACTGGGGTTCCCGGGTAGTTTCACACATGATTGGCCCTGTGCGAGTGGGGTACGTGTATTCCTGGGGTTCGCAGGAAGTTTTACACGCGAAAGGGCCCTGTGTGAATGGGGTACGTGTATTACTGGGGTTCACAGGAAGTTTTACACGCAAAAGGGCCCTGTGCGAGTGGGGTACGTGTATAGCTGGGGTTCACGGGAAGTTTCACACGCGATTGGCCCTGTGCGAGTGGGGTACGTGTATTCCTGGGGTTCGCGGGAAGTTTTACACGCGATTGGCCCTGTGCGAGTGGGGTACATGTACTACTGGGGTTCCCGGGTAGTTTCACACGTGATTGGCCTGTGCGAGTGGGGTATGTGTATTACTGGGGTTCGCGGGAAGTTTTACACGAGAAAGGGCCCTGTGCGAGTGGGGTACGTGTATTCCTGGGGTTCGCGGGAAGTTTCACACGCGATTGGCCCTGTGCGAGTGGGGTACGTGTACTCCTGGGGTTCGCGGGAAGTTTTACACGCGATTGGCCCTGTGCGAGTGGGGTACGTGTATTACTGGGGTTCCCGGGTAGTTTCACACGCGATTGGCCCTAGGCGGGCGGGATACCTCTCACCTTCTGCCTTGTGTGTAGAAGAACGCATAGCCAACACCCACCCGCTGGGAGGTAATAGCGTGTGAACCCCAACGGCTGGAAAACACACACCCGCACCCCACGCAAAGCACGTACAGAGCAATGGAAAGCCACGTGGGATCTTCAACCCGTGCCAGGGCAACGCCCGTGCGCCATACGTCACAGCTGCACTTACGCGCTAAGGGCCTTTGGTCCAATGAAATCACGTACGTGTGCTGACGTGCTTACGCGCTAAGGGCCTTTCCTCGGATTTCACACTGACGTGCACTTTTTTCACGTGCCAATTATCAAGCTGGCCACACGTACACACACGGAAGACCACGCTCCTGCCCTGAAGGCCATTTTCCTGCCCCCCAGAACCCCGAGCACACTCCCACCTGCCATCTGCTGCTGCCTGACTGCCTGCTGCCCACGTGCCCTGCTATTTGGTGCCTGCACGTCAGCCAGGGTTCCAGTTGCTGTGTCCACCACTGCTGGAACAGAAGACTCCCGACTGGGATACCATCGCTCCACAGCCCAGCCCCAGGACCCAGTTGCCCGCCCATGCCTGCCTCGGGGGTCGCCATGTCGGGGCAAACAACATCTGAGACCACTGGCGACCCCCAGCCAGAGAGTCAGAGGGCCACCAGCTTCAGTGTGAAGGAAGTTGGTGTCCTGGTGAAGCATGTCCTGGGGCATCATGATGCCCTCTCCGGAACATCACGCGCCAACAAGGAAGGACAGGAGAGGATCTGGGACGATGCAGTGGTTGCCATCAACGCGGAGGGGGTGGCAACCTGCGACATCAAGCACGTCAAGAAGTGCTGGGAGGACTTCAGGTCCAGGACCCTCCACAAGGCCCGGCTCCTCATGGAGGGGGGCTGGGTCAGCATGAGTGACATCCAGATGAGGGTCCTGGAACATGTATGCCCAGCGGCCCACGCCCAGATCCTTCGGAGGAAGACCCGTCTGGAGTTGAGCGGTAAGTGGCCAAGCATTGGTGTGCGAGACAGGGCATGGTGCAGTGTGCTGGTAGTCTGATACTTGCCTGTATGTGTGACATGGGCCATGTATGGATGTGTGTGTGCAGGGACATCATGGTCATTCATGTGAGACCAGTAATGTGCGAACCACATGGTTGGTGCATGAGTTCCAATGCTACATGGGGAGCTGTATGGCAAATGCACACATGAAAGCATGCCAGTGTCTGTTCTTGCACATGGTGGGGGTGTGAGGGATGGGTGCTGATGTCATGTACATGTATGGTGCACATGTGTGTGTCTGATAAGTGTGTCTGTGACTTCGATACGCCATGGATTCATGACACATGTCCGTGATGATGTGTAGATTCACTCATGCAGTGCGGTCAACATTGTATGCACTGTGTCTATCCACTGTGTCTGTGGTGTACAAGGCATGATGCATGACCCTCCGGTGATGTGTGTGCATGGGATCAGTGTGAGCCAGGATGCATGTGAGTTTGAAGGCAACATTTTGATTAATAGAGGCCCTTGTACATGGATGCTGATGTTGATTGCAGGCGCCATGCCTGTTTATGCATGTGTGTTGAGTGCATTCACCCATGTGTTGTGGAGGTACAGGATGGAAGTGACGTTAGACACTGCCACTCATGTGTTATTGCTTCCTGTCTTGGGGAATATTGTACTGTACCCTGATGCTTGTGTTCTATGTCTTCCTCTACGCAGCATCAAGTGAAAAAGAGGGTGGAGACGGCGCTGTGGAGCCAAGCGGCGGGGATGCCTCCACTGGGCAGTGACGCAAGGCCCTGCCACCCTCCCAGGACTTGCCATCATCCAGGAGCGAGGGGGCTGGTGGCGCGTCTGCCACTACGGCTCCGGCGGAAGGGCCGGGTGAGCCCCCACAGGGGCTTGCAATGGCGGAAGACAGTACGGAAACATCCAGGTTGGTGGTCTCCACAGAGGAGGAGAAGCCCGCTACTGAGCCGCACATGGGGCCTGGTGGGGGAAGTACCACTGGTGCAAGTGGTGCAGTCCAGGGCCAGGGTCAGGAGGCAGCACAGGTCACCGCGGAGGGGCCTGGCATGTCCCTGTCCTTGACCCTGTGACTTCACCACCATGCACCAGCAGGGAGGCCCCGTCCCAGGCCCGTCCACAGGTAGGGGAGAGTGCCATGTCATCTGCCTCTCCACTACCTGCGGACGAGGGGTCCCATGAACGTATGGGCTCCGTCCTGATTGGTGTCGCATTGCGCACGCGTGACATTCGTGATGACATGCGTTCTTCCTGGGCAGAGAACGCACGCCATCATGAAGAGCAGCATCGAGACGTGTTCCTGTTGGGAGGGGCCCTGTTTGGTGGGTTCCTACATGTGACGCGCACTCTGGCGGACCTCTCCTCCTCTGTGGAGACTATGTGCCAGTCGTTCTCCCTGCCGTCTTCCGGCCCAGATTCCACCAGGGCCCCCTGTGGACATGGCCTGACCAACACAGCCAGCTTGGTGGAGATCCCATGCCTGCCACAGTCAGGAGTCGGCGGTTCAGAAGGGGTGGACACCACAACTGGAGACAAGCTGATGGAGGATGTGCAGGTATCATCAGACAGGGCACATGGACGACAGCAGCAGCAGCAGCAGGAGCAGGCTCTAGGTGGGAGCAATGATGGCTCTGGGCCATCGACATCAGGGGGGCAGGCATCGGCCAGAGGGCAGGAGGACCCTGGAATGGATGTGTCTTCCGTGTGGCTGTGGTTGGGCCAGCGCATAGATGCGGAGCGGTGGCGGGCGGAAGAGGCACGGCTCACCATGGTCAGGGCGGAGTTCTCCATGCGTCGGGCGTTGAGGCGGGCAGAGTGCCTCGAGACGACTCGCAGGGAGTTGGAACAGGCCATGAGTGCCTCCCTGCGAGACCTCGGGGCCAGTGCAGAGGCCCGCCTCCGGGACATCGACATGGAGTTCGATGATGCCGTGGTCCGGGACCCCACAGAGTTAGCTGCCGTGTTAGGTTTCCTTTCCTTTTCTTTTTTATTTTGGTTGCGCTTGGACAATGCACCACGTTTTTGTATATAGTTGTTTATTAGGTAGTATTTTTGGTAGGTTTCATTTCATCAGTTGGGCTCATGGACCCTGGATTGTTCATTTGTACATAGTTCACCATTGGATTATTCTCATTTTTTTTATTTTCACCATGGAGCAATGGATTTCACTTTTTTTTTCCCTTGGATTTGCTTTGTTGGACACCATTTCTTTTGGATTTCTTTGGATTATGATTTCTTGTTTTTTATTCTTTTGCTGACATGCAGAATTTCTTTAATTATTCCCATTGTTGTGTGTTTTCTTTTAATTACATTCATTTTGTGTTTAATAAATTTTTTTCTTCATACTTCGATGTGTGGTATTATTTAATTGGTTTCATGCATGTCATGATATTGGTTTTCACATTCACTTGCACCCATTGTGTGTGTGACGGACATGTGTTCATTTACATACTTGCCTTTGGGGTTGTATCATGTAATTGCCTTTTCTATGTGGGTGGATGCAATACTTGATTGGGTCTTTGGGCTGGGGAGGCTGGCCATAAGGGCCATGATTGAGGATTGTCATGACATGGGGGCAGGGGGACATGAGTGGGACATGAGTGGGGGCCTGCTGGCAGGTGCCCTGCACTGCTGGGGGGTGAGGGTGCAGGGGGACATCAGTGGGACATGAGTGGGGGCCTGCTGGCAGGTGCCCCGCACTGCTGGGGGGTGGGAGTGCAGGGGGACATGAGTGGGACATGAGTGGGGGCCTGCTGGAAGGTGCCCCGCACTGCTGGGGGATGGGGGTTCAGGGGGACATGAGTGGGACATGAGTGGGACATGAGTGGGGGCCTGCTGGCAGGTGCCCTGCATTGCCGGGGGGGTGGGGGTGCAGGGGGACATGAGTGGAACATGAGTGGATGCCTGCTGGCAGGTGCCCTGCACTGCTGGGGGGTGGGGGTGCAGGGGGTCATGAGTGGGACATGAGTGGGGGCCTGCTGGCAGGTGTCCTGCACTGCTGTGGGGTGGGGGTGCAGGGGGACATGAGTGGGGACCTGCTGGCAGGTGCCCCGCACTGCTGGGGGGTGGGGGTGCAGGGAACATGAGTGGAACATGAGTGGGGGCCTGCTGGCAGGTGCCTCGCACTGCTGGGGGGGGTGCTGGGGGACATGAGTTGGTGATCAGTAGTGCAAGCTGACATGTGGCTTGGCTGGGGGGCATGCCCATTGTGGATGGGCTGCCTGCGGGACATGACTAGGGGTGCAGGGTAGTCCCCTGTGGTGTGGGCTGCCTGCAGGGGCCGTGGAGGGTGTAGAGGGAACACCTGGGAGGACCCACACTGCCAATTAACATGTAGGACTCCCCGTGCACCCCCAAAATACATATACTCTGCTCAAATCGCGTGTGAGACTTCACGCGAACCCCAGTAATACACGTAGCCCACTCGCACAACCCCTTTCGCGTGTGAAACTTCCCACGAACCCCAGTAATACACGTACCCCACTCGCACAGGGCCAATCGCGTATGAAACTTCCCGCGAACCCCAGTAATACACGTACCCCACTCGCACAGGCCCTTTCACGTGTGAATCTTCCCGCCAACCCCAGTAATACACGTACCCCACTCGCACAGGCCCTTTCACATGTGAAACTTCCCGCGAACACCAGTAATACACGTACCCCACTTGCACAGGGCCAATCGCGTGTGAAACTTCCCACGAACCCCAGTAATACACGTACCCCACTTGCACAGGGCCAATCGCGTGTGAAACTTCCCGCAAACCCCAGTAATACACGTACCCCACTCACGCAGGGCCAATCGCGTGTGAAACTTCCCAAGAACCCCAGTAATACACGTACCCCACTCGCAGAGGGCCTATCGCGTGTGAAACTTCCCGTGAACCCCAGTAATACACGTTCCCCGCTTGCCATGCTGGTACAGGGTCAGCGCAGCCCTTTGCGCTGGATTGGGGATTTTGATGGCTTTTCCCTGCGTGAGGGGCGTTCTTGGGGGCGTAACTGGCACTGCTGCAGGGTCGCTGCGCCACTGTGAGCCACAGCTGGTTTTGGTAGCTAAAATCCATGAATATGCCGTGCGCGGAAATGGATTTTAGCGCACGTGGCTGGCGCAGAGATTCGCACGCGCACACTGTGCGCCAGCCGCGTGCGCCACTTGTGCGCTAAATTCTATGAATTACCCCCTTAGTCTCATCGGGACATTGGGAAGTACCTGGGGCTACCAATGTCGCTCCTGGTGGACTGGGTGATATTCTTTAGCAGACTTGTATGGCCTCTGTTATATTATTGAGAGTATTAAGCTTAAGCAATGGTGCATTGCAAGTGTTTAGGCATCAAAAGGAGAGTCCCCAAGTGTAAATTTCTATGCACCATGGCTCGTGAGGTTCATCCCATTTCTTTTCAGATTCATGGGCCTCTTCTTGACCAGTGGCTAGCATATAAGCCATATAAGCCACTAGCCTTGGCCTTAACCTTAAACAGGGCTGTGTATTGACACCTATTTTGTTTAACCTTTATGTGCCAAATATGTATGAGAAGATTATTGACTGTAGAAACTTCCCATGTTGCATTGGCAAACAGCCGCGAAGTTGGCTGTCTTAAGCTGATAACACAGTCATATTGGATAACACACCAATACGTTTCCAAAGATCTTTAAATGCTTTTCATCGTTATGCTTTGCAAAGCAATGTTGGTCATTTTTAGAAAACTGAGTTATTAATATTTGATAGCAAAAACCTGAAACCTGCAAATTTTATATGGAAAATTGCAGGCAAACCCATTGAAGTGGTCAAATCCAATGTCTATCTGGGTGTTCCCATCACTAATAAACCTCGGAAAACCTTCTATGAAAAAAAAAACTTGCTTCAAGGCCCATTAAGAAATTCGCTGTCATAAAGGGATACAAGACCCACAAAGGAGGACATTGTATTGATGGATACATGGACATTTATAAAATGAGCATCACTGTGGGATTATTATATGGCCTTGAATCTTTGCCCCGAAGCCTATGTATCTTGGCTAAATACTGTAGAGGGTAAATGATGGTGCCCTTTTTTGGCTTTACCTAAATCGGTGCTGATGGAAGCCATACGTTGTGAACTGGGTTTAGTGTCGCTAATGACGCTGTGGCAACTTATTAAAGCTGCAAGCTTTAGAGGACAGTAATACAGCCTAAGGAGGATGAGGATTCCTTTCTGGGGTTTGCTGGCCGTGTTTTTGGAATAAATAGGAATGAAAGGGCATTCCTTTAATTTAAGGCTTCTTGTGAGTAATTTCATTGGGTAGATGGCTATACTTCGCATGGACCATGTAACATTGGTGTACATATGGTCAAGTTAAAAGCAAAAGCTTTATATTGGGACATTGTGTCTAATTTGGAGAGTTAAAGTACTAAAACGAATTATAACAAATATGTCACTCAAGGTATTAATATCTTGAAGCTGTTTGATTATATTTATAAGACTTGGGATGTATACGTAAGCAGGTACATCATGAAATGACGTTTAACATACTTCCTACTATTTTCCATACAGCCTCCTGGAAAGGAATACCCAATGACTTTACGAAATTGTCGCCTCTGCAATGGACCCGTTGAAACTTCTCGTCATATTTTAACTGCTTGTCCAACATTAGCCAACCAATATTGGAGGGGCTACATAACATTCAAATCTGATCTATCTCTAGTACAAACTGTTCCTTTTTGCTCTGGCGTTTTTATGGCAACATCTTTAGTTTTGACAGTTGCTTCTTATCACATGTGGAACATCGCTATGAAATGTTTAAATGATGTGGAAATGCAATTAATTGATTAATTGAATATTCTGTTGTTCTGCTGTTTTTTTACTTGTGGTACGAAGATATGTGAACATGATTTGTACTTATGTAAAGTATTATAGTGTAAAACGTTTTAATATTCTGTAGACTATGTCCATTTCAAATTAAAGAAATATAAAAATAAACTGGTTTCCATAGAAATACTGTATGAAGATTCTATCCAATGAAATAATGTGGTTGTGCTGACGGGAATATGAAGAGGAATTACAACCAAGTAACAAAGCAGAAGTGGTGATAATATCTCTTAATTTTTCAGAAAAATACCAAATGTTCTATCAGCACCCAGGGCAGGTGCATGAGCCACTCTGGTTGGACAAAACGTAGGCTGAAACATCTGATCCACGTCCATGTACTAAGTGAGCTGTGCACTGCTTCCTCCCACCCACATTTTCTGATTGAATTACACCTGTACAGCCCTTCTTCTCTCTCGCCCCCCACCCCCAAGCCCACATCTCCCCTGCTCACTCTTCATTCATCCTTACCTGAGAATATCCATTAATTGGTATCTCTCTTCCCAGCCCATTGGCTCTCATCCTCTTCCTGTCTATCACCAGCTCCACCTACAGTGAGCAGCAAATGGAAGATGTGCTCTACTCTAAGCCAAAGCTTACATATCTGAGGCGGCCATGTGCTTATCAATCTGTGAGCTTGATGTGGGCCATTTTCTGTGTCCTTACTCATTATGAACAACTGCGAAGTTAATCCTGGGGTGTTCATAGCCATAATATTCTCGACATCAGTCTTCACAGCCATGTAATGATGCAGGGGCCCATGTTAATACCCATTTTCACTTGTGCTTGTAACTTGGACCCAGTGCCATTACCATCCGGTGAATCCATCCACTTTAAGTATTATTGCTTAATTCTCTAAAGTGTCTGTTTCTCTATTACGAAAAGCACCTTGGCAATGTGACCATGCTATTGACTATTCCTGGTAAATTCTGTTTATGGATCTCAGTCTAAGCACCCAAGGGTTAGACCTTGCCATATATCTGGCAATGTTTATTTGTTGCATTCCTTGCTTTTAATTAACCCATAGCTTGCCCCTTAACTGTAAAAATGCCTTTTTATTAGAAAGGAGGTCAGTTTATAGTGGTGATGGTTAGCTTTCTATGAACCTCAACTATATGTATGTATGTATTTATGTATGTGACGTATACATTGTGAACCTAACTGGGAATCAATGGGGCTGTTTACAAAGGGAACACACCCATGGGGTGCAGGTGTAACAGAGGAGCTGAGATGGGTAGGGGAATAAGGAGGGTGGGGGCAGAAATCACCCTTTCTGGCTTTTTTAAGTTCTTCATATGTGAATGCAAAGTTCGAATATTGGTATTTGTTTCTTTTCTTTTGAACTCTATGACTCGTTTATTTATTATTTGTATCTTTTATTTAACTTTTTGTTCAGTGCTGGCCCAACTGAAAGGGCCTTGGAGTGTCGTACAAGGTTCAAGGGTTGAAAAGGTGGGATATGAAACAGAAGTTAAAAAATGTCTTGAGGGCAGTATAGGAAGATTAGAATAGACAAGTTGTAGCAGGTGAGATGGAGGAGCAGGGTTATGTGTGAGAAAACAGATGTGCTCTGAGTCTCTTTCTGAAAGTGGTGATGGAGGGTGCAGTGCAGATTGTACTATATTGTATTGTAGTTGTCATGCATATAGTGCCATTTTCCCATTTGTATGGCCGCAATGTACTTTGTTGCGGGAAATCCCTCCAGCTATATGAACATTTTAAGAGTTTACTTTTAGATGCGTGCATGCATTCTGCCAGGATTGGGATTTAGGAGGGCTGTCTAGGCTCCATTAGTACCCGGGAGGGACAATGAGCTTGTAAAAAGCATGATCATTGACCTTACCAGAACAACAAGGATCTGAAAGACTGCTGCAGCTTGAGTTCCTTTGCCACTGGCCGCCATGGAAAGGGAGAAGGGACTACCATGGTGGCCATTTTATTTGTTTATTTTTTTTACTTTTTTACTTGAAGTCCAATGGCTGCCTTGGAAAGGGAGAAGGCATTACATGTAGTCACTGATCCCTGGTGGGCTTTTTTTTTTCTTGAGTCGAAAAACGGTAGCAAAACAATTTCTTGAATCCAGAAAAATGTGCAATTAGTACCACGGTACAACGTGCCAGGGTACTAATGGTAATATGATCCTCGAAGGAGGGGCATTACCAGTCGGGTTATTCCCCTGGGGCTCCGTTAAAGCTCTTGCTTCACACAGGCTTCTAACTATGGCCCCAGGGGTAGTACCCTATCACTAATGCCCCCCTCCTCGGGTCATATTGCCTATGTAAGCAACCCAGATGTTTGGTACATGGGCAGGTGCTGTTGGTGGTTAAGACAGAGTTCTAGTGCCGGAGACTCGATGTGTGCCCAGCTA
This sequence comes from Ambystoma mexicanum, assembly GCF_040938575.1. Taxonomy (NCBI): domain Eukaryota; kingdom Metazoa; phylum Chordata; class Amphibia; order Caudata; family Ambystomatidae; genus Ambystoma; species Ambystoma mexicanum. The sequence goes on along the minus strand of NC_090929.1, from coordinate 853,091,216 downwards.
GACCAAATTTGTCATAGGTTGTTGCTGTATACTAATGGCAGAGGTGTTGAGACAGTGCGTACAGCTATTACGAGCAGCTAGACTGAATTTGACATAGCTGTAGCTGCATTATAGCGTGCATGGATGGGGAGATGTGCCTGTGGCTTTCTTAGATCTCCCAACCCAATAGGTTGGCCATTTCGAGTGCACCTTCTGGTAGGGTTAGCATACTACCATTGGGAATTACCTTGTCGGCGCCATTCTTTAAGTGCAATAGGCAAATCAATTAAATAGACATTGCCACCTATGGCATAAGACCAAAGAATGGACCGTCTAAGTGCATCATGTCCCACCACCCAAGCCCTCCGGTGCGTTTTAGCGCATTTACCATTCCTACTCCCAATAAGCCATTTAAATGCGTACTGTGTCTTAGAGCCCAAGTTGAACTGGCACATTTCCTCCCTACCTCCATTGACACCTATGGGTTAAGCGTTCGGAGTGCTTGGGTAAGCCCCTTGATAATCAGATAGGCTGGTCGACTGAGTGCATGACATGACCTGTTCAAACTGGGCGTGCGACAATTGTTAACTCTACTGGTCCATCTAGTCGAGCATTCTTGCCAGACACTTTTAAGTGGCCATGTTCAAGGTACAATCAGGTTTTCAGGTGTTGTTCGGTAACCAGTTTGCACCAGTTATAGAGTTAGTGAACCAGGCTTTGGGGGCGGTGATATATGATCAGCTGTGGGATTGGAAGGGGTGAGTTTATTACGGTGTGCTGCTGCAAACGCTGCCAGCATCCACTGTGGTTTAAAGTCATTGGTGTTTTGTTGAGTCTGGGCCAGTACTTTTGTGTGGGGAGCAATCAAAAGGTAGTTTTGAAGTTGAAGAGGGATTTCAAGAAGAGGTATAAAAAGCCCGGTTTTGGGGGCCTTTCTGAATGTGAGGTGATTGTTAATGCGACAAATGTGGAGAGGGAGAGAGTTCCAGATGGTGGTATCTTGGATGGAAAAGGAGGATCTGCCCAGTACTGCCCAGTATGGTACAGTATATTGGGGGATAACTAGAAGAAGTGTTGCACTGAATCTGGGGATCGGGGAGGGTCAGTAGCATGTGAGTTTATCTTGGAGGAATTCAGGACCGGTGTTATTTATGGCACGGTGAGTAATGTACATGGCTTTAAAGGTAGTCCATCAACCAATAGGGAGTCAGTGTAAGACTCTCAGCGGGGCTGATGTGTTTTCTGGGTGGGAGGCCAATTTGTATTAATTTGTATTTATTAGATTTATATAGCTCTTTACACCAAAGCACTTTACAAAACAACAACAAGAATACATAGTAAACAAGAAGCATAAAGTTACAAAGACATAAAACACACCATCAAAACAGTATGTCGATCAATTGACCAGTTCTAAAGGAGGAATGGATAAGTGGAAGAAGAAAGGGAAGTAGAAAGGGAGGTCAGAAGGGGGAAGAATACAGAGATAACAGGAGGAGGGAAGGAGGTAGGAGAAAGAAAGGGAAGAAGAAGGGAAGTAGGAAGGAGGGTAGAAATAAAGGAGGGATAAAATAGGAGAAAGAGGGAAGTTAGGGCGGGGGGTGCAGAAAGAAAGATTTCAAGGAGGCACGGAAAGAGGGGTAAGAGGAAATGGAACGGATGGTGAGAGGTAGGGAGTCCCAGTGATGGGGGGCTAGAAGCTGAAAGGAACGGAAACGAGAAGAAGCACAAGGGGAAGGAGGTACTGTGAGTAGGAAGAGATCAGCGGATCTGAGGGAGCGAGAAGGAGAGTAGAAGGAAAGGAGAGAGCGTGCAGCAACATTTTAGATGCTTTGGAGTTCCCTAAGTAGGAACGCCGGTGCAGCTAGATAAAGGCAGTTTGCATACTCTAAGCAGGAGAGGATGACAGTGAGGATGGCAGACAGGTGGGGTAGGGGAAGATTCACCTGAGGATGCGTAGGTCTAAGAAGTAGGTTCTGGATATGGAGTTTATGTGTTGGGAGAGGGATAGATTTGAGCCTAGCGTGCATCCGATGTTTTTCACCGAAGTAGAGTTTGCCAGGGGGAGCCCCAGAGTGTGAGGCCAGGGGATAGGTTGGGGAAGGAGGGTTTCGGCAAAGTAGGATTTCTGTTTTTCCAGGTTTGAGGATGAGGTGGTTGGTCGTGTGTTCCATGCTCTCGGCAGTCCACTAGGTAAATGCTTGTTTTTGTGTGCATGTATGTTTTCAGAGTGAAATGCATTGACACACTTGTTTGGTATTTGTGTTGGTGATGGTTTTTAGTTTATCACAAAGGTTTTGAGATGGATCCTTTGTAGTGAATTTTCTGGGGAACGGGGAGCCAGAGGATCTGAGTTAGAGCTGGAGTGATGTGTGAATGTTTGGGTAGGTGGAGGATGAGTCTGGCTGCTGCTTTTGGTATGGCTTACAAGAAATAGGAACAATCACCCGATATAGTATTTCACTGCCAATCACAAAATTCAAAAACTTCTCAGCTCCAAGTTGTCACCAGTATTGCATAATCAAAGTGAGAGAATGCTTTTTCAGAGGCACAGAATATGTAAACATGTATCATGCATACATAATTAACATGATTAACATAATTTAGTACACAAAGTGCATTCTAACATTACATTACCTATGCAGTCTTCCCCAAAGTACAAGAGCCCCATTATGATGCATGTGTTTCAGCTATCATGGATCTCGCACATACATAGTTTTCACCAAAGTCAAAATAGCCCAGTCTTCTCCAAAGTGAAAAGGCAAACACGTGTTTCGATGTGTGGGAGGTTCTCCACTCTTTAATCGAGCTTGTGGTTCATCAAAGAACAGTAAATTAATAACACTGAAAGTGGATGTCAGATTGATTTGCTGATCATGATGGAGCTCACCCACGTCTTCATCAGGGCAACAGGACAAGATCATGGCATTCTGAAAAGGAGAGTGTGTGATGTGATGGGTACTTGGGACACAGGCTCAATAAAGAATGAAAATATTAAACCTAAGAGAAACAGCAACAGATAGACACTTTGAGGCACACATTCCAGGAGGAGATAAAAAGGTGCAGAGTGGTGTGATATAATAAATAAAGGATAAAATAAAAAATAAAATAAAAGTAGTGTGCTCAATACAGTGTAAAAACAGAGAAGGAATACCGGAGCCCAGGTTTCCATTGTGAACATGCTGGAAATCATGCTTTGTAAACTTTCTGTAATGATGAAAATGACGGTCTCATTTTGTATACCACTTGAACAGCTCGAAAACAACAATGCAATATGAACTGACAGAGAGATACTAAAGCTCATTACCTCCTGATTTCGATAATGAATCATGAGTGAGGAAAGGTAAGTGGTCCAAACAGGCACGTATATGATTCGTTCAACATGCATTGGGACGGCTTATCAAAAATGTATGGCCTGCATAGCACATACAAGAGAGTAAGAAAAACACCTGAAAAAGATCATAACAGAAGGAACTGTGTACAAAAATGGGGGCCGTACCTACCAAACCTGTGAAATAAAACAGCTCACTGCATATATGATGGCTTACAATGGGGCAGGTGTGCTGTTTCAGAGTCCAGTGAGGCTAGCTTTACTGTTATCCAGTTTGGACAGAACCAGTGCTTGGACTGTGGTGCAAAGGTTGTCAGAAGTAACGATGTGTCTGAATTGTCATAAGAGCTCTAGTTGTAGATTGCATGTTTTGGTGACAGCAGCTATGTGGTGTGTGAAGGAAAGGTGGGGGTCAATAGTGAAGCCAAGGGATTTGACAGGTACGGGGGAGAGGGATATGTGTTGGTTGGCCGTGGTGAGTTCTTTGATCCAGGGGGTGAGGTCGGGTGTGTGCCTGTGGGACAGATGAGTATTCCCATGTGGAAGGGGTTTGACATGTTTTATCAGCCCAAACTCGAGGTATGCGCCCGAGAGAAGATGAGGTCTCATAAGAAAGGTTAGACACAATACCGCAATGTGCAGCCCTCTGTGCTGGGAGTGTAATGCTGTTATAATGAGGTTGAATCATGAAAATAGGTCTAAAACAGGTTAGAAATAAAGGAAGACACTTGGAGGGTCACTGGACGATGAGGAGTAATGCCTGGAGAGAATGCTTTGTAATGATTTGTAACAGTGGTTAAGGAAATCTTCTGACCCATTTCTCACAATGGCCGCTAACATTACAATTGTATAACGAGGCATTCCAGTCTTGGGGAGTGGGATGTAACAGTCATTATCAGCTCACTCCTGATTTATGATGCAGGGCTGTAATGCCATTATAATATGGATAAATCAGTTAAAAAGGTGAACTACGGGTTAGAAACAAAAGAACACACTTGGAGAAGTTGCTCCACACCTGGCAGTGAGCTTATTCCTGGTATTGATTACACATTATGTGGCCCTCCAGAAGTTTTGGACTATAACTACCATGATCCTTCACCATTGATTGTGCTGGCTAATGATCATGGGAGTTGGGGTCCAAAAATCTGGAGGACCACAAAATAATTAACTATGTTATGTTGGCTAAGAGAAACTGAGCATTAAGGTGGCTTGTTCTGGGAGAAACATCAAGCGATGTAACAGTGGTTAAGGCCCTCTGCAGAGTCACTGTTCACAATGGCCACACCAACATGCCAATGTTATAATGGTATGGAGGATTGCCCAGAGAAATGGCAGTAGTTATGTTTAATTCAAAACCATTCATCCATGGCTTTCTGGTTTTACTTGTTCTGGTGATACCCACAACATCAAAGTGTGTCTTCTGTTGCTTGAGTGCCGGCAGAAGGCAAGTGGCTTTGCAGTTTGGGTGACACTTCTGTCAATGATGGCATTACCAAGACTATCATCTGGCTGTCCCCATTCTGTAATGGGTAAAAAATGGTAATACTGTATGGAAGCTTGCCAAATTCAATCTCAGTTCTTATGATTGCATTATTAAAACGTTGAATCACTTTTTTTGGTTTCAGGCAGGATTCTTGCCCTAGTTCTTGCTGAGCCATTATCAACCCAAATATTCAAGGCTGGCATGAGTGCCCACAGTGTGTGCAACCATGATAAAGGTTGATTAATAAAATTAGCTCGTATCTATGAAAGACAGCTTGGTCCTTATCACGAGTTTGATGGTGTGTACAATATTGGCAGCAAAATTCTGGTTATTCCAGTTCGGCAAGCAACCTTAATGCTACTTTCCTGAAATGGTAGATTACAAGTTTGGAAGCAACATGAAGGAGATATCTCCAACACTTGGCTCGAGGTATCACCTCCACTTTAGCTCCAAAAGGAAAGATTACCATGGGAGGAAATACCACTTGAAGTAAATCCTACAAATTACCCCTGTAGTTCTATAGACCCAAAGAATGGTGATAAACACAAGCACGTAACTGTTCAGCCATTCGTAAGCAGGTGGCTTTGGCCTGCTTACGAGTGGAGGTTGCAGTGTTTGAGTTTGGCTGTAATTCCCTAGTAATTACTGGCACTCGTGTAAGGCAACCCTTAGTGAGCAGTATAACCGTACCGTTTCCGAATGAAGGTATTGGTTTCTCAAAGAGCTTGGTTCTGTTGCAAGATTACCCACCCCTTGGTCCTAAAATGCACAAGGGATTCCGTCCCTTTTTTAAATGGCGCTTCTGTGATCTGTTGAGATCATCGCACAGGTCTGAACATCGAATGTGAAATTCAGCAACCACACCATTTTAACGTTAAACCACAGAGCCTGATGACTGGCTCTGAGAGTCCACAAAAGTAAGCCCTTTTCAACACTGTGAACAGCGCAGCCAGAAACCACGTGACTGAGTAAAGTCCTTGAGCTGTTTTTTGCCTTCATCTTGGTGTTTAAATGTGTGTTCATTGGACGCTCTCTAAAGGACAAGAGGAATCCACGCAAAAGAGCTGCTGGCTTTAATTCCACTAGCAAACATGCAGTTAAAACCTTTTCGACACAGACAAGAAAGAATAGCTCGTTAGTGGTGAGCTGTTTGTGGCCTGTGGGTGCACAGTTAAAAACACTCATAGATCAGTTCAGCCTCCCAGAGATCTGGTAAATGGTTCACGAGAGGCACGGCGGATCTGATAGCACAGTGAGTAGACCACGGACTTCGACATCAGAGCAGAACTTGCTGACTGAGGTTCGAATCCCGGCTTAGCCAAACTCAGCATTTCATCTTTTCGTGGTCGATAAATGAACACCACACACCGTGTGTAATATTAAGCTGTGCTCAGATGCCTGGGCGGGGGTTCGTAGCGATATTATAAATGCCAAATGTGTACTATACAGTACAATAAATATGCGTCCATGTTATTCAAAGTTGCTGCTATTTCAAAGATGGAGTCAGGAAATACGACTAAAATGACAAGTTTAAACATCGTGCACTTTTGACTGTCTCCTGATTAAGTTTGTTTACATTTTTTATTCTTAAACCTATGCAGATGGATAGCCATCAGCTACGGGGATATATTCGAATGAAGCTCCTGAGTTCATATAATAGCCATCAAGAGGAAGCTTGAGTTGCCTTCAATTTCACTCGGAATTCCAAGGTGCAATGTATACCTTCCTTGAGAGGTTCCCATCTATAAACCAATGTTGCATATCTGCGCCCCAACAAGTACATTGCCCCCCAACCCCTGCTGTCCCCATGCACCAGCATTGCAGGTCGTGGAGAAGGGACGACTGAGGAAACTACTGAAAACAAAAACAAAAAAAAGACAGGTTCACTCTCATCTTAATTCACTGCAACCCAAAAACTTAAAAAAGACAATCCTGGGCAGAGAACATTACATCACCATGCCATGATGCCATAGTGGTTGATTATGAATGCCGTACAGGAGGATACAGCCTTCAGAAGGGGACATCATTGCTCATGGGTTCCCATGCAAGCCATACACAGCAACATAAACATATTCAGATGCACCAGACCATACATGTGTTTCAGTGTCATTTGTTACATTGTAGAGTGATGGGTGGAATGGTTCAAGTAAATCACAAGCTCTGGCATTGCTCTGTGCAACCCTCCAAACATTTTTTTAGGTTTGATCCCACTAAAAGAAAAGCCGTTTTTTATCTCTAGTATAATTTGTCTGCATTAATATACTTCTCGTACAACTCCATTTGTGTCTGCATAACATTTTTATTTTCATCATATTTTCATGGCATTTATTTTTTTAAATCAGCTGCCTATTTTCATATGTGGAGAAACATAGAGAGATAATAGCACCGCATGAAAGAAATATGTTGCAAACCTCCATGATTAAACACAAACTATAGCCAGAAAAGTGATTGGTGGAAGGTTTTGAATAAATCTGAACCACTGGCACTTCGCTGGGCAACCTTCCACACCACAGCTCATTAGCCCGTCTGTGCCATTACAAAACGTGTCCAGCCATGTACAAATCAGTTAGGTACCGCCAGCAATGGGCGCAGCCCAGCCTGAACTGCTTAGGGTTAAGATTAATTCCAAATCTTCCATCCATCACCTCTTTTGTTTTGCTTTAAGTCACTCCGAGTAGGACGGGTATGCCCAGACGTGGGTCGAGTGTCAGCTGGGCCTAGAAGCCTAAGCTACTCCTCACTGATGAGGCCCAATGAGGACGACACAAGTTTGCAGATGCTTGTGGTATTGTGCAGAAGGGATGTGACCAAGCAGTTTGCGCATAACTATCCCTTTTGGGGTGGGACACAGCCTGATTTCCCCTTTCTGTAATGGCTTTGCAGGCCAAGAACGATGGTCTGGAGCAGGGTTGGACTGAGGCATAAAATTGTCTTGGGCAAAAACAAAAAAGTGGCCCACAGTTGCAAATGGGAATTCATTCCTTTTGTGACGCTGTTTGAATAGTACCCAAGGGGGAGGTTTTTGATCAAATCTGATGCAAATTACACATTTTTAAAAATATTTACTCAGCAACAGTGGGCAAAACTATTAGCCACATAGTGAATTCACTTCTCAAACTGACCCACATTGGCCAAAAAAGTGCCCCACTTTGACCCAAAAAACAGGCACACGCACCCTTTTTGCATTTTTGGTTCGGCCATGGGCCTATTGCCCTATAAGCCATTCCGAGCCTAGTCTGGAGGGTTGCCCAAAGCGATGCCAGAGGTTAAGATTAATTCTAAACCTTCCAGCCAAAACATAATTTTTTTGTTTTTCAATTTAACACAAACACCATAATCAACTAAACTTTAAATGATGAAGTTACAGGTGTCAATAATTTTAGTACTTCAAAAGAGTTGAAGCATCCTTGCTTACTGGGCGGGATACACATTATAGTATATTTCTATCAAGTTTAAAATATTATCAAACATTTAGCTAGGGATTGGGATAATTACTTTTGAATTGCCAAAGGTATTATAAACTAATTCTGAGCACTAGCTGAATGTTAGCATTTGCGAGCAGCAAAGCACCTCAGTAAGGAACTAATCAAAGTTGTATAAGTATTGGGAACCTCTCACAACAATGATGGTCAACTTCCAAAGGTGTGTCTATTTGTGAAGAAGAAAGACAACGTTGACAGTGGATCGGTCACTCTTAATAGTGGGTGTGGAAATGATGGGAGTATATGCTTTTTACAATAAATAGTTATGAAATTGGGCTTATCCTCTCAGAATCGCCCGTCCTGTCCAAACTACCCACTAAAAGCACCCTGTACAAACTCGGGCAATCTCTTTGTAATGTACATGAAAGATTGATAATTTGGGAATAGTATTAACATTAAAACATGTCCTCATCTGCTACTTTGTATAACCCATGCAGTCCCCATTACGAATTTATTCACGACGGCATGTCTCAACACTGCTGCAATGATGTGGTTTTCAAATATGGTCTTTCTTTCAATTCAGATTTTATTTCAAGATGTTTAGAATATGGCTTTATTAATGCTGTTAAACTCTATTAATGATAAATAATCCGAAGCAATGTACATTAAACATAAATCAAAAGGTATAATCGATAATGTGTTTAGACTAACATGAGGTTCAGAAAGGCCGAAATATGAGGTTGCTTGTGGTGCCAATGCGATAGGCATGTGACCTTGCAGGGTAGGGCCAAGGCCGAATTGCATATATCTGTACCAGTCTGTAATGGCACAGCAGACCTACCAAACAATGGCACTGAAATCTTCCTAGAACAATTCTAAGTGGTTATGATTATTTGAGAGCGTCCCATCCACCCCTTTTCAATGCTGAAATATCACCCTGGTAACAAGGTTATGGCCAGATGGCAGCACGGGTATGGGCAGCTCGCTGTGCTGGTTTTTCCACGTTCCACTTCATTGCTGGCACCTAAAAAGTCCTGAACATGTCTGGCTTAGTTTACGGTCCCATGTAGAAGGGAGGTGACCTGGATTGTGTCCTTGAGGTTAAAATTGATTTGTCGATCTGCAGACGATCCACCACTGTCTTAGGGCATGTTATTGTTTATTTTTTAAATCTCTCCCTGTCCTGTGCATGAAACTGAAAGTGCGTTTTGTCAGATGTTTTTCTTTAAAACATGACCCCAGGTCCTGTAGGTAATTGAACAAGAGACCACAGAACAATTGGACTTGTTTTATTTTGTAAATCTTCAGAGACGCACACTAGAAATAGTTTTCTTTCTATTTCTAACGTGGACGAGGGAAGATTTGCATGAATGTAATTATGTGTCCTTGATCGTTGGCTCCGTCCCAGGCCACAAGCGGGCAATCCAGCAAGGGTGAGACAGTTCAAGCAAATTTCGAACCCCTAGAATGTCTTCTAGTTTTACCAGGTCAGAGGTACAATGTTATTCACAAGGCTGAAGATAATAGGGTGTACTGTGTTTGACCTCACATCTATATAAAGGATGGCGAAGGCGGTTGGCAGCATTTGAAGAGGCAGGAAGGAGTGCTTCTGGCTAATTATGAGAGAATTACAGCTGAAGGTGTTTTGTAGGTGGAGAAGGGCAAGGTAGTGTTCGACACACTTGCCTTTTGTAAGCAGTGGAGAATGTGAAGTTAGTGAGAATCCAATGTGCATGTTGTAGACAGAGAAGAAGGACTAACCAGTGAGAACCCTATGAGCATTCTGCAGCAGAGAAGGGCAAAGCACTGAGAACCCCTCCTGCCTTTCGTATGCAGAGGTGAAATGCAAAGCAATGAGAAAACACATGCATTTTGTAGGCAGAGAAGAAGGCAAATGCACTGACAATCTCCTAGCCTTGTGTAGCTGGAGGAGTACAATAAAACAGTGAGAACCTAATGTGCATATTATAGGCAAAGTTAAAGGCCAAAGCACTGAAAAACCAACATGAATTATGCAGACATAGGAGAAGGGCAAAACACTGGGAACACCACATTCATTTTGTGTACAGATGAAGACACTGAAGCAGTCAGAACATCCCTGCATTTTGTAGGCAGAGGAGAAGGCCAAGCAGTGGTACATTTTGGGAATGGATCTGCCCTTACCCCCATTTGAAGGATGCTGAAATGTCTGCATGAGAGGCCCATTGAATTATTCTGGTACATTTGCAAGGCATTTCATGATTAATGTGCATCACACAGGGAAATGATAATTAAGCCCGAATAAACATGAATGTAAAGACCCTTCCAGCTTTTTTACCCCTATTTTGCAGGTGTCAAGCATTACGTTTATTAATCCCCAGAAACGTGTCAACATATGAAGTAATTTAAGTGATGTTTCACTGTTCAGTTTTAACCACATATGACTGGATGACTCAATAGTTGCCTTTATTGAGAGGCACTACTACAAGAATCTCAAGGAGTAACACAGTATTCACTGACTATAGTATCCTGAAAAATGTAACTAAATGTCATTGAGGAACGGAAAATGACAGAAATTGCAACTCTTGGTTATAATGTCATATATTTATTGATACATGTATTGTTTATGTGGCAGCATTAGGGACTCAATGTTGGTTCAACAGAGGGTGGGATTTATTGTTTACAGATGAGAAAAGAGTTATCTTCATTGTTGGTATAAGCCTTGCAAGTGTACCAGAATGCTTCAATGTTTACATATATAGAGATGCCATAGTTTCAATTACAAGATATCATTTTTTGTGTTAGTACTGTTATAACAAACAATCTGATTGGCCCTTGGCGGGGCTATACCCAACCGGGAATCCCTCTGCTGGGATTCCTTTCCTTTGTTCCCAGCGGGGGCATGGCAGCCCCTCAGCCAATGTGGGGGCTCGAAACAGGGCAATCACCGATCCGAGCATCCAGACGGCTGGAGGCTGCCATCCTCCCCCGCCAAGGATTCAGGTAAGTATTTTCGTTCTTCCTCCCCCCTACAAACAATCCCCTCTTCACCCCCCAAACCCCACTTACCTTCTTTTTTTCTCCTTTTTCAGGAGCGAAGGCGCTGGAAACACGGATTTCCCCAGCACATCTGCTCCCCATGGCTGCCATGCAAAGGGAAAACTGACTCAGTTTTCCCTTCCCTGGTGTCCATTTTTTTAAACTCTCTTTTTTTTCTGTTCCAAAACACAGCATAGGTTCGGAACAGAAAAAATGCTATTAATACCCCAGTTTTGCGGGCCGGGGTACTTATAGTAATAAGCCCCTCGCAGCGGGGGCATTACTGAGTCAGGTAATGCCCTGGGGCCTTCGTTAATGTCCTTGATTCGCTCAGGCCTATAACTAGGGGCCCCGGGCATTACCTGACTTGGTAATGCCCCTGCGCCTCGGGTCTTATTGCTTAAGAAATGCTGCCCTTGCTTATTCCATGCAGCATGCTACCACAATAATCTATTTTAGCTCTGATGATTGCCCTTGCTATGGTAGCAGTTTTCCAAAACGTCTGATTTAACACAGCACCTTAAGATGGTATCCTGACGTAGAGACAATGAGATTAACATGAGTCTTCATGGACATTTCTAAATCTAGATAAACACTTAGGGTTTTTAGTTTATCTGCTGTTTCGATAGCACAACCTGTAATGGCGATGTATTTATACCCAGAGCCTAGTTCCTTAAGTCTTATAGTAGTGAAAGCTAGCATTAAGTCAGGCTTTGACTCATTTAAGGCAAGCCTATTGTGGCCCATCCACTGTTAACCGGTATACCTCATTGATCACTTCAGAATCCTTCTTGCTGTTGCATTGCATGTCTTACTGTCATTGATGGCAAATTCAACATTAAGAGTATTCTTACGTGGTGGTGCGGGGGTTGGGCAACCATATGTGCAGCCACAGTAACATGTTTTCTTCCAGTGGCATGACATTTGTACTGCCATTAAGAGCAAAGCCAACAAGAGAATGTTTGTACTTGGGGATACTGGCACATACTGACAGAGCCTGCATGAACATGTTTTTTTTTATGGTATCATTACTGTGCGTAATATCACTGGCAAGGCACAGAGTTGGTTTGTACATTTGGTTGTCAGGACTCAGGAGGCAGATAAGACCCCCTTGTTTCTACACAAGGTAAAATATTTCAGGTTTGATTAAAACACTTACAGGGTTCACCATGGTGCTCCATGCCGTCATAGAGAAAAGGGGGACCTGTGGTTTGTTGTAAAGATTGGGTGGGGGGATCATCATGGCACGTAGGGGTCCCACCCTCACTTTTTATGTTATGCTACTGCACAGAGTTTCCTTGAACGACAATGCACTTTCTGACAAAATGATGGATAGCATCTCACACAATTTTATTGTATGTGTATCAGAATTATTTTGGGATAAAAATACTAGTGATATGTGTCAATTAAATAGCTATTTCTGGCAATAAAAACGAGAGGTATTTCCAAATGGCTCTCTCAAGTACCGTATGAAATGTTACCCGGATTACACTGAGTCTGAAAGGCTATCAAAACTGTACGGCTCACAGATCAACATTATTATCTAGATGAAATCAGCAGATATCTGTCCACGATTTGGTGGAATGTGAATGTGCTGGACAGAGCCTGGTGAATGCTCAATGTATGTGGGCATGCAAGATATGGAAGAAAGATATAGACACGGATCTAAAGTGTCTGCGTCACATGAAAATCTGTGAATCGTCCTTGAAAGGGACATTCAGTTGCCCCTTTAATAAACTATGCACAAATCGTTGTCTATTCCACCTAACGGCCATTTTAGCTTTTTTGGCTTTGAGAGTAGACCTTGCAATGAGTCTGTTCCTTAGGTCTTCGTGGTATCCGGTACACCAGATGTTGTTTTGTGCCATATGCTTCAGCTCACGTGGCCAGTCAGGCAAACCCAGAAGTCCACATTCGTGCATTGGCTGCCCATTGAAAGAAAAGGGCAGATTACATTCTCTAGGACAGTACACAATCGTTGCACAACATTAGCCCTGATTTTCTCAATTCATATTTTAAACACTGCACCACAGTCATTTAGCTAAGATTCATAGCCTCAAGTGCACTGGTGATTCTAAGATTCATACAGGTCAGATGTGGTGTCTCTCAGTAGCTGCCAAAGGTTTGTGGAATGCCATGCTGTTGGGCCTTCATGCCATCAAAGTACATCTTACGTTTCACAAGCTCTACTTAGCTATGCTTGTTTTTCCCGCTTATTGTCTCCCAATTCACCATTCACAATGTGTCCTAAGTTCACAGGACCATAAAGCCCTCGATATGTAAGGACTCTATGTTAAAATGTGTGGTAGGCTCTGACCAAGTACACCGACCAGCTGTAGATCCACGCAGGTAAATCCAGGAAGATTTATTGGACATATATATATACATTCATATACATTCCAGTTACTTGCAGTATGTACATCACAGGATCAGGTAGACACAGGTAGACATTAGAGGAACAGACCCACCGGCCATCCTCTCACTCCCAGCTCAGGCCCTCAACTGACATTCATAGAACCCTCATACACAACTCTCACTCAACATTCTCCTGAGCTGTCTATCATGCATACATCAACATTCCACCAGCATGCACTCCTGGCCAGTGATACATAACACGACTGCCTTACATTACAACAACTCAACCAATACAATAATATATAATAAACAGAAGTAAGACAGGAGGTGTGACGAAACGAGTATCATTCGGTTTCACGCTGCATGCACAATGTAGTTCTGTTAATCTTTCTCCTGTCTTGCATATAATATTTTATTCAATTTTGCTATACACAACAGTGAGAAATGTAGATGTCATAGAGGGCTTCATAATGAGTCCACCACTTTTAGCACACAACCATATTCCCAGTTTGGAGGTAAAGGAATCTCCTTCAGCAAAAAGCTGGAAACAAATCCCCCAGTTTACCTCCTATAATCATTGGAATTACTGCAGTGGAATTACCACTGATGGTAGTGCTGCAAATATGCCAAAGGAGGCCTATGGATTCCAAAAATGGGGAATTAGAACGCAATATTGTAATTTTCTGTTAAATCCACAGAACCAAATATGTGCAGCAGTGAATGAGTTTTTACCTCATTACGAGTTTGGTGTTATCTGGGCGATAAATCCACCCACATACCACCAAACTGAATTACTGTTAACTGACACTTGGTCTGGCAATATTACAGCTGGATTACAAGTGGCGGTGTAAGTCCCCATTTTTCTGAGTCCATATAACTGAAAGGGGCATTTTTGGCAGAATTACTGCACCAGTAATTCTGCCACAGTGATTCCACTGATTTTGTCAAATCTTCAGCAGGGAGGTGGCAAATTTCCTCCAGCATCATGCTGGAGGTATATCCTTCACTCCAGGGACATACATTGGTGGTAATTCCGTTAATGCCAATATATCACTGTTTTAACTCGAAACTCATGATGAGGTCGCCTTTCCACCAGTATATGCATTTAATTGGCCTATGTCTCCTGGGCCAAATAAACCTAGAGGTGATAAAAGATACTGTCAGAGCCATGTATACATGTATAGGTAACAAAAATGAGTCATCATATGCATCATGGCACTTTTAAAGCATGTCTTCATTTTGCAACATTTTGGATCTCTCCCGGAGTCAAAGGCCTGGTTGTTATGCCCCAAAGAATCAGCCATTCTCTAGAAATGTACCACCCCCAATACATGCAGCCGAATGGGGCATATAATGTCCTTACTTTGGGGCTTAACAAAAAAGCAGCCCCATTTAGAGAACTCCCATAGATATATTTTACACTACTATACTAAATAATAGCCTATAATAATTATGATAGAAATATTTTGTTTTCCTTTACTAATTGACTATATGGCCTATGATAATTCATGGGAAACAACGGTTTCTTTTCAATTAAAACTTGTTGCGGTCCTTCTATGTATGGAGCCCCTTCTTTGGACACATGAAGCTCCACAGGAAGCACGTGTCTCCTTACAAGTGTGGCGGCATGGGTAAACATGCCAATAAAGTTGCAGTAATTCCATTACCACCACTTTGCCGCTGCATTACCGCACCACGCTACTATGAGGTTATTGTTAGCGAGGAAGATTTACCCGGGGCAAAATCATATGATTTACTGTGAGGTAATTCTGCCAGCAGGGAATCTGCCAACAATCCCCATGGAGTCCAATAAACTCCAAAAATGGGGAATCACCACCACTTGTAATCCTCTGTTTACCACCACTCCACAGGACCAAGTAATGGTAGCAGTGATCGATTTTGGCAGTAATTAGGCAGATTTACTTATATAATTCCGCCTAAACACGTAATCAGGCTCATTATATGACCCACTTGGCTCATTGCTCTATGGCTGTTAAATTTCAGAAGTGTGGATGTCAGTATAAAGGATAAGGGGGAACAATAGTCAAACCATTTCTGTCATTTTGAGGATACATGATGGTTTTCAAACCCTCAAAAGCAGCAGTCTAGCTGCAAGGACCAAGGTGAAAACATTTGTTTATCTTTCTTCGCAGGTAGTCATTAATTAAAATATTAACATTTGCCTAATCTGTGTGCCCTCTTCATAGCATCTGGTTTCCCACCCAGACTGTGCCTTGTCTTCCCCAATCTGTTCCCGCTCTGCCTACATGTAATTTTTCACTCTCTGCCAGGATGTAATCTCTCATCCATTCTATGCACCACGTGCCTCAGTGGGGGCATATTTTTGAAGGTGAGTCCCTCTCTCTCAATATATACCCTCATCCTATTTTATCCACAGAGTGGCATTTCTTCCATGCCTTCTCTCCATGTTTGTGCCATCTCATTCCAGTGTACCTATTCAGAACTTCCTCCGTAAATGTGTTCCTCCTGTATCCAAGTCTTTTTAGTTTTGGCAATTAGATGGCACTATAAGCCAAAACTATTGCATGAGAGTACAGCTAGGAAGAAATGGCATATGTGGAGGTATACAAAGCTTGGAGGGGTTGTTTTGTTATTTACCCAACCATTGACTGCCCATGGTCATGTTAATCCCTATGGCCATTCCCACCCAATCCCTGCACCTCCCCTACCAAAATACAATTGGTCTTAATAGGTCTCCAGGAGCCTTCTGGGAAGGACCAGGGGTACAGAACCACAATATACCTTGTGCTGTAGGTGTTCTTGATGCTCGACAGGGTCAGCTTCAAGGTGCTTTGCAGGCTTCTGTGACAGTTGCCTGCAGCAACTGTTGCTCAGGGTCAGGAATCGCTGTCACAGTGCTGATCGGCGGTTCTGAAGCACTGGTGGAGACATCTTGGATGTCTTTAAGCAACTGCATCATGACAGTGGTCATCGTTGCAATTGGTTCCAACTCGGAGAACTTGACTGGCTCAAAAATGTTCTATAAGGCATTCATCAGTAGATGCTGGTGGAGGCACTTCTTCCAGCTTCTTCAATGGGCTTGTGTCGTCCTTTCATGTAGACCATCAAAATCTGAGGGGTGTGTTGCAGGCAGCTGCTTTTTCATTTGTTGTAGGTTCAGAGACCTTCGGGTGTTTCCTACCTAGGGAGATGCTTAGGGGAGGGATCTTGCTTCCCTCTTTGGAGGTCCTGGCCATCATTCACTGGCGGAAGATGTAAAGCAGACTGTACCTTCAGCCAGGGTCCAATGATGAGCTACTCCTTGTGTAGTCTTCAGATGATCTCCAAAAAGAGGGGCTCAGTCCTTTTCTAAAGCCAAATTTGCTACAGGGATTGATGTAGGTCTAGCCTACCTTAATGAATCAATTCTGTGGTCCCCACCAACAATATCCTATATGAGTGAGATCATAACCAAAGTGATTTGCAACAGGAAAGGTAAAGGGGTGAAACATGTGATACTAAGCATCACCCATCTTCCTGGCTGTTGTGGATTAAAGAGTCTCTCTCTGGTTAATGGATTTCTCTGTGGTTCCTGATTATAGTGGCAGGTCTCCCTCGGAGCTGTGGCGAGACCAGACTCTCTGGCTCCTGCAAACCACATTTGTGTACCTTACCACTGGGGTCCCCTCACAGGGTGGACTACTATAAACATGCAGTGCCAGACATGACAGCTCACTGTCATGGATACTGAAGGCAGGAGCTGGATTCAGGTTGACACATTTTCATATGATAGGTTGTTGGGGTTTCCTGTCTCCTTTGTGAACCACTGCATGTGGGCCTGTTTTAATTCCCTTTAATTGTTATGCGAATCACTGCCATGAGCAGCAAGGCCCAGCAAAAGAGCAGGGTGGATCAATATAACATTTGTTAGTTAACCTGGCTGGCAATGGCAGGGGGGAGATGTGGTCCTGCCCCTTCTGTAGATGCATCATGCTCCCCTGGCTCTCATATCCCAACTAAATATGACAGGGGGAATGTGCCTGTAGGCTGCATCCACCCAGAGTACGTAGGTCTATGCATTTGTCATGCTGTGAGCATAGGGACAATGTGTGCGGATTAGCCACATACATTTTCCTGAGGTTGGTCTACCATCATTCCATTTAATTAAACATTTCAAAGAATTCCAGACGAGTGCACACCCACCGTGCAGATGGTCAAATTCCTCACCCCCTGCCACCCCAGCTTCAACATGAGAACCACCACTGTACTGAGGATCTGATTCTTCATCTAGGTGAAAGTACCAGCTGAGGACATCTGCATTTCAACTCTGGGATCCTGGCTTGTGCTGGGTTTGCATATCTAATCCCTGTAGGGATATGGGCCGACACAAAAGCTTGATATGATATGATATGGCATTTGTAATGCGCCTATACACAAGTGTTTCAAGGCGCGACAAGGCGGGGGGAACAAGGGGAGACAGACAATGATCCTACTAGGCCAGGTGTCATTCAGATCGCGCAAGTGCAAGGGTAGAGGGGAAGGGAAAAGTGCAGGGGGGGAAAGGTAGAGGGAAAAGTGCAGTACAGGGTTATAGCATACAGGATAAATAACAAGGGCCAGCTGGTGGCAAGTGCGAGGTAAGTGCAGACAAGTGCTGGGAAGAGGGGCTGTAGGGATACAGACACAGTCCCGCAGTGCAGGGGTTGCCAGGGAGGTAGTGCAGGGGAGAGTGGCTGGGCCAAGGACCGAGAACGGTGAGTGGCCCAGTTGCAGATTCAGTGCAGTTTCAGTAATTTTAGCAGGGGAGAGGGGGAGAGAAAGCGGAGGCAAAGAGGAAGGTTTTGAGGTGCTTCCGGAACCGGAGATGGTTCTCCTCAAGTTTCAGGGAGGCAGGAAGGCTGTTCCAGAGGGAGGCCCCTGCAGCGGAGAGAGATCTGCTCCCAACTCGTTGTTTGGAGAAGCGGCTGACCCTGAGGGAGTTGGAGGCGGATGAGCGTAGAGCACGAGAAGGAAGATATTTAGGAAGCGAGAGTTGAAGGTATTTTGGCCCAAGGCCCCAGACGGCCTTGTGGACAATGCAAAGGGTTTTGAACTTGATCCTCGCAGTCACTGGGAGCCAGTGTAGTGATTTCAGTCCTGGAGAGATACAGTCCCTGGGCTTGAGGCCAAGGACAAGTCTCGCAGTCCTGTTCTGGATGAGTTGCAAAGGGCGGAGAGTAGAGGCGGGAAGATTTAGGTAGAGGCTGTTACAGTAGTCCAGCTTCGAGAGAACCAGGGGTCTAGAGACAGTGAGCTTCTGGGGGAAGGAGCTGGGGAAGGAGAGGAAGGAAGGATACCTCTGAGCAGGTGTAGTTGGTAGTGTGACTTCTTAGAGACGTCGGATATGTGAGGAGAGAAGGAGAGTGTGGAGTAGAAGATTCTCCCCTTGCATGGCCTTAAACATTGAAAAGGCTGGTGGTCTGTTTGGACAGTAAAGTGTGATGCAACGTTGTAGGTTGTCAGCTTTGTTACTGCCCACATGACTGCTTAAGCCTCTTTTTCAATGACAGCCCAGTTCCTTTCCCTTTTAATCAATTGCCTGCTAATGTAGGCAACCGGTTGCTATACCCCTTGAGAGTTCAGCTGCGCTAACACTGCACCAATCCCAAAATCACAGACGTCTGTCTGGGTAATTAGCTCCTGACCATAGTCTGGCACTTTCAGAACTGGGGCCCTGCACGATTTGTCCTTTAAATCCTGAAAGGAGTTTTGGCAGGTGGGAGTTAAAGTTACCTTCTTTGGCATTTTCTTGGATGTTGCATCATTCAGGGGCATGCCAATGGTCCCATACCCCTTGATGAACAACTGGTAGTACCCGGTGAGACCTAGAAAGGCTTTCACCTGGGTCTGTGTGGTGGGGATGACTCAATCCTTCACAGCTTGTGCCTTCACTTCAAGAGGTTGTTTCTTACCTCCACCGACCAGGTGGCCTTGGTATTTCACTGTGCCCTGCACTATCTGGCGCTTTGTGGCCTTGATAGTCAGACCTGCATTCTGCAGTGCCTGAATCAAGTGTTTCAGGTGGGATAAGTGATCTTCCCAGGTGTGGCTGAACACAGCAATGTCGTCTAAATAGGCAACACTGAAGTTTTCCAGTCCAGACTAAGGGCCTCATCACGAGTCTGACGGTAACCCTTAAATGCGGCAGTAGCGCTATTTCCGCCGCATTTAAGGGTCCGCCAGATCATGGCTTTGGCAGATTTCCCCCCAGCTCAGAGCTGGGGGGAAATCTGCAGCAAAATTGCCGATTTTCAGCACGATTACCGCCGGCGTGAAATCCGCCAGCGGTAATAGTGCAAATTTTCCCCATTGGGCCCAATGGGTAGTGAGGAATTCCCGAATGGGCCCAATGGGGAATGGGCAATAACCCTTCCGCCAAACCCATGATCCGGCGCTAATAGCACCCGGGGGTTTGGCGGTAGGGCTAATACCGCCAGCGGTAATCCCACCGGCGTTACCTCCCAACTCGTGATGAGGCCCTAAACCTGGTTAACCATCCTCTGAAAAGTGTCAGGGGCATTCATCAATCTGAAAGGCATCACAGTGAACTGATAATGTTCTTCCAGGATTGAGAATGCTGACCTCTATCTCATTCCATCTGTCAATCCGACCTATCTGTACTTTGCCATGAGGTGAAAGGTACTCATGTACTTGGCAGCGCTAAGCTCATCAATCAGTTCATCTGCCCGAGGTATGGGGTGAGCATCAGTCTTCATGTCAGAATTGAGCACTCTGTAGTCCACGCAAAAGCAGACTTTAGTCTTCCCACCATTAGTCTTTTTAGGGAACAGTACCACTGGGCTAGCCCTGGGGCTGTGGGATGGCTCTATCACTCCTAGGGACAGCTAGCCTCATTACGGGTTCCAGTAACAGGTTCCTCCAATGAGGACTTACAGGGCTATTCCAACCATGGAGGACCCGGTAAATCCTCATTGGAAAAACCCATCCCCATTTGAGCCCCCATAGGCCTCAATGGGAATGGGAAGGGAGCTAATAACGGGCCTGTTAATAATGGGCCCGTTATTAGCTCCCTGGTCCCCTCGCGGGACCCACTACGGACGCCTGGTTTTACCAGGCATCCTTACCGGGTCCCGCAAGGTTACCTCGTAATAGGGCATCCCGTAATGAAGGGTGCCGGTCCCGTAACTGCACCCTTCATTACGGGAGCGCCATGACCGTAATGAGGCCCAGCATCTTGGAAACTTCCTCCTTGATGGTGTCCCTGAACTTATCCGACATCCGGTGAATTCTGCTCTTCACTGGCTTACTGTCTCCAGCGTCCACTTCATGGGTGCACCATTCTGCGTGACCTGGAGTCAGCGAAAACAGACCGACAAACTGTGCCAGTAAACGGTGATAGTCTGTCAGTTGCTGTTCTGACAGGTCTGTTACAAGGTTCACACCTTCCACTAACCCATCTGTGGCTTCAGTGCGAAGGAGGTCTGTGCGGGGATTGGTCTCCTCTTCAGTCTCACCATCTGTCACTAACACCATGACCAAACCTTACTAACTTTAGTGGTGTTTTTGCCATTTGACGTAAAAGACCCTGCACATCTGTTTAGGTCCTTTCACGTCAATGAGATAATTTACATCACTGACTTATTCAAGAAGACAGTAAGGCCTGGTTCACTTGTCCTGTAGGGTACTGGGTGTGACATACTCCATAATCCACAACCACTGGCCTGGAGAATAGACTGTCACTGTGGCCTTCTGGTTGTGCCAGTGCTTCATCAGCTCCTGGCTGGCCTTTAGGTTTTTTGACGACTCTTCCATGTACGTTGTCAAGCTAGACCGAAGGCCAAGTATATAATGCACTATATCTCATGTGGGGTATGAAGGTTTGCCCTCTCATCCCTCATTCACTAGACTGAGGGGACCTCATACGGGATGTCCAAATAGAAGCTCAAAGGGGCTAAACCCCACTCCATTCTGTGGTGGCACCTCCATGTAGGTGAACAGAATGCATTGCAACAGAATATACCATTTTCTCCTCAAGTACTATTCCAAGCCACCTATCATGACTTTCAGGGTCTTGTTGAACTGCTCAACAAGCCTGTTTGTTCCGGGATGGAAGGATGTAAAGAGCTGGTATGTGACTGCACACTCTTCCTACATAGCATTCACACATGCTGATATGAAGTTTGATCCCCCGTCAGAAACAATTTCCTGGGGGAAAACCAACATAGGAGAATATCACAATCAGAGCATTTGCAACCATTGGCGCTTTGATGCTCCTTAGAGGGACAGCCTCAGGGTACCTTGTGGCGTGATCAACCACCACCAAGATGTATCTGTTCCCTTAGCTTATTTGGGGATCCAAAGAACCCACAGTGTCCATGTCAATTCGCTCGAAAGGCCACCCAACCACAGGTAGTGGAATTAAGGGGTCCTTTGTGGCACCACCTGACTTGTCAGAAGTCTGACAATTTGGGGAGGAATGGACAAATTCCTTAACTTTTACACTGAATTGCGACCAGCAAAAGTGCACAGACAACCAGTCCGAGGTCTTAGTCACTCCCAACTGACCCGCTAAAGGAATTTGGTGAGCCAAATCCAAAAGGAACTTTATGTGGTATTGGGGAATCACCATTCTTCTGGAGCCCTCAGCCTCAGCGTCTTTTGGCTCACTGTACCAGTTTCCATCCTCCCAGTACACTTTGAACAGTCCAGGGGCCCTAGCCTTAGCCTACTCTTCTGCCTGCATCCACAGGCCCACCAGAGTGGGACACTCTTTCTGGGCTTTAAAGACGTCAGTTTGATCTGGGTCCCCAGCTGATGCAAACTCATCAAGCTTAGGCAGGCCCTTCAGATCGGAGCTCACCTGGTCCTCCACCTCAAGTGCCTGCGCTGTGCCAGGCAACTCTGAAGTTACTGTACCTCATTACAAGTCCGGCAGTAACCCGCAAATGCTACAGGTGGGCTGACGCCAGACTCTAACACTGTTTCCACCACCTGAGATCCCGGTACCACCGGGACATTACCAGTCCCAGTGGACCGGGATATCAGGAGGTGGAAAATGTTAGGCCCAGTTGCATGGAGTCCCATTGGACTCCATGGGAATGTGGTCTCAGAAGCACCGGCACCATTAGTAACAGTGCTGGTGCATCCATGACAACTGTTCTTACCGGGACCATTGCACCTAGCATGTCAGACATGCCATACGCAACAGCGCTGGGAGGCGCAGTTGTTGTCTGCCGGTCTGGAAAGGGTGCCGGTATGTTGCTACCGGCACCCTTATTTCTGGACCGGAAGACTTGTAGTGAGGCCCACTGAGTACCTGCTACCAAGTATGGTTCTCAGTGGCTACCGGTCCCACTCCCACAGGAGTTGGCGACTCAGCAGTCTGTGGAACTGAACCAGGGACTACCGGCCATGCCATTCTCTGTCACTAGCCCTCTGGAAGCACTTCAGGCCCTAAGACTGTGAGAGTCTTCAATCTGGAAGCCTCTTTGGCCCTCGATCTGGTAGCTGCCATGACTATTTTGGGGTTAGGAAGATCATTACCCAACAGACATGGAACAGGGATGGAGTCTTTCACCACTACACAGCGCTGGGTCGGTTCACATTGCCAGCTGAACTCTACTATCGCAAGGGGCACTTACTCTTCCTGTCAAACCCACTGATGCTACACTCAGGCCCATCAATATACCTGCCTGGCTAACCCCACTCACAGCACTGATGCTCGCCGCTGTGTCTCTGGCCACAGGAGTTTTGTTTCGATTGATATACACATGTTCTAAAAACAGTTGAGTATTATTGGGTACTGGGGTTTCATCTGGAGAGCCGGTACCATTCGCACTCAGTGTAGTCAATCCACATTCAGCCACTGCTTGACTTAGTGGGAAGTCCTTCTCCAGGAGACCCACACTAATGATGACCTCCTCCAATAGTACAACATTCATTATGGCTTGCTTGGGTAAGCCCTTGCAAGCAGTATCCCTTTTCCTGTGGCCCAGCTCCTTGCACAGGAAACAACCTTTGCATGGTTAGAATGTAGGTGTCCCAGTGTTAAGGGTTCCTGTGCTCTTCTTTTCGAGTGTACAGCTGAACTAATGTTTTGGAATTTCCCTTCATTCTTTTATTTGACTTCAAAGAGGAGTGCGTTGGACCTTTGTCCTTCCCATCCTTGATAACTTGTTTGTCCGAAGATTGTTCTTCTGGTTTAGGTGTGCTCGCCTGAGCCTTTTTCTGGACTGCAGTACTTACAAACCTGTCGGCATCATTTGCAAGCTCTGTAGGGCCTGTAATAGTCTTGTCCACAAGATGATGGTGTAGGTCAACCTTGCAATTATTCAATCCATGCTCACACGCAATCAATTTGTACATCCCTTTGAATGTGTCAACTTTGATAGCAGACACCTGCCCACTGAGATATTTCAACAAGTGTATGAACGCTTCAAATGTCTACCCACTTTTATTTCCAAGCACTCTAAAGCTGTTGAGATACTGTTATGGGGTCTTACAGAACTTTCTGCAGAGGGCCTTCATGTTCTCATAAACACGCCCTTCCTCAGGGGATAACTGGAGAAATGCAGTAGACCCTGGTATCTGTAAGCAACTCATCAGGGCTGCATACCACATTATGTCTTCTACCTACTGTAGCTGAAAAGCAAGCTTGAGCACTTCAAACCAGTCAGACGCCGGGGCTATTCCCAGATACCCTGGTTTTGAGCCACTACTGCTGCTTTCGCTAGAGGTGGATCTGTTGGCCTCCTTCTTCTCTTCAAGTGCCAGATTGCGCAGCTCTATGGTGACTTTGTCCAGCTGTTTTTGTTCCTCCAGTTCTAACCTCCTCTCCTCCAGCAGGATCTTTCTAGCCGCTACCTTGTTAACAGCTGGAACAATTACAGGGCTACTTGGAGGTGGTGGCATGTCTTGGGACCTGCAGGATGCTGCACTAGGCCTTGACCTCACTGATCCTCTAGAGTGCTGAGAAATCATGCTTGCCCCCCAGATGGATGGTTGGCGAGAAACACTACTCATGTTGTCTTTCTCTTAATCTTCCACTACTCCACCCGGAAGGTCTTCTTCATTTGGGTACACAGGGCCCCAGGGGATGGGTCTTCTCCCCAGCTGCCCTCGCTTCTACCCAAGCTTGGAGGCTGGTGAGCAACTTAGGTTTATTAACCTTGATGCTGTGACTAAGTCCCCTTTCCTGACATAGACACACAGGACAAACTTGCTCATGCCTTTCATAGTCTCTATTTCAAGATCCATGATCATTCCAAATACCTAGCAGTGCTCTACATGTTACCTGCAGCAGTACTTCTATCTTTGGGTGAATAAATTGTGTGCAAGGCTTCAACTAGATCCGACCATCTGCCACCAATGTGACGCATCAATTTCCGGTGCACCAATGGTCCAGGGATGAAAATCGGTTTCTAAACCATCAGTCAACTCCACACCTCTAGTGCACCAGAAGGGATCCAAACAGATTGGAAACACAAGCAAATTATAAACTTCCTTGTCCAATGTTGGTAACTCGGATGCTACAGCAGGCTTATATCCAAAGGTTTGTGCATCGTTGGTTAGTTGCGACACAGCAAAAATCCAATTATTGCCCCATGATAAAAGGGACTGTCCAGTTAAGATTGTATAAAAAATCCACTTTATTATTATCACAACAGACAGTTGTAGCAACACTACGAAATATAACCCACCCTGAAAAGTAATACAGAGAACAGACTGTTTCAAAGAAGAAACAAGGTTGCACTCTGGATACTCACAAGAGGGTAGTCAGTATGGTTAACAACCACAATAGTTTAATGTTACTTAGCTTCTGCACAAAGGGAGCAATGGTTCTTAATATGTGTATAAGGGCCTTCTGGGAAGGACCAGGGGGACAGAACCACAATGTACCTTGTGCTGTAGGTGTTATTCATGCTCAACAGGGTTGTGTCAACTTCAGTGTGCTTTGTAGGCTTCCGTGAGAGAGTTGAAGGCAGGAGTCAGAAGCGGGTATCAGGCCGGAAGACAGTTCAGTGAGCAAAGCCGGATGAACAGCTGCAGGCTTGTATACACTGCTGTTCGGGGTTAGGAATTGTTGTCTCAGTGCTGTCGACAACTCTGAAGCACATGTCAGATGTCTTTAAGTGACTGCAGCTTGACAACGGTCAGTGTTGCAGTTGGTTGCTGCTTGAGGAACTCGACAGGCACGAAAATGTCCTTTAAGGTGAACGTCAGTAGATGCTCGTTGAGGCACCTCTCCCAGCTTCTTCAATGAGTTTGTGACGTCTTTTCAGGTGGACTGCCCAAAGCTGAGGAGTGTGTTTCAGGCAGCTGCCTTGTCCTTTGTTGGAGGTTCAGAGACCTTCTGGAGCTTTCTACCTAGGAAGCTTGCTGCAGAGCCTAGCAGGGCACACTGTGTTCTGGCTAGGTACCGGTTGTGGAGCGGCTGGAGGCTCCTCTGAGGTCTTTATCTCCCTCTGTTCCCTGGAAGATGTTTAGGGGAGGGATCGTGCTTCCCTCTTTGGAGGTCCTGGCCTTCCTTCACTGGCAGAAGATGTTAGGCAGACTGTACCTTCATTCAGGGTCCAATGAAGAGTTCTTATTGCTACTCCTTGCAAAGTCTTCAGATGATCTCTGAAAATCTCATGAATGTGTGAGGTCACAACCAGAGTGCTTTGCAACAGGAAAGGTAAAGGGGTAAAACATGTGATACTAAGTCCCACCCATCTTCCTGTCTGTTCTGGATCAAAGAGTCTCTCTGGTGAATGCATCTCTCTGTGACTCCTGTTTAAAATGCCAGGTCTCCCTTGAAGCTGCAGCGAGACCAGACTCTCTGGCTCTTGTAATCCACATTCTCGTACCTTATGAATGGGGTCCCCCTTTGGGGTGGACTACTGTAAACACTCAGTCCCATAGATACTGAGGCTGGGAGCTGGTTTCAGGTCGACACAGTTACACATGAAAGGTTGTTGGGTTTCCTGTCTCCTTTGTTAACCTCTGCAGCCAAGCCCCATCTGGGCCTGTTTGAATTACCCTTGAATTTGTATGCGAAACGCTGCCATCAGCAGCAAGCCCAGCAAAAGAGCAGGGTGGATACATGGAGCCTTTGTTAGTTCACCAGGCTGGCCATGGCAGGGAGAAGATTTGGTCCTCCTCCTTCGTGCACCCCTGGCTGTCATATCCCAATTAAATATGACAGGGGGGACTATGCCGGTAGGATGTGTCCAACCACAGTACAAAGGTCTATGTATTTGTCATACTATGAGTATAGGACAATTGTGTGTATTAGCTGCACACATTTTCCTGAGGTTAGTCTACAATCATTCCATGTCAATATATATTTCAAAAAAGCCCAGGTGAGCACACACCCACAGTGCAGATGGTCGAATTTCGCACACTACGGCTGTAACAAAAATGTTTTAACCAGCCTTCAGCCCAGTGCTTCAATTGTGGGGGTGTTTGCCAGGGTTCAGCACCGAATCTTATTTCTGAGCCCCCAAACCTATTGTCTCAGACATAGGTTGATTATGTGTGTATGTATGGGGTATCCATAGAGTGTGAACTAAGGCCCAAGGGTGTCAAAGAAGTAGCGGAAATCAGGGAGGGCAGGAATGGCCACAAGGGGAGAAAAACCATTAAAACAGAAATGCTTTCAAACCCTTCCAGAAACGAGCATGGTTGGTCGTTTCATGTAAAGTTACAGTCAGAGCATTCCATACAGATGGATTGGATAGCAGTGTATTTTCAGCAAATTCTGACCTACTGGGCTGATACCGCAATGCTCTCCTGCTATTACATTGTTCCTACATCATATATTGCATGATGAGTCATATACAGTGCTTTAAATTTGATCTGGGAGTTCACATGGAGCCAATGAAGCTGACGCAGCATAGCCTGTGTTGGAGATAGACTTGGGGCACCAAGTGGCAGCCGTGCTGCCGAGTCTTTCAGGATTTGCAGCTTCTGGATCTGAAACATAGGCTGTCTGAAATGTATCCCATTGCAGTAGTCAAGTGACCCCATAATGGAGGGTGTGACTACCTGAGTTCTGCACTCAGGTGGAAGAAAAGGACTAATGTTTCTGATGGTTCCTACTTTAGCAAAACCGGCATTGCATACTGCAGTAATGTAAGCATCTCTCAAATCGGAGGGCAGAAGCTTTTACTGAGCTGCTCGGAGTAGGGCATGGCCCCAGGGAGTCTGGCCAGAACCCAGACCTCCAGTTAGAATTGGTGCTAGGAGAGCCGATCAACAGGACCTTGGTTTTAATCGCATTCCATTTTAGCCAGTTCTCGGCCCTCCACTCCCTTATTGCTGAGATGCATGTTTTCAGTTTGTCTGGCGGGTCCAGCACTGGTGAGTCAACATGGAACACCAATTGTGTATCATCCGCTTAAGTGTAGAAGTGTACTCCATGATGAACAAGAAGATCTGCCAGTGGGCAGAGATATAGATTAAAGAGGAGAAGAAAGAGAAGATCCCTGTGAAACCCTGCAGGAAAGATTAGTTGGAGTAGAGCGCCAGAGCCGTAAGGACAATGATTCAACACAATCTGATAGACAGGAGGCGAGATGCCAGGCTCCCCCTAACAGTGCTAACAAATTGCACGGTCAACTGTTTTAAAGGTCAGAGAGCGGGCTAGGAGAGTCAACACCCCGACCTCTGTGTGGTCCCAAAGCTGCACAAAGTCATCTAGCAACAAGGCCATGACTGATTCAGTGCCCATCTGGGATGTAAAGCCCAAATGAAAGGAGTCCAAAAGCTTATTCCCTTTTAAGAAGCGTGAGACCTGAGATGGTGTTTTGGCAACTTTCTTATTTTAACTGCCAGTCACATAATAAACACTTGTAGAATCAGATCAAAATGTTAATGATGATTGTGTTTAAAGACACACATAAACATGTGTCGAATGTCAAGACACGACAAGTATATTAGTTTATGTGTATGCTGATTGGCATTTGCAAATCACACTTATGCCTTAGTGAGTACACCCGTCAACCACAATAAGCCAGTGGGAGTTGCAGCTTTAACCCCATATATGTTGATAGCACAGGGAGCAGCTGTGGGTAGTGACAACAGTGAATGCAGAGCTGTCCATCCTGACATGTCATGGGCGTTGTTGAAAATATTTGAGCCCCAGCACTTATTACTTTACAAATGAAGCACTGCTTCAGCCACTCGATGTATAAGCACTGTCCATGTCCTTTACTGAAGTCCGGTTAAAAACAAGCATTGGGAAAGCTTAGAGCTCTGGCTTGTGTAAAGGTTTTAGGCATGTTCCTTTTCCAGGCCTACACAAAAGCCCAAACTGTTGTCAATGCCAATCCTTTATTTTTCTTCTGCTTGCTCTCCCTGTGTGTTTCTCCTAGCCCATTCTCACTTTCCTCTATGGCCACATCCTATGCGTTTCAAATTTAGTTTTGCCTATAATCCTGGAATTGGGATTCCTCTGCTCTGCCAGAGACTATTTAAAGGGATAATGAAGAAGTCATTCAAGATGACCAGACTACCCTGGCGGTAGAGTTATAACGGCGCCGGTAGTGCTGCCAGCACCGTTATCACTCTACTGCCACATTATGAGTTCTGCTTGCGGGGCCGCTCTTAACGCCTGGTCAGACCAGACGTGCAGAGCGGCACCCGCTAGCAGAACAGGATGGTAGCAATGGACACATTACGAACGGGTCCGTTGTAACCCTCCTCCCCATTCCCATTGAGGCCTATGAGGGTGCAAATAGGAAAGGGGACGTACCGGGCCCGGGTCCGCAAATGGAAATTACCGAGCCCGCAAAGGTCGGAATGGCCCGGATATTCCCATTTTGCGGGACCCGGGTTTGGGGGTAGCCATGCCGGTAAAAACGGCATGGCTACCTCCAAACTCGTAATGAGGCCCATAATCTTTACAAATCGTCTACAATTTGGCTTCAAACTAGCAGATACTATTTGGACTTGAGTTATGATCCTGCCAATCCTTTGTGAACTTCCGGCAAATCTCTAAACTCTCCCACGCCTTGATGAGTTGCAGGGACAATGGGCACAATTTTTAAATGGAGGACTCCAGTGCGGCGGAAATGGAACCTTACCACAGGCCAGACATTTGACTACTGCCCTCTTTTAGTAGAAGGAGATAACGTCTGTTCTCTTTCAGGGCATCTTATTCCCAGCTAGTTTACCTGTCTAGAAAGTGGGCGTTCACAGATCTTTGTGGACCTAAATGTGAGTAGGTCAACATTACTCTCTTCTTGGTATTGCTAGAGCTTGATGGACATACAGACAGATGTAGAGAAAAGGATGTGGTTAAGGCAGACAGGAACACAAGGAGACAGACTGAATGCAAGATAGGCCGTCAGACAGAAAGGCAGAGAGCACAGGAAAAATGAGAGCGAGAGAACAAAGCTAGCCAGACATCATCATAGGCACCACTAATAAACAAGCTTCAAAGCTGATTAATAACCTTTAGTTTATCTTGGGTTATAATTGCTCTGGGAAATCTTTGTGCGGGCATGCTCAAGGGAAACAGAAATTTCCAACCATTTTACGATACACATTAAAGTTTTCCATAGTGAGTTGTATATTCTCTGGCACCCATCCCATAGATACCAGTGACACTCTGCATTAATGTAATGCCAACTACGATGTTTAATGTGCTTAATAACCCTGTATGGAATACTTTAATTGCTTTTTCCTCTATGACTGGAGGAGAGACAAATTCTAATAAACACGACCAAGATGACATCAACCGATCCTCATAAAAGTTCCCAGAAGTCTATGATGTAGTGTAAAGCACTACCAGTACTGTAACCCCTGGCATACAAAGCAATGTTCAACGCATACAGCCCTTGGAGCTGATGCATTAAATAGAAGGAGAAATCCAATCCGTTTAATGTTTTACAAAGAAATCAACGTTAATGAACGAGAAGCTTTGGATAATATAGGACATCCTTGTGTTATACAATACTACTTCTTGCTTGATTTGAAAAACAACAGTAAACGCCATGGCATGATATGATATGATATGATATGGCATTTATAACGTGCCTATACACAAGTCTTTCAAGGTGCGACAAGTCAAGGGAGGGAGAACAGAGGGAAGACAGAAACAGCGACCCTACTAGACCAGGTGTCATTCAGATCGCGCAAGTGCATGGGGAAGGGGAAAAGTGCGGGGGGGAATGGAGGGGACAGTGCAGTGCATGGGATAATAGAGTAAATAAACAATAAGTAAAAAGTGCGGACAGCTGGTGGCAAGTGCAAGAGTAAGTGCAGACATCAGGTTTCAAGTGCTGGTAGTGGGACTGTAGGGATACAGAAAAACAGTCCCCAAGTGTGGGGGTTGCCAGGAGGCAGTGCAGGTGTGCGACTAGCGGGGGAGGGGGCCTGGGCCTGAGATCAGAGGTTGGCCAGGTAACCAGTGCAGTCTCAGATTCAGCCAGGAAATTCAGCAGTGCAGAGGAGGAGAGAATACAGAAGAAAAGAGAAAGGTTTTGAGGTGCTTCCGGACCGGTTATGGTTCTACTCAAGTTTTAGGGAGGCAGGAAGGCTGTTCCAGAGGGAGGCCCCATCCGAAGAAAGATCTACCACCAACTCGTTGCTTTGAGAAACGACTGACCCTGAGGGACTTGGAGGCGGATGAGCGAAGAGTTCGAGAAGGAAGATATTTAGGAAGAGAGAGTTGAAGGTATCGAGGCCCCAGGCCTCAGAGGGCCTTGTGGATAATGCTTTCAACTTAATCCTCGAAGCCGCTGGGAGCCATGGCAGAGATTTCAGTCCTGGAGAGATATGATCCGATGGAAGGAAGAGGGGTTGAATATTGGCACAGAGATGGAGAGGAGAGACACAATGGCAAAGATGAGAAAAGGAAAAACTCAGTATAATAACATGGAGAATAGAAAGTCTAAGAGACAGAAGAGAAATTTGTACATAGCCAAGGAAGTGATTATGACTCCTTAGGAGGGGAGGTGGGGCTTATGGAGAAAGTACATAAAACTGGTAAAAGAGCGAGAAGTTTGCATTCCAGAGCTTTTCTGTCTAATATAATTTGAAGCAAATCATCCATATACAGCCCACTGTAAAAACAAGCCACAACCAAAAAGCAAAGCATAATGCTAAGAACGGCCGGGTAGGATCTCATTTCTATTCTCCGAAAATTACCACATTCATTTGGAGTGATCAGAGGCCGGTGATAGAAAGGGGACACCATGGCATACCTGGAAAGCAGACAAAGGAATATCTGACAATAATGTGACCTGTGCATTATAGAAAATTATATAAACGTCCTAAAACCCTGCCCGGTTATGAGGGAAGAACTACTATAGAGAACACATCTGCACACTCACAATTTTTGAAAAGCCTGAAGTCATACATATATTCATATTCATATGTTTCCATGTCCCAGAAAAAGCAGCGGTATACATATAAGCAAGAGGCAATATTAGAGACACAAACAATTATGAAAGGGCCTATTCTTAAGAATCTGCAAGCGCATTGGCAAGGTCTATAAACACTTAAGCTAAGCCAGAGAAGCAGGATCACATCGTTTTCAATGTATTGCATTGTATTGTATCATGAAATATCAAGAAAGTGAGATGGGAGAGTAGGAGAGAGAGGGAAGACGCAGTGCTCGCAATGTAGACTTCAAAATGAGGAAACAAAAAGTAAAGTGGGCACATATGGGTAAGGAGGCTAAACCAGCTCTGGACCAATATACAGTCCTATTCTACTGTCTACGACTCCTGCGCCTTGCCCTTTCTTTCTCCCCAGGAAGATCATGCTATGGTAGTGGTAGCACTGACCGACTCCTTTCTAAATTACGGTAACAGTTTATTGGCAGGTTGTCCAGAGAAACCACTGTTGAGTTCAGAGACCCCAGAATACAGCAGTTTGGTTATTTCTCAAAGTTCCAAAATCTTCATCTTTTTCAGGCCTATGTACATCCCTACACTGGCTCCCTGTGAAAGAGAGAATCAAATGTGTTGTCCTGTGCCTGGTCTTCAGATGTCTCCATAATCTCGTTTCTTCATATTTTGCTGTTGAACTGAGTTGGTACATTCCGAGACGACCCCTTCCTTCATCAGATACGCTACTGCTGGTAGTACCGTCCTCTCACTGCTCCTGCAATGGCGACCTGCGAATTTCAATTTCTGATCCAAAATAGTGGAACTGCTATCCTTGGTAGCTCTGAAGTATGTAAGATCTTACCTGTTTCCGAAAATCCTTTAAAACATTCCTGTTTAAGTAAACGTATACCATTTTTTAGCAGGGTCTGTCGGTATCTCCTTAGTCAAAAGTTTCCCTGTGATTCTTTATTTCCAATGTCTTCTGCGCCCAGATGCAGTTAATTCTGGCACGGATATTTCAGCGTGTTATAAATCCATCAAAACATAAGAAAGCTCACGTTGCAGAGAAGCAAGAGTGAAAAGTGTGTAAAGGGAGAAAGAAATATTACATGATGAAGAAGGGAGAAGGTGGCTTGTACCTTAAGAGCCAGAGAACACTTCATGAGCTGTGCTGGTCTTTTTACATTTATATTTGTGCAGCTCATTGTTTTGCACTGAGGTGCAGGTCTGCGTTTCTTTTGCATTATCTTTGCCACCTGTGCATAAGATACATGTAGCCATTCACGTTATAGCATTGTGAGTGCGTGTGATTGTATGAGTGTGGTGGGAAGCACAATCACACCTGTCACGCTGCACACGTGTGCCTATTTTGCATCCAGATCTAAGAGGTTTTGTTCATGCAAAGAGTTGTTAAATGTGAAGTTCTCTTTATATATATATATATATAGATATATATATTCAGTGAACCATTTTTGTTAAAGGGACGTTATGATTAAGTTGCGCTAGTAAAAACCTATGAAATTCAGTGAAAAAACTTTGTTAAAGGGACGTTATGGTTCCAAGTAAAACCGAAAAACCCCTGAAATTCGACAGTTATGGTAAACTAAGCAACCATAACTCGCACCACCAACGTGCACTGCTAAGACTAACACCCACGACATCAAAGATGACATCACAAATGTCATTGATGACATTTTTATATTGTGTTGTAATTAATTTAATAATTAAAAGCAATTTAGGTGTCCGCGGACAGCGCGGGTGTCCTGAATGTCCGAAAAGAAACGAAAATGGAAGTGTCCTGAAGAACACTATACCTGTCCGTACTGTTTGCTAGCAAGTTGAAACTGTTCTAAGAAAACACGCGCTGTCCTGAAATGTTCGTAAAGAAACGAAAATGGAGGTGTCCTGAAGAACACTATACCTGTCCGTACTGTTCGCTAGCAAGTTGAAACTGTTCTAAGAACACACACGGTGTCCTGAAATATTCGTAAATAAACAAAATAGGGATGTCCTGAGGACACTATGTCTGTCCGTATTGTACTCAAGCAAGTTGAAACTGTTCTAAGAACAAACGCCTGTCCGTAACTGTTCATTTGACGTGTGACGCACTTTCAATTACTTCAGGACCCGAACATTGTTCGTAGAACATCAACGCACATGCGCAAACCAAAGTCCGTGCATTTGGTGTCCTGCGGACAGCCGCTCCCTACGCGGACTTGTTCGCGAAGCGATCATGTGACCACGCCCACGCTGATCGCGTGTTCTAAAATTTCATTTAGTACATTTTCAAGTAATCCACAATATTTTTCAATTAAAACTCACTATAGCACAAGTACCACAATCTAATCATGAGTTTCTACATACATTTTAACATTTTTTGAACCTTTTTTTGTGTTCGATCTGTCCGTGGTTGTGTTTCTGGCTATTCTGCAGAGCACAGCGATTTTTTCTGCCACCTGCAGATTGACATCTTCATCCTGATGGCATCCATGG
Source organism: Ambystoma mexicanum (assembly GCF_040938575.1). Taxonomy (NCBI): domain Eukaryota; kingdom Metazoa; phylum Chordata; class Amphibia; order Caudata; family Ambystomatidae; genus Ambystoma; species Ambystoma mexicanum. The sequence goes on along the minus strand of NC_090929.1, from coordinate 853,056,857 downwards.
CTGCACTACTGCCACCTGGTGCTGCACCTGCTTCAGCACCACCCCCAACCCCTCCAACACCACCACCTCCCCAAGGGCCTGAAGAGGGGAACAGGAGTGAGGATGCAGAGGAGGAAGAAGAGGATGACGAGAATGAGGTAGTGGAAATCCCTACTACCCGCACTCGGCGTGAGTCTTGGGTGTGGCGGTTATTTACCATTCATGGGAATGGTCCTAAGGCTCGTGCGAACCGAGTCACCTGCAATGAGTGCAAAATGGTACTCAGTCGTGGGAGACATGGTTCGTATAGCCCATGAAGCGACACCTCAAGTCATTTCACACTGGGGCCATTCGCAAGGTTGTACCTTGCGATGAGAGTAGCAGGTTGATTTCCTCTACTTCATCCTCCGTTTCTGATCCTGTCACCACAAGGAACACTCCTGTGGGACAGCGTCTTCCTCAGCTGCCTCACAGGCCATACGCAATGCTGATGACCCTTACCTTTCGAGGGTCACAGTTGTGTGTATGTACTGCAACGCAGTACTTTGCAAGGGGGAGCGACTTCGAAGTGCTTTGGAGACTATCGTCTCAGAGTACGAGAAGATCTGCCCACTACCCAAATAAAACCCACTCTACATCTTCCTCTCTCAGCTCGCCCTTTGTTATCCCTGTGGTTGGTGTCCCCCCTTTACCCTCCTTTCCCCTCCTGTCCTAGTGTGTTCTGTATAAAAACCCCAAAAATATAAAACAACAAAAATCCAAAAAAAAATAAAATAAGGCTCTTTTAAGAGCCGCCTTTCACAGTTAAAAAATAGAAGTGAAAATAAATGAAGCAGGGCCCTTTATATTTTTTAGAAGTCCGTGGACAATCCGCAGACATCTAAAATTTTGGGGTGCTGCCCTATCATAGCCATTGCAATTTTCTCTGGGAGGAAGTGGTGGCTCTGAAAAGAGCCTTTTGGTGGTGTTTGTGTTTGAAAAATTATAAATACTCAACACCTACTTCAAAATGGATGCTGTAATTCTAAAAAAGGTCGCAATGCATTTTGTATATTTCTTAGAAAAATCTGATTGCCAGCATAAGTTAGATGTACTCCATCTCTGCGAAAAATGTATGTACTACGAAACATAATATTTTCATTGTGTAAAGAGGACATGCCAAAATCTCTTAGAAAGGCACAAACAGCCTTATTGACATTGTGGACCAAATGAAGAAGAACAAAGCCACATTTGTCTCTGCTCAATCCGTGAAAAAATTACTTGAGAATTTGGGAACATGTCCATGACCTTTCCAAGTCCTTCTTTCATTGCAAATTGCAAAGAAATTCCAGACACATGTCCTAGACTGTTCCCGCCACAATGAATTATAATTATTTCTGGATGTTGCTCTGTCTCCAAAGTAGCACAGAGAGGTAGCAAGTCCAACCACTTCATTCCACGTACTCCATGCCAGTGCACTTCCACATGTGGGAATCCAAGGTCTCCAGGTACTCCACAGCTTTCTGCATGCACCTTCAACCAATGTATGCACGAGTCTCCCAAAATCCAAACAATCTATTTTCTGAAACACACAGCCATAGCTATCTGTTCTTCTCTCAGCAAAAAAGGGTATCTGAGAAACTCTCTCCTGTCACAACTGTAGGTGCCTTTCCCCGGTTTACTAAGTGTGAAAGAAAATAAAATAACCACCCCTGTCGGGGAAGAAGGCACTGAGACCCGGCTGCAAGAGTTCAAAGGATGGTTTATTTCTCCAGCTAGGAAATAACCCAAAAAACCCTCACCAACATTTACATCATGCTTGTATATATATTAATTAAAGTAACTCTAACAAAAAGTGCTAAATGGACCCGATTGGCCAGGTGGTGTAGTGCTGTAGGTGTGGGTGGCATCTGTTCCTTCTGGTTGGCTGAGTGGCTGACGAGATGACAGACGTCAAATATCTTGTGCTCCTCGCAGGTCAGGGTCCGGTCACTGTGGTCCCTACCTAAGCTAATATGTTGCATTCGAAAAACATTAAATAACAAATTATCTAAAATATTTTATGCTACTTTTCATATTTCTACACAAGTTACACATAATAATTTTTGTCAGTACAATTGGGTCATTCGTGGCTTTAATTGGAGGCCTTGACCTTTATTGTGCATGTAAAAAGTATCAAGCTGTGTTTCACATATCTGCTAAACTTCAAACCTATTAGTATGAGAAAAAAAACACATATTGTAGTAAAATGTTTAAGGTTAGTAGTGGGTGTGTTGGGTGGGTTTCGCAGCACAGGTGAGGGTCTGGCACTTGAAAGAAATACCTTACAGGGAGCGCAGGGTCAGGATGGCAATAAATTGTTCTAAATGGGGGTGGGTGGCTTGCACGTTTATGGGGACGTATGAGCAGAAAGTGCTTAGCTCATCCTGGTTCACATGCTGGTTGTCATGCTAGCAATCATCTCAGAGGAAGAAAACTGTATCATATTGGTTGTTGCAACTTTCTCCGGCTTCTGCGTGAGAATGGGAGTGCAGAGCTTCCCTTCGCAGGGGGAGTGCAAGGATGGGGGCTAGCCAGCTGCCTGCGTGCCTTGTGTGTGTGTGTCTCTGTCCTTGGCTGCTGCGGTGGAAGGGAAGCTGAGCATTGCTGTACTATCGCAGTGAGGCCTGTTTACCCAAGATGGAGTCAAAAGGGGGCACAAAAGATGGATGCCCCGTGTCCTGCTCAGTAGTCCCATCTATGTAGCAGTCAACCGTGGTTAACTTTACATAAGGGCAAGGGGCAATCCCACTACCGGAGGCACGTGGTCCAAGTCTCGTACTGAGGAGTGTATGGCGCGAGGGGGCCTGGGGACTCCCCCCTTTTGTTACATCTAAAGTAACTAAATACTTATCTCGTTCTCTCCCTTCTCCCTTCGGTAGCGCTCAACTTCAGCCACAGCCTCATCCCAAGCGGGTGTACCCTTTATTGGCATCCATGCTTTGCACACACTTCTTAAGCTGTTACCTCTTCTTGCGTATTCTTCTGGGGTGACCATTAGGTATATCCCACCATCCCCATCTAAATCTATCCAAACCTCGTTATACCACAGCAAGTTCTTTGGTTCTTTAATGGTAGTGTGATGTAGACTATCGACCACGTCCCCATACTGCCTATAGATGGGAGTCATTCTATACTGCGGTGTGGTGTATTCTCCAGTTTGTACTTGGGCATCTATCATGGTAGCCACCGTTGTCTGTCGGCCCACTGTTACCATCATCATCGCTGAATTAGGCATATTATTTTCACAGCACCTTAGTCCTAGTTGGAACACACAGAATATTAGGAGAAGAAAGACAATAATGGGAATGAGTATCTTCGCTGCTATGTTCACCCATGATGGTATCCAGCTGAACAGATTGGCGAACCACGTGTTGTTGTCTGCTCCACCTTCTGCTCTCATTCTTTCTCCTAAATTATGCACTGCTGTTATCATGTGCGACAGTGTCCCGTTATCAGCATCTGAAGTTGGTACGAGTGTGCAACACGCCCCCCCAATTTTTTTGCAAACACCGCCGTCCATCTCCGTGATAAGATCTAAGACATATCTGTTTTGCATCGTCATCAGGCGCAGTGCACGGAGCTCTATTTTTATGATGTTGAATCCTTCTTCAGTGTCGTTAGCCAGCTGGATGAGCTCCCAGCATGTTATCTGCAGCCATTTCGCGTTTGTCCTTGCTTGAACGCCTGGTGCTAGAAATGATGCAAAGAATGTCTCTCCAGATGAGAAAAGCTTGTACTGCTGTTGGATTTCAGCAAGGAGTTCTGACGATTTGGACAAAATATAATTGGATCTTTTGCTGCGTGACAACTTGGTTCTCAATGTTTCTTCTGACAATAGTTTGTATGCTGGGGGCTCCGTGATTGTCTTATCGGGCGCTATCGATGGTTCAGCCGATTGCCCTGCTGCCGATATGTTCGCCGATTGGCCTGCTGTCCAACTGTCAGCCAAAGGCCTTGCTGTAAACTGAACGTGGCTCTCTGGTATCACCATTAGTGCTGAGTGAAGTGTGGCTAGGGCACAAGTGCCCCTCCAGGATGCTGGGAGATGCAGGTAAGCTTGTTTGCCACAGATCCAGTATATGTCCATTAATGCAGCAGTGCCTTTTTTCATATCTGGTATTATTAAAGTCTTATTGCACTGCTGTGCAGTTCCCATATTCACCTTCCCTTCTCCATGGAAGCAAAGTTCGTGCGGTATTTCCCTTTGAATCTTTATGGGTCTCTCCAGGGGTGTGACCCATGTCAGCTTGGTGATATGCTGTGACCAGATGGGGATGCACATTTCTTTTGCCCACTCGTATGTTTCGTCTGGCAGCCCTTGAAGCCCCTCAGCTTTGCATTTAATCGTTTCATCATGCCACTTGTCTGCATACCTTGTCCCTTTTATGATGAAAAATGGCTCTTGGAGGCAGATTACTCCTTGTCGTCTGCTGGTGCATGTTTGTTCGTTTTCCAGTTTTTCCATGGCGACTGTGTTTGCCTGAAATGTCTTTTTTATTCTACACAGCATCAGATGAATCAAACATTGGGCCTCAGACAAGGGTATTTTCTGTGGAACTAACATTTTTGGGGTTCCAGTTGCATGAGGAATAAGTGAGCACACGTAGCAACTTTCATTACTTGCTTGCTTTGCTGCGGCGCTCATGTCTGAATACCATTTATTTGATTGGTCAGGGTGTCGGGGGTCCTCTATTTCATCTAACCCCAGATTGTGATAAATATCATATCTGTTTTTGTCCCCCCCCCTTTTCTCCTCCTTCTTTTGTTTTTTAATTGGGTACCAACTTGTTGATATTGCAGCGGGAATATTCTGGACCATGCATCATCAATGTTGTTCATGGTGACGTGTGTATTCAGTAGTGGTTTCTGGTGCCGTGTGTGTGTGCATGCTTGTATTTCTGGAGTTAGTCAACCAATAGTAATCATCATTTACATTCCATCCAAGCTCTATTTCCTTGGCCATAGTATTACTCAACAATGGAATAGCAGTTTTGTTCACGTGTAATTGTACATAGGGTGGTGTTGCATTTATGCTATTTGATTCAACATTATAAGTGTCCTTCAAAATGGTTGTCACTCCAGTCCATATTAGTTTAGACCCTGGTTTTGTCATATTAGCCCCGCTACCCCCTTTGTTCATTTCATTTGCCACAAATAAAACAACATTATACTAAATAAAATAAAACATCATTATTGCAAATAGTATGGCAGCATATTTTATAATGCATTCCACATTACTTAATCTACTGGCATTAGTGGCATCCCTATTTCTATCTAACATTTCAGCCTGCTCAGCCGTTTCATCGCATTGGCTCATGTTGAACCTATGTGGGCAAGACAAATTCGTCATCATGAAAATAAATACATTTGCAATTGTTCATTCTTTTTCATCTTTTTGCTCAATTAGGCATTTAACAATTTCTTTCCATTTATCATGAAAACAATGAAGAGAAATGGAAAAAATAACACCATTCATATGAGATTTAAAAAGGAAAAAGAAAAAAGAGAGAGAGAGAGAAAGACAGAATATATATTTTTAAAAAACATTTTGCTTTTTCACTATTCTTTCCCTGTCTTAGTTGCAGTTTTCATCGTTTCATACCGTGTTAGCGATGCCATCCACACAGTCTGTTTCATTTTGGGGGAGTGCGACACCACGCGCCCTTCTCACGTCCGAGAGGTGCACCCAGTTTTCAGTCCCTTCACTTTAACTGCAGTCGGGGTGCTGTACACCACTGTGTATGGACCATGAAATCTTGGTGAATTCCACCTTCTTACAAAACTTCTAACATAGATGTGTTCCCCTGGCATTAAAGGCCCCTCCGGGCTATCTGCTGCCGGCTTGGAGGTGTCTGTTGCTACACCTTCAGTAAATGGCGGAGCAATTTGTTTTGCTATGCTGCGTACTGTGCGCGTTAGCTGTGTTAGGTATTCCTTAAACTCTTCCCCCAGCACTGTGGCAGCCCTGTGTGCATCAGACGCCCTCCTAACAGGAGAGAGCGGCACGTGCATTCTTCTCCCCGTCACGATTTCGTGCGGGCTTAAATGGTGATCCTTGCATGGTTGATTTCTGAGTTGGAACAGTGCTAGGGGCAGACAATATACCCAATTTTTTTTCAACGTGCTGCATAATTTCGATGAATTGCTTTTGAGCAGCCCGTTGATCCTCTCCACAACTCCATTGGCCATTGGATATTGGATGATAAATCAAACATAGTTTATGTTTCAACCCCAGAAGGGAGGTTACTTTTTTGAAGAGATCATTCACAATGTGCGTGCCGTTGTCTGAACGGATCACGTCACATAATCCCCACCGCGAGAATACTTCTCGCACAAGGAACTTGGCAGCACATTTTGCATCCGGATGGGGAGAGGGGCCCGCTTCCACCTACCGTGAAAAAGGGCATACCACCACAATCAAGTATCTCGCTCCATTACATCTTTCTCCCATATCGGCGTAGTCGATATGTAGTTCTCTGAATGGACCTGTAGGGCGTGGCAAAGTGCCACGCAGAGTTTGTAATGTCATTCCTGAATTGTGAGTTTGGCATGTAGTACATTCAATCACAAATTTAGACAAGTATTCGTGCAGATTGGGAACAAACCAATCCTCCTGAATGTCTGAGGCGATGTGTTGTTTTGCAACATGAGCTGGGAAATGCAGTTGTTGGAATGCTACTTCTAATAATTATACAGGCATCACTACCTTGCCTGTCATTTCCTGTCTCCAAATGAGATCTGTGGCTGATTGTTTACATCCTCATTTGCCCCACAACTCCTGTTCTTCCGATGGGGCCCTTCTCTGGAGTTCTATCAATTGTGCTATGGGCGTGTTACTGTATGCTTCTGCCGGTGGTTCTGCTGTGGCTGTTTTTACAACGTACTCTGATGTTGGTGTCTTATTGAAGTATGAGGCCTCCTTCACTGCTGTGTCGGCTGCCGCGTTACCCAATGAGACAGCGTCTGTGTTATTGGTATGGGCTTGGCATTTAACCACTGCCACTACCGATGGCTCTGCTAAAGCTTCTAGTAATTCATTTAGTAACGGGGCATGTTGTACGGGGGACCCGTCTGCTCTTCTGAACCCTCTCCTTCGCCAGCGTGATAGCCCTTAGTGAACTGTGGTGGTGGCGTAAACTGAGTCTGAATATATTGTTACGAAACAATCTTTGGCTGTATGTAACGCGCTGATTAGTGCAGTCAGTTCGGCTGCTTGTGCAGAGTAATGTGAGGGGAGGCGCTTTTGAACAATCACTTCGTATGTGTCTTCTTCCATGCGCACTACTGCCATCCCCACATGTTTCTCTCCTGTCTCTGAGTTTATGGATGCTGACCCGTCTATGAAATAGATTTCTCCTTCTGTAAGGGCATTTTCTCTTGCTTTGGGAATGTCATCGCCCTCTCCCTCATACGTGCTACAATCGAGTTCCTGTAAATCCTCAGTTGTGCATGGCTCTGTAATGAATGTGGCTGGGTTCACTGTCTTGCATCTGACCACGTGTACATTTGGACTGGATATTATTATTTCATAAGCAGATGCTCTCTGTGTTGTGAGAGTAGATTTTGATCTTTCCAAGATAGCAAATAATGAGTGTTCTGCATATAGCGTCACCAAACATCCCATTACGATCGTGGCACTTTTCTCAATGGCGAAGGCTGCTGCAGCGAAGGCCTGTTCGCAAGCGAAATGTCCCTGCATTACTGGGTCTAATATTCCACTGTAGTACGCTAATGGTTTGTGGCCTAGCGATGTCTTTTGTGTCAATACTGCTGTCATCAATGTTCCATTGCTGTGTGAAAACAGGAAAAATTCCCTTTCATAATCTGGATTTGCAAGGACTGGGGCGTCTGCATTAAGGTCTTTTAATCGAGAGAATTGGGCAATTGTCTCAGTTGTCCATTTTATTGGGGCCCTGTTCTTCTGTGCTTCCTTCAGTGCTTGTAGCATTGGCCGTGTGTATGCTGCATAATCGAGGATCCATGCTCGGCAATAGTTACATATGCCAAGAAATTTCTGCATGTCCTTCACTGTTTTTGGTATGATAATGTGTCGAATGGCAGCAGCTCTGTCTGGTAGTATTCTTTTTCCATCTTTAGACATTTGCTGACCGAGATATACAACGTCTGCAAAGCAGTATTGTAACCTCCCTTTGTCCACCTTGTATCCCTTGGCAGCCAATACGTTAAGCAGTGTTATCGAGTCTTCTCTACACTCTTCTTCTGTTTTGCTGCAGACGAGTAAATCATCTACGTACTGTATAATGGTGCTCCCCACATCTATGTTGCCGATATCTTCTCGTAATACTCTGTTAAAAATGCTTGGGCTCTCGCAATACCCCTGTGGGAGTCTGCGGTGTTCATATCTGCTGTTTCCTAATGTAAAAGCTGTGAGGTACTGCGACTCTGGTGCGAGTGACACAGAGAAAAAGGCATTTTTCAGATCAATGACAGTGAAGCAAGTTGCCTCATTTGGTATACTGCAAAATATTGATGCCAGGTTAGGTACTAATGGGAACTCTTTTTGGATGACGCCATTGAGTGGGCGGAGGTCCTGGACCATTCTCCACGCCCCTCCTTTCGCTTTCTTAATCGGAAAAATCGCTGTGTTGCATGGGGAAGTTGATGGCACTAAGATACCTTGGCTTAGGAGTGCATTCACTGTTTCTCTAATACCTTCCTCTGCTTCTTTGGATATTGGGTATTGTTTCACTCTGGATGGAAGGGCACCTGGTTTCAGTTTTATCTTTATGGGAGTCACCTCATGCAACAATCCCACATCGTGTGGCCCTGTAGTCCAAATTTCAGGTGCTACCCTGGCCATGTCTTCCTCAAATATTGTCAGTGGGGCCTTTATGTTAGCCATGAGTGGGTTGTGTATTTCTCTATATTAGATCATAATGTCACATGGTATGCGTATTTCCATTATTATTTCTCCATCCCCCTCATAATCGGTAAACAATTCTTCATCAGTTATATCTTTTAGCATTATGTTCGGCTCTATGCATAGCACACTTCCCCACTCGCGTCCCTGCGCGTCCAGGCCTATGACCACAATGCGTTTGTTGGAAACTTGAACTGCCTCAATGTCTATAGATATAATTGCGCCTGGCACTACATCTGTTGGTGTGATTGGGCGGAATATGAAGTCTGATGATATTCTCCACTCTTTTTGTGTTATTTCAGGCACTACTCGGGCTAATACCTGTATTCCATAGAGGAACATGTCCATGTCAATGGGGATCCCTCTTACTGCAACTTCCTTTGTAATTGTGCTTATTATCAGGAGTGCTCATACAGGGCATACCCCTGGCGTCGAGCACACTATCCCTCTTTCAGTAAAGGCTATGGTCATGTTTAACTTACTGAGCTTGTCTCGTCCCATCAAATTGATTGGCGCGACTTCGTAATACAATAAGGGTGCATGCACTGTTTTTCCCCCTACTGTTACATCAAGAGCTTTGGTATAAGAAACTTTTAAAATAGCCCCAGAGAACCCCTGCGTCTCCAGATTTCTTCCCGAGAGCTGAAACCGCCCTTCTGTGAGACATGATTTTTCTGCTCCAGAGTCTACCATAAAGATAAAGTGCTTGTTTCCTATCTCTGCCGCCACTAGTGGTTCCTCATTTGCTCTTTGTGTGGTGGATAGGACTGGACACGCAAGTGCTCCCTATGGGCTGTCCTAGTCTTGGTATCTTTGCTGACCTGGCACTGAAAAAAACGTTGTCACCTACGACCGTTACGCCACGGAATGGTGCAGGTGCACCGTTTGCGACCGCTGTAAAAGGGTTATTATTTATGTTCCCTACTGAGTTTTGTCTTGCCATGGGCTGTGGTGCGATTTGCTGTTGTGGCTGCTGCTGCTGTTGTTGCTGTTGTGGGGCTGGCTGTCTTTGTTGCATTTGGGGGTCATAGCAGTACTGATCTTGTTGTTCCCCTCTCCCCATTGGAGCTCCACAAGGGCTACCTGGTTGTGGGCAGCCCCACCCCTGTTCATTGTTCATGGGCTGCTGCTGCCCCTGAAAATACCCTGATGGTCGCATTCTACAATCTTGTGAATAATGTCCCCATCTTCCACAATTCCAACATGACCCCTGTTGTCCTCCTCTTGGTCCTTGTCCACCATACCCTCTGTTTCCCATTCCTCCATGTCCTCCCCTCTGCCCACGGTACCCACCTCTTCCTTGGGCCGGCCTGTTCTGCTACTGTGATCCTTGGCATGGCTGTTCCTCTCCGTTCCACTGTCCTTGGTCCTCTCCAACCCACTCGCTACTATCCCAATGGGTCTTCCTCCCGCGTTTTCCTCTTCTTCGTTTCCTCTGTCTGCGGTTACGCTGGCAGTAAGGGCGGCAACCTTCACTAATTTCGTCTGCACTAATTTTGCTTCGTCGGCCAGCCTCTTTTGCGTGACCTCCTTTTCTTTCTCTTTGATACTCCTCCAATGGTGTACAATTATGCTCTGAATTTCAGGCCACCCTTTGGCTTCGATCCCAGCTATTTTGTCCAAGGCCTTCTGCACCTCTTTCGGCAACCCCTTTTTAATGATAAAATAAAATAAAGCTGTTGATTGATTCCATGCCGTACCAGTTTCACTTCTCCATAAGTCTTGCACTCGCAAAATGAATTGCGCAGGATCCTCGCTCTCCTCCATCGTGCACTGCATCACTGCATGTAAGTCTGGAACGTCTGGAAATGCACGCCGCAAAGCATCCCACACTTGTGCTCAAACATTATTAAATGGTGATCCATCGTGGCGATCACTGCTCATTGTTACTCCCGGGAGCCCTGCCCTTTCCCAGATTGTGTCTGCTTGGTCCCCGATAGCTGATACTAATAAGCTTTTCACATCACCTATAGCTAACGGCACGCCTGCCGTGTCCTTCTCAAATACATGTATCCACTTACCTGCTCCTCCCGTCAGCAGGGGGAGGAGCGAGGGGAGGAGTTTTAACAGGTTGTTTTTGTCCATTTGGGCCCACGGAATATAGTTTGGCCTACCTGCTCCTTTATGTATCAGTGGCATTTGTAGTTTCTGTTTCTTTCCTGTTGTGCTCGTTCTCCCTTTTTTCGTTTTACTTACCAGTATGTTTCCTGTCCTCTCTGTTTGTTGTCTTAATCTACCTTGCCAGTGTGTGTGGGTAACGGCAATTTGGCAGTGGGGAACCTTCTGCGGCAGCTGCCTCTTCGTATTCATCTAAATCATCCCATACTTCTTCTATCTCTGACTCTCTTACTGGCTTGTTATTCAATTGGAACAGGAACTGTCCTGACTGCCACGCTTGTTCTTGTCTTTGCTGTGATGGCGTCCCTTGCGATGCTATAGATTGCCCTGATACCGAGGCTGCTGGGGTTGCATTGCTCGCTGCCCCTATCGGGGGTGTGAGATCTGCCAGTGACAGCGGGGGTACCTCCCCTCCCCCTGGCAACATTTGCCCTTTGTAACATAGAGCTCTTAACCGCGTTATTTCCATTTGTGCGTGTGCTAGCTGGCGATTTAAATCGCCTGTTAAACGTGCTATGTCCACAGGAGGCGCACTTGTGGGGCCGTACAGGCCTCCTTTGTCATATGGTGGAGGCTCGGGGGCTGTTGCCCCACCCTGAGCAGTGGGGGTGGGTGGTATATACAGGGGCTCACTAAACCCAACTGCTGGCCTGGTCATTAAGGGATAGATTTTTGTTACTTTGTTCTCGGTTGTAGTTGTTGAGCACTCCCCTTTTGGTGTCCTGCTTACTTCTTCAGGTATTTTCTGCTTTTCTATCATTCGGCTGGTACCTACCTCTGCCGTGGGGGTAACTTCCTCAAACATTCGCCATAAATCTAATACTTCTCTCCGGTTCTGTAACTGTTTCCCTTTGTATCGTGCTAGCAAATGTGTTGATACTAGGTCCAACTCTCTTTTGTCAAATGATCCTCCTTCTGGCCAAATTGGTATAACCCCATCTCCTTTTATCTCAGTGATCCACTGATCGTGATACTTCTGTATCCTGTCACTATATAGTGGAAGGTGCTGGCAAATATGTGCCAGTGGCGTTACTCCCCCCATGGCAATGCTTCTGTTCCTTTCTTGTGTGTTCTGGTACCCTTGAGTCCCTTCCCACCTCTCACTTGATATGTCAGTTACAATATGTGAAAAATACGTTCTTTATCAAGGCTTGCAATTATGTTATGTCACATTAGCTGTTCTCTCTGAGAGGTGTTACCTGGTCACCTCTCACAATTTATTTCTTTGCCTATTATTCATCAATCAAAAAGGTTACTTGTACTGAAATACTTTAGCGTGTTCAACAAGACATGTACACATAGCAGACCGACAAACATATAATCATGCAACATACACATGCACTGCCTGCGTGCGTTTGTTCTTTCCCTATTCCCGTTACTGTCCCTGATTTTTCTTCTTCCCTATTCTACCTACTATTTCGCATTCGCTCCCCACCTCTTTCACCTTTATTATGTCTCAAGATTTCTTACCTCCACGGAAAAAGAATATTCTAAAAACTACTCCGAGTCTACTCAATATACGAGACCCCTACTATTTTTCTCTTTATCTCTATTCTGCACTTGGTCGGGACAAATGCTATGCGGCGCCGCCTTCTACCCCGTATGGGCTAGGATACCACTTCTCTTCTTCTCACTTCTAACAACACCTAATGGCCATATAAAGGATAGATCAGAAAAGCCTCACCATCACTCACACAGACCCTATTCTTAACTACCTTCCCTTTGTTTGCTAATTCCCTTCTTCCCGTATTTCCCCTTACCTTCCTTTGGGGTCTTTGCAACCGGGACTCCAAGTGTTCAGTCAGGTACTCCGAGGGTCGCTGCTCACGGCCGGACCTCGCTCAGGTCCGTCCCCCAACCAAGCCATGGCCTGCCTTGGCGAGAAGCCTTTTCGATCGGGTATTCGTCAACCGGGAACCCTTGACCCTTTCTTCTTGGTGTGCGCAGTCTGGTCAACTGCGGAGGCGATGGTTTTGCTGGGGGTGCCCTGGATCTCGCTGCCGGGTGGTGCAGGCCTCGAGGCACCTCTCTAAATCACGTCGCGGGGTCACCAAAAATGTAGGTGCCTTTCTCCGGCTTACTACGTGTGAGAGAAAATTAAATAACCACCCCTGTCAGGGAAGGAGGCACTGATACCCGGCTGCAAGAGTTCAAAGGATGGTTTATTTCTCCAGCTAGGAAATAACCCAAAAAACCCCTTACCAACATTTACATCATGCTCGTATATATATCAATTAAAGTAACTCTAACAAAAAGTGCTAAATGGACCCTATTGGACAGGCGGTGTGGTGCCGTAGGTGTGGGTGGCATCTCTTCCTTCTGGTTGGCTGAGTGGCTGATGAGATGACGGACGTCAAATATGTTGTGCTCCACGCAGGTCAGGGTCCAGTCACTGTGGTGACTACCTAAGCTAATATGTTGCATTCGAAAAACACTAAATAACAAATTATCTAAAAAATGTTTTGCTACTTTTCATATTTCTAAATAAGTTACACATGATAATTATTGTCAGTACAATTAGGTCATTCGTGGCTTTTTTGGAGGCCTTGACCTTTATTGTGCATGTAAAAATAATCAAGCTGTGTTTCACATATCTCCTAAACTTCAAACCTAAGAAATTCCAGGCACATGCCCAAAACTGTTCCCTCCAAAATGAATTATAGTTATGTCAGGATGACGCTCTATCTGTAAAGTAGCACAGAGAGGTACAAAGTCCAGCCACTTCATTCCACGCACTCCATGCCAGTGCACTTCCCCATGACGGAATCCAAGATCTGCAGATATACCACAACGTTCTGCATGCACCTTCAACCAATGTATCCATGTGTCTCCCAAAATACAGATAATCTGTTTTCGAGCACACACAGCCATAGCAGTCTGTTCTCCTCTCAGGAAAAAGACATCCTCACTAAATTTCTCCATACACAATACACCCACTAAACTTTACTGGTCAATCCCTAGCTCCGCTCATTCTCATTTGCATGCCTCTCCACCCCAGAATCCCCATATGTAATATGCGCTGTCCGCAGACTAACGCCATGTCCGCAGACATGTAGAAGATCTGAATGTGAATTTAAATAGTGTTCCCCATTTCCCCTTTAAGGTGGGCTCTGAAAAGGGCCATTTTTTTTGTTTTTTTGCAGATGCCTGACAGACACCTGTTATTTTGTATTTTTGGGGGGTTTTTTCTTCTTAGTTTACTCCTAAAATCTTCACATAACCTGTTCTAAAGCAACCCTTACATTCCAAAAAAACATTGCATTTCCCAAAAAAGATAAAAACACCCTCTGCTTCGAAATAAGCCGCATTACCCGAAACAATGGTCTTGTGGCTACAGAAAAACATACCAGTTCTTAGCATTAAAGCACGCAAGCCTCGATTGATTGCACACCTAGCAATGCTTTGATCAGGACAAAAAACAGAACTGTTGTCCCATTTTGCTCTAGGAAGTAATCCAGAAAAAAATTACTTTTGCAGTTGGAAAGATGATGATGACTGCTTCACCCAACTGTTCCAAATCTCCCAACAAAGTAGGGGAACTCACGTAGCCCAAATGGAAAGCACCATAGTGCAAAACTACCACATGAGGACTGTTCATCCTACGCATATCTCTGCAAACTTGAAGAATTGCCTCTACATTGCAGTCAGTCGCAGCGCTCCACACCACCTCCACTCCTCTAATATCGAAATTGTTTGCCACATGCCTGGATTGAGAATAGTGCTGTAAACCATGGACAAACATATCTCCAAGCACCAACACCCTGAATGTCTTCACCTCTTCCATCTTCACTACGCGCACTCTCTTTCTACACAAATCAACAATGTCAACATCTGATTGGCTTATCATTACAGTCCCCTTTCCATGCTGGATTTGCTGTAAAACCCAGTATGTGGCAAGCCCTACACGCGGACAGGCGCTGTATTTGCGCGGCACGTAACTGTTAGCCAGCCCTTCTACCCTTTCCACATCACTCGCGAATCCATTACCTCATTGGACACAGTAAGCAGTCACACAACCATCCACAAATCACATCCAAGATCTCTACATCTAACTCAAGCATCAGATTTCCGCACTTCAAATGTACTGTTGATCACTCTGAATACAAGTCTCATATCATTGGAAAGCACCTACTACAAAAACTACTGTGCAAGTCTCGAAGATTTCAACTTACAGCTCCATGCATATCAACATGCATGATTACAAAGTACAGGTATGCATATTTTATTCAGTGTACATTTACAACTCTTATGAATCCATATAAAAAAAGTAATGCCAATAAATCTGCATGCCAATACATAAATGCCAACGCTCCCGCTTTAAGCGCGAGACTTCCGATTTTTCATTGAAAAATCACACTTCTTTTTACTATCTCCCCCATAACCTATACATACAAGCCAACCCTCTTGATTTAGGCACGAAACTCAAATTTTGATAAAAAAATGTCACAATTTTTTAGTGCCTCCCACCTAAATTAATGCTAATCCCAATGCGATCGTATGAGAAAAATAAACGTTCCCGATTACTGTGGTGAAATCTCCCTCTGAGGTGCTCCCGATAGTTTACATGTCTAGTTATAATATGAAATTATTCAAATGTTTCCCATCTACTATAATGAACTATCACTTCCAAACCTCTCTGCTATCTACAACAAAGCTGCAAAACAAGTGAATTTCATGAACTTACAATTGTACTAATTTGCAAAGCAGTTTGAACTAACATACTACAAATAACATATAAAGGCTGTACATAGTCAAATAAAATGGTTGCATACACTATGTTCAGATATCAAACGAGAATACTACTACGAAAACATAAAAGTTAACGTGCACATTAATATCAGTGCTATAAACACACAAAATTATTAACTTCTTCCTTTTGCAATTGCAGTGAAGACCACTCTCCTGAAAATCAACAGCATCTAAACTACAAACAACATATCCGAAGAAACCTGCTCATTCTACAAACAAAAAAATGTAAGTGGATTAATACCTTTATATTATTACTGTTCCTCAAAGACACTGTGTGGGTCATTCATGTTATTTGTGCACCAAAAAGACCCATCAATCTCTGAACCATGCTGCCCACAAATCCCCATTTAGGAAACAGAGATTAACAGGCAGAATGGTACAGAAATCCCTGTTTTTTTGGAACACAAATAACATACTGAAGCCTTACAATGTTAGTACTACAAAACAAATAACTGTTTAAATTTTATACCATTATGTTTACTATTAATGCTTCTCCTCACCACTAGCTCACTTTCTACTCTCATCTGAACCAGAGTGTAGTAACATACAAACAGAAAAATAGCCTTCCCAACTCATTGTAACTGCCCAATGCACATTCACACACCACCACAAACAACTTCCGCATCAAACTCATACACGCATGCACACAGCACACATACATTGTAAAACAGACCAACCCATACGTTCTTTTTTTTAACAGACCCCAAAGAATGCCAACCAAAAACCAAGTCCGTAGAAAGGAACGCAGAAATAGAGCAAATGAAAATAAAATTGTCCAAAATAAGCATCCATCTCTACCAGACTTTGTACAAAACGTTGAAACAAAACAGCTAATGCAGTCATTTAGCGAAACAAAAGAAGCTTCAACTACAGAAACTTTGCCTCCTCTATCAAAATGTGAAACGAAACGGAAAATGCTTAACAAGAATTCGGCTACCACTACTGCTAACACTGCTCCTATAAATCCTCATATACTATCACAAAACCATACTAAAAAAAGTATTTTAGCAAAAATGTTCCGCCACAGAGTCCTTCAGAATCTAATAAGAACAGGAGCAAAACCATCCACAAATCTTAAAACCTACCGCAGAAAATTAATCCTAGAAGCTCTCATAGACAGTGAAATCCTTCTCAAAAGGAAGTTATTTATTTTAGTTTTAAACAGGATGAAACCACTAACAAACTAAGAACTAAACTACAAAAGAAACTTCTCAATAAGCGGAATGTCAACAAAAATAACTTCTTAAATATCTGTGGAGGTGAATGGAGTCACACCACAACCACATAACCATATTTTAATGAAGAAGCATACAAACAAAACCAAACAAACACAATTGCCATCCATAGCAGTGGACGAGGATATGAAAAAATCAATAATACCATAATGGAACAAGAAACACTGCTTACAAAAGTATCCCCAGAAAACTCAGAATTACCTCTCCATTTGACTAAACCTAAACGTCCAGTATACAAATGGCCGTGCATGTCAATGGGTAAGATTCCCAACAAATGTTTCAAATCTTTACGCCAGTTCCTCAATCAGTATGTGAAAGGTAAGGACAAAATCAAAATCAAAGTGCTGCAAAATATGGATACCTGTCCAGTGCGCAAATACACAGGATTACAAGGACATTCATTAGCCTGCATTTCAGGACCTATTTGCAAAAACACCTTCCATGATATCAAAATGATATCAACACATCATTCAAATGTAAGAAATCTAGTGTATAAACTGTACTATGCTAAAAGTCCTGCTTTTGAACTAGCCAATATAAATAACACTCTTCTAAATGGTACACTGAAATACCTACAAGAAGAAATCGACAGTATCCAGAGAAAATATTTTGGAAGTGAAAGCCACTTACAAAATGCAATAGCTTTAGAACAGACTAGCAACAATTCTGCACATGGCAACCTTCTATTACACACATACAAAAAAGAAATATGAAAATGTAAAAGTACATCCGCTGAAGTACGAAACCATGTGTGTGTATGTTGCCGCAGAACTTTTTACAAAAGTAACACAAAAACTAGAGACGTAACATCCAAAATAGAAGACAATGAAGATTCTAAATGGTTTGAATTAGCTCTCTACCTTTTAGCATAAAACAAATACGAAATAAGTGAACCATTAATATGTTGGTTAGTGCACTACAAAACTTGACAAAAACCAAACTCCTTCAAGTGCTATCACAAATAACTTGGAATTATTCCCACTACCAAAACACCTGCAACAACTCAATTTGTATGAGAGCATCATAATTCAAACAGTACATGCATTTCAAGCAATAATACGGCTTCAACCAAAAACAGCAAAATTACCTCCCTCTGAATTGGTGAAAGGCATTAATGGCAAAGTAGTTTATTTGCCATTAGATCTCACGGAAAATGTACACACTCTAGGAGTGCAACGTCCAATTGAGCATTCTTTAATTCTGTAATGGTGTACCAACAAAAGACAAAATAATTTGGCAACAACTTGTGGACTTACATAAAGTTAAACAAGCTTTGCAATATTTGAAAGACAATAATGAATACTACAAAGAAATAAATACTGAAGAAAGCTTACGGGAAACAACTGAAATAATTCAATAGTCATCAGAAACAGGTCAATTTGAACTTCTAGATCCTGCTGCTGTATCCAACCTTTTGGACCATTACACAATTCATCCATTGCACTCTAATGCAAGCATAGATGATGCACTAGAAACTTACCAAATGCGACAAACCAAAGGTTCACCAATGAGCATATGGGAAAAAAAGTATAGAAGCACATGCTTTTCCACTACTATTTCCTACTGGTAAAGGAGGAAGATACGATGATAGACCCACTCAGATAACAGCATCAGAATACCGCTCATTACGAATGTATTCTGAAGATCCCAGATTTAGACAAAATGTGGAATACATATTCCACCTACTCTTTGAAAGTGAACTAGCAACTCTATGTTACGGAGTTGCACACATATTGAAATCTGGAACCCACTTTCAAAATATGTCAGCTACGCAATTAATAGAAAAAGTGCAAGAAAAAGATGATGTTTTACAATCAAGCATAACTGATCTGTTTGCAAACATGCGTGGTACGAAAGAATACTGGTTCCAACATCACAGAGATGTACGTTGTATGATCAGAAACCTTGGACTACACACTTGGTTAGTTACATTAAGTTGTGCAGAATATGCATGGGAAGATTTCCATGATTTCCTACGCATATCAAACAACAACAAAACCAACATAGATATACTAACACCTGGAGAACTTTGCTCTCTAGATCCTGTTAATGTTTCCAGAAATTTCCACCATCGTTTCATTGCTATGCTACACTTTATTTGTAATAAAACTGTTCCTTTCCTCCCCTTGGAGAAGTGCAACACTTCTTTTGGAGAAAAGAATACCAAGCCACGGGAGCACCATATATCCACATGCATTTATGGATTAAAGGTGCACCTACATTTGGTCAGGACAGTGATGCCACTGTTTTGCAGTTCATCCAAAAATATCTCACTTGTGAAATCCCTTCACAAACGACACATAGTGACCTTCTGTCATGATCCGCCGACCTTGGAAGTTGTGGAATCAATGGAGGAAGGGTTGAGCTGTATTGTCTCATGGCAGAAGCGAATGCAGCATTCTAGTTTTTCCACTTCGTGTTAGTGACGTGTATTTATGCGCGTCGGCAGCTTTCGATCATTGCTTTCGGGTTTACACGCTGTCAAGTTCTACTCTGCATACTCTTGTGCTCTTTTCCTTCCTTGCCCTCCTCTCCTGTCTTCCTCTGTTTCCCTTCCTCCCCTACGTTCTGCTCCTCGGAACGTATCCTTTCCCGTTTGGTTTCACTTTACCTCTCGGGTTTCCGATCCACTTACCGCGCTTCCCGCGGTCATTCCTTGCAGCAAAGGCAGTTCCGCTCCGGACCCTCAGACGTGCCTGGAACCTTCCTCGCTCCATCTTTCTGTCGGAGCTCCCTACTCCGTGTTGGATCGCCTTACTTTTCTACACCTTACCGGGATAAAGATCTCACCGGTGCATGCTGGTCCTTGCAGTCCTCCACAGTCCTCCACAAAGAAGACCACCACTTTTCTACGTCACCGAATCCCGTTAAAACCTCTGGATTCTGCCAACATCGTTCTACATCAACAGGGTTTTTCAGCAAAGCTTTTCCCTGCCTGTGGGGTGGTCTCCCTGGAGGTCCCCACTGCCGAGCAATTGCATCAGGCAGGGTGGCCTCCGGAAGAGCCCATCCTAAATTCTCCAATAAAAAGCCTGCTGCAGCTTGGAGAGAGAGAAGAGACATTCCTTCTGACAAATCATCTGAAAAAGAACATTCAGGTGAGGAGGAGGAGGAGGCGGGTGAAAGGGAAATTCAAGCATATTCTGAGAGATTGCAACGCCCTAAAATGGCTAGCTTGGAACAATACCAAGAACTTGTCAATGCTATACAAGGCATCAATCTAGAAGTGCAATCATTGAAGACCGACTATGCCACTTTGAAGGCAGACAATACCAACTTAAGGCAAATAGTACAAAGGAGCGACGAGGGACGGGGAGACTTACCTCCATTATCTTTGCCTTGTGGGAAGTACGATGGTAACCCCAAGCGAATAAAGGAGTTCCTAGACTCTTGCACCATTTATTACACTTTCCGGCAAAAGACTTATGAGCTCGACAGGAATGAAGTCGGTTTCCTCATTTCCAATCTAGCGGGAAACGCACTGGCTTGGGCTACTCCGCTGGTTACTAATGCCGACCCAGTACTCAACAATTACGGCTTGTTTGTGCAACATTTTCGAGCCAGGTCTGAAAGACCTGAAGTGTTGTACACTTCCTATGAGACTCTCCTTGATACCAGACAGGGCTCTTCAGATGTTCATACTTATGTATCTACTTTCCAAAGAATCGCCCTCGAGACAGGATGGCCTGATTCCGCTAAGCAGACCCTTTTCAGGAGAGGGCTCCATGATGATATAAAAGATGAGTTGGCTAGAATTGCCAGACCCACTACTTTCCAGGATTTGGTCTTGTTAGCTCTACAGATTGAATTCATGTTGTCGGAAAGGAGAGCTGAAAAGAGAAAGACCCGTCCTTTCACTCCGGTACCTCCTCATCTCCCTGTGTCCTCAGGAAAGAACGCACCAGTACTCCAGACAGATGAACCTATGCAAATAGGATTGACAAGAGGTCCCTTGACTCCAGCAGAAAGAAAACAAAGGAAATATTTGAATCTCTGCATGTATTGTGGCTCAGAGAAGCATCTCCTGCGGGATTGTCTGGAAGTACCACCCAGGAGATCGGGAAACGAGCAACCCCAACCCTGAGCAGGGACAAGGGAGGGGATTCAGCCATAAATCCCTGTGTCTCCAATCCACAAGATGTCTCTCATCATTTAATGGTATTTAGAGTGGTATCGGAATGGGAAACAGGTCATGAAGTGGAGTGTCTTGCCATGTTGGATTGTGGCGCGGCAGGTAATTTCATGGACGACGGGTGGGCTAAAAAACACCTTATTCCCAGAAGGAAGAAGTGTCTGCCAATTCCTGTAGAAGGCGTAGATGGCACACCTCTAACTTCAGGTCTCCTCACACAAGAAACCCTAGAGATCAAGGTGAAGATGGATATACACCAGGAAGAACTTATATTTGATTTGATTTGTGCGGCCCACTTACCTGTAATATTAGGGATCCCTTGGCTCAGGAGACAGAACCCAAACATAGACTGGGAGACCAACAAGGTGGAATTCAGATCTAAACATTGTTCCCAGTCATGTTTAGGACCTAAAGAGGAACAAACCTATCACGGTGAAGCTGTACAAATAAGCAGCATAAACACCATCCCTCAGGCATATCAAGAGTTCGAGGATGTGTTCACGGATGTTCAACCTCGACCATTGCCACCTCATAGACCGGAAGACTGCAAGATTGAACTAATACCAGGAGCTGTAGTTCCATTCGGGAGAATGTTCCCTTTATCCCTCCCAGAAAAGGAAACCCTAAGAGAATATCTATCCACCAATCTAAAGAACGGTCTTATGCAAGAATCGGTCTCTCCAGCTGGTGCCTCATTGTTCTTCATATCCAAAAAGGAAACAACCGAGCTCCGACCCTGCATTGATTTCCGGGGACTGAACAGTCAGACGATTAGAGACAGGTACCCTATGCCCCTTATGAAGGACATCAT